>NC_072395.2:38530240-38837740 GCF_028885625.2 Pongo pygmaeus
AGGGGGTTTGATCTTGGTTTTATTTACAAACTTAAATTTCTTTAAACAAAACTGAAGCTAAGGTATTTGATTACCTTTTTAAATATTTCAATTATCTAACAAACAAACTTTCCAAGACACTTGTGTCTTGATTTAATTAGCTATTTCCCTATTTCGAACACCTCTGTTGCTTTCATTTTTTTCTTGAAATCATAAAAAATGTAGCAAAGTGTACATTAATTGTAAACTAACAATATGTACATTTCTTTGCAAAGGTAGACTCTGGCATTAAAACTATTAGCATTTGGGCTGGTCCAGTGTGCTTGGCTGATGGGAGCACAGTGCTGATGAGACTAAGATACCAATTAGCCCTAAAGAGAGAAAAGCTGTGTCCTCCATGGCCCGGCTAGAACGTTTGATTCACTTAACAGGTGCATGCCACTGGGCTACCAGGGAGAGATGTACCCATCCATTATTGTTAAAGGATAAAACTCAAACATTTATATTGGTTTCTCTGATGATACAAACTTTATTTTTTGACAAAGAACATTATTTATACTAATATGTGAAAATAGTTAAAGCTTCATTCAGACATTAATCTCATAGGAAATGTTTGTACAAAAGGCAAGGGAGATGGAAGACCAAGACTTCACATGACATTTCATCACAGAGCAATGGCAGAATGAGCTACAGAATGCAGTTTTAACACCGTATGTCTAGTGGCATAATCCTTCTAGCTTTAACTGGCAGCTTTTTTTTTCTAGGACTAAAGCCACCAGCCTAATAAACATCTTTCAGATCTGCCTTCACCACAGAACTGTTTTTAGGAAACTCATCTCTGATCCCAGGATTCACTGTTTGAAAGGAGTTGCTGGTGTTACCTTCAGAGACCTTAAATTGGTTTGAAATTATATAGTCACTAAAGAGATTGTGATTGTTATTTTAAGTTCTTTTTTTAAAATTTGAGACGGAGTCTCACTCTGTTGCCCAGGCTGGAGTGCAGTGGCACAATTTCAGCTCACTGCAACCTCTGCCTCCCGGTTTCAAGCAATTATCCTGCCTCAGCCTCTCAAGTATTTGGCATTACAGGTGTGGGCCACCACACCCAGCTAATTTTTGTATTTTTAGTAGAGATGGGGTTTTGCCATGTTGGCCAGGCTGGTCTCGAACTCCTGACCTCAAGTGATCCACCCACCTCAGCCTCCCAAAGTGCTGGGATTACAGGTGTGAGCCACTGCACCCAGTTCATTTTAAACTCTATGCCTCAGTTTCCTCCTTTCTAAAATGGGGATCATAAGGACAACTACTTGATAGAGATAATTAATACATGAGTTTAACATAATATGCTTAGTAATTGGTACAAAAAAATAGAAAGAATAAATAAGACCTACTATTTGATAGTACAACAGGGTGACTATAGTCAATAGTAAGTTAATTGTACATTTTAAAATAATTAAAAGTATAATTGGATTGTTTGTAACACAAAGGATAAATGCTGGAGGGGATGGAGACCCCATTCTCCATGATGTGATTTTTTTTTTTTTTTTTTGAGACAGTGTCTTGCTCTGTCGCCCAGGCTGGAGTACAGTGGCGCGATCTCAGCTCACTGCACCCTCCGCCTCCTGGGTTCATGCCGTTCTCCTGCCACAGCTTCCTGAGTAGCTGGGACTACAGGCGCCCGCCAGCATGCCTGGCTAATTTTGTGTATTTTCAGTACAGACGGGATTTCACCATGTTAGTCAGGATGGTCTTGATCTCCTGACCTCGTGACCTGCCCGCCTTGGCCTCCCCAAGTGCTGGGATTATAGGCGTGGGCCACCGCGCCTGGCCATGATGTGATTATTACGCATTGCATGCCTGTATCAAAATATCTCATGTACCTCATAAATATGATATACACCCTCCATGTACCCTCAAAAATTAAAAATTAAAAAAGAACATGCTTAAAACAGCCTTTAAACTAGTAGCCATATATAAATGTTAGCTGTTACTTCTTTAGGCTTTGGACAAGGAACATATCTTTTCTGTGTACCAGTCTATTTCCAGTGCCAAACTATAGTGCCAAGCAAATAGTGAGTGCTCAATGAAGATTTGCAAGTGACTTAATAGCAATTGAAGGACCACATAGAGGGATTGACTTTGCCTTGCCTTCTTGACCTGTTTATGTTTTTGTTTCCCTTAAACTTTATAATTTAGGGATTAGGAGCAGCTGGTTGCTTATGTTCATAACTCAAAACACAAAAAGAGCTCAGCGGGTCTAAGAGGGAGCACAGCAATGTCTTTCACAGCTTAGATGGTGAACGGTGAAAGTTTATTTCCACGTTTACTGTTTTCATCGATGAAAACTGGTTAGAACATTATTTTTGGAGTGTTAGATACTGAAAAGATTGACTGTAAATCCATAATTTTCACAGCTGTGTTCTACAAAATTTTCTTTACTCCTACAAGTGAAGAATGAAAATAACACAAATATATCTATGTGTGCATTGGAAGTCCTTTGCTTTGGGGAATTCTCCAGTTGGTAATTCAATTAATTTGCTACAGTAACTTATGATCTCCTTCTCAGAGTTAACTTCCTGATCCTCTTGAATTGCAGGTGTATTTGTCAGGTGTGGACAGGCAGGTCTGTGGTTGGGCTTGCATCTTCCTCAACAGTTCTACTTCTGCCAACTGGGTTATAAAAAGCCCTGCTGCAATCTGGTGGTTTAACTTGAGGTATAGTTTCCCAGAGAGACGTTAGGCATTAGGTTTCATAACCAGACCAAGGAATTCAATTGATCTTACTATCCATGAAGGGTAACTGTATATAAATAACACTAGAGAATCCAGCCACCATTTATGATGGTCATTGTAGGGGCTGTTTTCAGGCTGTCAATTTAGTGAGCTAGAAATACATCTTAAAAGTGAAATTAGGGACTACACTTCTCTCCACCTCCATTTGCTGTCTATGAAGGTGAAGTGGTAATTCTGGCCAGGCGTGGTGGCTCACGCCTGTAATCCCAGCGCTTTGGGAGGCCGAGGTGGGTGGATCACCTGAGGTCAGGAGTTTGAGACCAGCCTGGCCAACATGGTGAAACCCCATCTCTATGGGAAATACAAAAAAAATAGCCAGATGTGGTGGTGTATGCCTGTAATCCCAACTACTCAGGAGGCTGAGGCAGGAGAATCGCTTGAACTTGGGAAGCACATGTTGCAGTGAGCCGAGATGGTGCCACTGCACTCTAGGCTGGGCAACAGAGCAAAACTCCATCTCAAAAAAACAAAAACAACAACAACAAAACAAAGAAAGAAAGTGATGATGCTTCTAGTCTTCACCTAAGTAGGAGATGACTCCTCTGGACAAAGGATGAGAATGAAAAGTCAGGGGGAAGCAGGGATCCCTGGAAAAAAACCATCTGCTGGGTAACCTGTGAGCTTAGTCTGCCTTTTTTGAAGTTCCCAGGGCTTGATTTATGGCACACTATGAACTCTGCTGTTACAATTCTTTATTTCCAGTTACAGCATGATCTTCTTATTGAATGATGAGTTCCTAGAAGATTGATCCTTGATATACCCTTTATCATCACTGTTTAATCACAATGCCTGTCACATACTAGGGGCTACATAATTGTTGAAATGAAATCCCTCCAGTTTCTAACCTTTCCTAACCTGTTCAGGAGAATTACATAACTTGATAGGTTCTTCACTACCTCTCCTTGTCGCTCAAGGAAGAACTCAGCTTTCTTGATATACCTTGTGAATTTCATTCCAAAAAAGTGAAATAAAAATAGGGCATCTATTTCTACCCAGACCCTGTAGAGAAAGACAACAGGCCATGTATCTGATAGGTGTGTTGGCCATATGTCAGTGTGCTAGCCTGTGTGAACCTTGGTCCGTGTAAGGAGAGGGGTATCGCCACTAAGTGATTCCCCCAGTCTGTGGCTAATTGTACTCTATGCCAGCCAGTCAGGTAATTCTGAGTGGTAGAGATCGGTTGGATTTCCAATGTACCCTAACAATAGACTGTGTCCTATCCTGTCTTGGTTTACCTAAGACGCTTCTGCATCTTTTTTTTTTTTTTTTGAGATGGAGTCTCGCTCTGTCACCCAGGCTGGAGTGCAGTGGCCTGATCTCAGCTCACTGCAAGCTCCGCCTCCTGGGTTCACACCATTCTCCTACCTCAGCCTCCCAAAGTAGCTGGGACTACAGGCGTCTGCCACTACGCCCGGCTAATCTTTTGTATTTTTAGTAGAGATGAGGTTTCACCGTATTATCCAGGATGGTCTCGATCTCCTGACCTCATGATCCGCCTGCCTCGGCCTCCCAAAATGCTGGGATTACAGGTGTGAGCCACTGTGCCCGGCCGAATCTTTTCAGCCTATTCCAACTCTTATCTCTTTGAGTTACCATGACTAGGACTCAATTTCTGGAGATCAAAAAATCTTGACCAAGACAATACAGGTAGGTCTTTAAGGACCAAAAAAAACCCATCTTCTACATTTAAGAGGAAAACCAAACTCACAGGTCTTTACAGGAACAGAGAAGGACAGCAGGGTTAGAGATCTGTAGATACATTGATCAAGTCAGGTGTGGTGATGTGCTGGACCTCAGTTGGAGGAAAGTGAATTATCTAGAAACTCAGTGAGGAGGAAAGGGAGCAGGGATAACTACTGATAGTAGAGCATGTATGTCCTGCTCGTTGAGAAGGTGAAGGCAGAATTCATTTATAAGTAAAGAAGATTCATGGTATAGAGACCAGATACGTTAGGGGATGATGGCCTTTTATTTTATTCCTGGTAGACTCACTTGAGGAATAAACGTGGAGCACCAGTGGCTTGTGCTTAAATATGTCTTCTGTATATTTTGCTCAGTAGAGGTTTAATTGGGATAATTTCTACTTCTAATGTATAAAAAAGCCAGTGGTTAGAACAATTTCCAGAAATATTCACAATGTGTTCTATAGGAATGATTTCCCCCCAGTCTCATTTTGTGAGACTAGAACCCTCTGGAATTACACAATATGGGAATCTTGTATGTAAAAAGTATAGAAGAATTAAGCTTACTGGTAATATACATCTTGATGTCAATCGTTTGATTCATTTTCTTACTTTAATGATATTAACCTGTGAGATGGATTTTTGATTGATGGACTAGGTAGTGGCTTTCAGAGGGAATGCCAGGAACACCAGTGTCTTGCTCTGTCTTAACTCCCAATTAAAAAAAAAAAAACTTTTAAAATAAACTTTTTATTTTAGAATAGGTATAGATTTTCAGAATAGCTGTGAAGATAGTACGGAGTTTCCATATACTCCACACCCAGTTTCCTTTGTTATTAGTATCTTATATTAATATGGTACATTTGCCATAATTAATGAACCCATGTTAATATTATTAACTAAAGTCAATACTTTCTCTTTTCTTTCTTTCTTTCTCTTTCTCTCTCTCTTTCTTCCTTCCTTCTTTCCTTCCTTCCTCTTTCATTTCCTTCCTTCCTTCCTTTCCTTCCTTCCTTCTTCTTTTCCTTTGTCCTTCCTTCCTTCCCTCCCTCCCTCCCTTCCCTCCCTCCCTTGCCTCCCTCCCTCCCTCCCTCCCTTCCTTCCTTCCTTCCTTCCTTCCTTGACAGAGTCTCACCTCTGTTGCCCAGGCTGCAGTGCAGTGGTGCCATCACAGCTCACTGCAGGCTCAGCCCCCCAGACTCAAGTGATCCTCCCACCTCAACCTTCTGAGTAGCTGGGACTACAGGTGTGTGCCACCATGTCCAACTGATTTTTTAATACTTTGGTGGAGACAGGGTCTCACTATGTTGTCCAGGCTGATCTCCAGCTCCTGGCCTCAAGTGATCTTCCTGCCTTGACTTCCCAAAGTGCTGGGATTGCAGTCATGAGCCACTGTACCTGGCCTAAAGTTACTCTTTATTTTTTTAAATTCTAGGGAGCTATGACTGCAAGGGCTACCATGTGTTTATTGTAATACTCAATGGTTTCCTCTATGTACTGAAGCTACTCTATTCTGGATATGGTTCTTAAGCCTTCCTAACCCTAAAAATCACATTGGAGCTTTAAAAATGCATTTTGCTAGGTTCCCCCACTGAAGATCCTGATTTATTTGGGCAAGGGAGTCGCTGGGCAAGAACCTGCCTTTTTTTTTTTTTTTTTTTTTTTAAAACAAACACAGGTGATGCTAATACAACAGTCTCTAGACTACATATATTTTGAGAAAGTAGATCTAAACGGTAAAGGGAAATTAAGAAATCCTTAATACCACTTAGAAGTTGCCATATCCATTTCTGTGATGCTAGAGCAAAGGAAAATTTCATTGTAAGTTATTTTTTTTGGCATCACCCCAGAGCATAACATACAATTAGTATCTAACTCAATCATTTCTCTTCCTAAAAGCACTTTCCTATCCGTCTTGGATGGGCAGGGCCACTTTCCAATGTGCTGCAATAGCATTTTGTTAAAACCAACATCTCATGTTAACACAACTATTTGTGGGCTTACACAACAAGAATAGATGGAGAAATATATCCCGGGAAGGAAAATATTATTATTAAAGAAAAACCTCAACTGACTAGCCACATTTTTATTCTGTAGGGATAGCAGAATTCACATCCTGGAAATTTTTATGTTTTCCTTTAGAAAAAATACTTACGGAGCCCTTTGGTTATAAAACAAAAAGGCCTGGACCCATCTAGATTAGAGAAGAAGAAACAAAGGGAGCTAAACTGATCTTCAAGATGAACTTAAACGGAGTCCTCCCTGAGGATGGAGAGAATGATCTAAGCTGGAAAGGGCTATGTGGGCTTTCTTTGACCAGGCTCCGGAAGGAATAGGTTTCCAATCCCTGGAACTTAGAGAAGCCAGTGCAGAAATGGGCTGAAGCAACGTGATGAAAGAATGAGATGCTAGAGAAGAGACAACCAGAGAGAGGTTCCTTGGGGCAGAGAATGGTGGAAGAGATTTAGGATCAGTGTTGCCAGATTCTGTCTGTTGCAAATTATTGCCTTTTATCCTAGTCCTTTGTATACAATAGCCTTGTGTTAGTGGGTCATGTTTTAAAGCACAAGAACAAGGCAGATTGGACAGACCTAAAGCAGTATGAGGAGGTAGAGTCAGACAGCCCAAAATGATGAAAGAGAGGACTGGAGTAGGAGTCGGGTCTGGGACTCCTCAGAATTATAGGTGAGTGTGCTGGATATCCTCATTCATATGCATGGCACTTTGAGTTATTTGATCTGGACTCATAATGGCAGATAGACTTAAGGACTCTGGGTTATATTAACAAGAAATACCCTAAAGATTCTTTTGTCTTCCTGCAGATCTGAAAGATGAATATTGATAGAAACTTTTGTAACAAATGGGTATCTCTCCTACCATTCTTCCTCTGGTTATGTTGTTCTAGTTGTCTGTGATTCTTATTGTCAGCACAGTGCTGAATTTTCAAATAGTATCTTATGAAGCTGGCAGTATTTCATTATTTATGACTTCGTTCAACTTCATCTAGTCTAAACACAAAGTAGATAGAAGTTGTGTTTTTCTGTTGCTGACAGCAAAATTCTCTTGCATGAACATATTTCTTTACACAGACAAAAGATGTTGAGCAAGGCATGATAGTTTTTGCACAGTACAAGCTGAGGAGGATGGATGGAATGACTGCTGCAATATAAGAAACTAAAAAAAAATTCAAGGCAAAAGAGCCCAATCTATAAGCTAGTAAAACTGGGATATAAACATGAAAATTAAAAAGATACATTTTTGTCTAGCCTTTGTGCTATAAATTATGTGAAAAGGGTGACCAATAGAAGAGGGAAATTTGTTTTTTAATCCTCTGGGAAATGCTATGGCGTCATTTCTCTTTTTTTTTTTTTTTTTTTTTTTTTTTTGAGACGGAGTCTCGCTCTGTTACCCAGGCTGGAGTACAGTGGCGCTATCTCGGCTCACTGCAACCTCCGCTTCCCGGGTTCACACCATTCTCCTGCCTCAGCCTCCCAAGTAGCTGGGACTACAGGTGCCTGCCGCCCCGCCCAGCTAATTTTTTGTATTTTTAGTAGAGACAGGGATTTCACCATGTTAGCCAGGATGGTCTCGATCTCCTGACTTCGTGATCTGCCCACCTCAGCCTCCCAAAGTGCTGGGATTACAGGCGTGAGCCACTGCGCCCGGCCACTAATGAGTCATTTCTGTGTGTTTGTTGGGGGAAGTGATAATGGACTAAGGAGAACATCACATTAGAATATTTCTCATAAGCTGGTAGCTGTGTTCCTTCCAGTTTCTGAGAGCTGTCATGGAGCCTGGTAAGAGTTTTGTGATAGTGAAAAGTTTTATGGATAACAATATTTTCAAAATCAATATTTTCATTGTTGCTTTAATGCTTATATTTTGTGTTGATGTATTGGTTTTCCCTTGCTGCTGGAACAAATTACCACAAAGTTAGTGGTATAAAACCACACAGATTTGGCTGGGCACAGTGGCTCACACCTGTAATCCCAGCACTTTGGGAGGCTGAGGTGGGCAGATCACGAGGTCAGGAGATTGAGACCATCCTGGCTAACACGGTGAAACCCCATCGCCACTAAAAATACAAAAAATTAGCCTGGTGTGGTGGTGGGCACCTGTAGTCCCGGCTACTCGGGAGGCTGATGCAGGATAATCGCTTGAAACAGGGAGGCGGAAGTTGCAGTGAGCCAAGATCGCGCTGCTGCACTCCAGTCTGGGCGACAAGAGCAAGACTCCATCTCCAAAAAAAAAAAAAAAGCAAAAAAATCACAGATTTATTATTTTACAATTCTAGAGGTTAGAAGTGTGACATGGATCACCGGGCTAAATATCAAGGTGTCAGCAGGCCTGCATTTTTTTTTTTTTTTTGAGACTCTAAGGGAAGGTCTGTTGGCTGGGAGGCTAGGCCTGTCTCGCCTTTTCATGTTTTTCTGCCTGCTTTATATGTGCTGACAGCTTATTAGATTGTGCCCACCAAATTAAAAGTGGATCTGCCTTCCCCAGCCCACTGACTCAAATGTTAATCTCTTTTGGCGACACCTACACAGACACAGCCAGGATTAATACTTTGTATCCCTCAATCCAATCAAGTTGACCCTCAGTATTAACCATCACATCACTCATATTTCTTGGCTCATGGCCTCTTCCTCTGTCCTCAAAGCCCTTACTGTCACATCACTTGATTTTCTACTCCTGCTAAGAAAAGTTTTCTGCATTAAGGACCAAGGAGATTAGAGTGGACCTTCCTGAATAAGCCAGGATAATCTTCCCATCTCAAAGCCGTTAACTTAATCACATCCATAAAGTCCCTTAGCAATTTTAAGGTAACATATTAATAGGTTATTGGGATTAGGACATACACACCACAGATTGACTATAGATTTCATGTTCCAATTCATTCATTTTTTTCACCAGAGCCACTGAGGAAATTTTTAATATAAGTCATGAAAAAGGGTGGGGCAAAATTGGAATTGCATGATTACTTGCTTCCAGTGAAAAAAAAAAAAAAAAAAAAAAAAAAAGGTTAAGGATTAAGTAAAGGACTAATTTAAATTGGGTTCCCTACTCCAACCAATTATTCAAATTGTCTCATTTGATAGCCTCAGGGTGCTACTGATACTGACTATTTGATCCTTGTCTGGAATCGTTTCCTTGACTTCATTATTATACTTGTTCTTATCTACCTCAGGTTGAAATATACGTGATGGTCATGGCAGGTGTTTTGGTAAAAGAATTTGGCTTGTTTTTTCAACCCATCACTAGAAGGTACCTTTTGGAGCTATCAGGTCATGGGGAATGCTGTTCTGGTAAGACCTGCCCAGACTTAGAAAACCATGACAATTAGCACCCTTAGAAGAGGAAAATTTGGCTTACAGACAGGTAACAGAGACTCTCTTTAGAGAAAGAAAGGGTCATTAAAAAATCTAGTGCAACACAATCTAATAGAAATACAAAATAAGCCACATACATAATTTATCTAAAAGCCACATTAAACAAAGTTTAAAAAGCAGATGAAATAAATGTTTATAGTATATCCAAAGTATCATCATTTCAACATGTAATCAACATAAAAAATTATTGTTAGGACACTTTAAGTTCTTTTTCTATACACTGTGATTTAGGATCTGGTGCATACTTCATATGTACAGCACACCTCAATTCAGTCTAGCCACATTTCACTTGTGCTACAGCCACAAGTGGCTGCTAGCATCTACTACATTGGTTAGAGCCTAGTAGAAGCTTATTGTACTTAAGGGACATCTTTAGATAACCTTGTTTATTGGGTCCTTCACAGCATTCTCTACTCTTATCCACATCAATTCTAAAGCTTGACGCCCCTTAGATGAGATAGTGGCCACAACTGTCTACCTCAACACCAATGTACTACTTCCTTTTCTCTTGGCAATATCCACTAGAGAAGCAAGAAAAAGTAGCACTCACCTCCCCATTCTTCTTTGCAGCTAGGGGTGGCCATGTGACACGATTGTGGTCAATGAGTGGTCAGCAAAATTATGATCAAGGGTTTCTGGTAGCTGGTGCCTCCCCTTCCTTCTTCTGGGTGTTCTGAATGTGAGGCCTGGAACTGTAGAATCCTGAATAATCTCAAAGACACATGGGCTGACACCATGAAATAATTGAACCAATGCTAACATTCACCAACCTCCACATTTCTTTCTACAAAAATCACTGGGCACAGTGGCCCACACCTGTAATCCCAGCACTTAGGGGAGGCAAGCCAGGAGTTCAAGATGAGCTTGGGCAACAGATTGAGACCCTGTTGCTAAAATAAATAAATAAATAAATAAATAAAGTTAGCTGGGCATGGTGGTGTGAGCCTATAGAGTAGGCTACTTGGGAGGATCAAATGAGCCCAGGATTTCAAGCCTGTGATAGTGCCACTGTACTCTAGCCTGGGTGACAGAGCAAGACCTTAACTTTAAAATAATAATAACGCTGGGCACGGTGGCTCACATCTGCAATCCCAGCACTTTGGGAGGCTGAGGTAGGCAGATCACTTGAGGTCAGGAGTTCGAGACCAGCCTGGCAAACATGGTGAAACCCTGTCTCTACTAAAAACACAAAAATTAGCCAGTGTGGTAGTGTGCATCTGCAGCCCCAGCTACTCAGGAGGCAGAGACATGAGAATCACTTGAACCTGGGAGACGGAGGCTGCAGTGAGCTGAGATGGTGCCACTACACTCCAGCCTGGGTGACAGAGCCAGACTCATCTCAAAAATAGTAATAATAATAATAATAATGAAGAAAACACCACAAAAACCTTAATTATTTAAGCCATTGTTCATGGATTTCTCCTTGACTTGCATTTTATTTCATCTCTAAGTGATGCAAAACTTTCTGGAGCCTGCTCTGAACAGACTACACTCCTCCTTTGCCCTCTGGCTTCCTGCTAGCTCTGATAATGGGGCACTACAGGGAGACAGGAAAGTAGGAGGAAGGAGAAAAGACTCCCATTTTCCTTTTTTGCTCCAATCAGGGTTGCCCTGAAATATCTAGGGAGATTTCTAGTTCCTTACTGGACTCTGACTGATACATCCCCTGCAGCCTCTTCCCTACATGGCATTTAGAAAGATAGTTTTAGGCTAGGCACAGTGGCTCACGCCTGTAATCCCAACACGTTAGGAGGCTGAGGCAGGTGGATCACCTGAGGTCAGGTGTTTGAGACCAGCCTAGCCAACAGGTGAAACCCCGTTTTTACTAAAAATGCAAAAATTAGCCAAGTATGGTGGCATGCGCCTGTAGTCCCAGCTACTTAGGAGGCTGAGGCAGAACTGCTTGAGCCCAGGAGGCAGAGGTTGCAGTGAGACGAGACTGCATCACTGCACTCCAGCCTGAATGACAGAGTGAGACTCCATCTCAAAAAAAAAAAAGAAAAAAGAAAACAAAAGATAGTTTTAAAGCATAATTCAGTTCATATCTACAGTGGCTTCTGATATCAATAAAAATGAAACCCAGAGTTTCTGCTATAGCCAACGAGATGTTATTTCTTTGACCCTTTCTCCTACCTCTGCTCTGACACAACTGTCAGAGGCATTTGAACTAGAGTGACCCCATCCGGAACAGGGGCTGGGTAAAATAAGGATGAGGACTGCTGGGCTATATTTCCAGGAAGCTAGGCAGTCTTAGTCACAGGATGAGATAGTAGGTCGGTACAAGATATAGGTCACAAAAACCCCCCTGATAAAACAGAATGTGGTAAAGAAGTGGGCCAAAACCCACCAAAACCAACATGGTGATGACAGAGACCTCTGGGCATCCTCACTGCTCATTATACACTAATTGTAGTACATTAAAATGCTAAAAGACACTCCCACCAGTACCAGTTTTACCAGTACAGTTTACAAATGTCATGGAAAGGTCCAGAAGTTACCCTATATGGTCTAAAAAGGAAAGGAACCCTCAGTTTTGGGAACTCCTCACCCCTTTCTTGGAAATCTCATGAATAATCCACTCACTGTTTAGCATATGATTAAAAAATAACCATAAAAATAGCCAACCAACATTCCTTGGGGCTGCTCTGCATATACAGTAGCCATTCTTTTATTTCTTCACTTCTCTAATAAGCCTTCTTTCACTTTTCTCTGTGGACTCCCCATTAATTTTCTTCCACAAGATCCAAGAACCCTCTCTTGGGGTCTGAATTGGGACCCCTTTCTGATAACACAATCACCCAGAGTTACTTGCTCTTCCAAATCAAACCAACCCAACATACTGTCACTCTAGGGACTCTGCCTGTAATAGTCCTCCGGGATGGATCCTCACTTTGCTCCAACCCTCCATTGGTTCAGCCCTCTGCTCAAATATCACCTCATCAGCAAGGGCTTCCCTCACCACCCATGTAAAACACAGTTCTCTATCCCTCTCAATCCACTCACCTGCTCCTTGTTTTTCCCTAGTAGTTTCCCCACATGATGTTTTGAAACTGCCATTGCAAAATTATAACCGAGAAAATTATTACAGTGAAAGAGAGCTGACCTAACCAACTTTGTCTTGCTTCTAAACTCCTAGCTGTCGTTGTTCACTCATGGGTGTAGGCCAAATTAACTTTGGGAGGAACTTAGTTTATAGTTTAACTTTGAAACAAAGATGATAACAGCCCTTTCCCAAAACAATCCCCTTTCCTTCCTGGGGACTAGACTGATTTTGTAGGACTAAAAAAATTGGCCAAAAGATGAGAAATTGTGGTTTAGGAGTCATGCAGTTGGAGGTTACAAGATTCTGACCCTCCCCAAATTGCTCCTGGGGATAACATCACTATTGTAAAACCTAAGATCAGTGCTTGAGATATTTTGCAAACTCTGCACTTGATGGATCAATATACTGGCTCATCTGGTCTTGTGGCCCCACCTAGGAACTGACTCAGCGCAAGAGGACAGCTTCAATTCCCTATTATTTCATCTCTGACCCAAGCAATCAGCACTCTCAACTCACTGGCTCCTACCTACCAAATTATCCTTAAAAACTCCAATCCCCAACGAATTCTTGGGGAGACTGATTTGAGTAATAATAAAACTCCCACACAGCCAGCTCTGCATGAATGACTGTTTCTCTATTGCAATTCCCCTGCCTTGATAAGTTGGCTCTGTCTAGGCAGCAGGCAAGGTGAACCCACTGGACAGTTACAGTTTTACATGCTTGTTTACCCATTTATTACTCATCTCTCCCAACTAGAATAAAACTCCAAAAGGGTAGGAGCTTTGACTATTGCATTCATTGCCTTATCCCCATTGCCTGGAACAGTTTCTGAGACAGGACTCACGGGAAAAGGATCAGTGGGAAGTGGAAAGAGATGGTATCAGTTTCAAGTATGATGATTTTCGAGTTGCCCCTTGAATATTCCTGTGGACATACCCAGTTGACAGCCAGAGCACTTGAGTCTGGAGCTAATGGAAGACATGTAGTTAGTTGAATTAGATTTGATTAAAGCTATAGGTTTAGATGAGAACATCCAGGAATGGTTCATAGAAAGAGAGGAGAGTCATGATAAAATTGCACAAGACATAATATCAGAGAGAGATTGATAGAACGATAGAGGTAGGAGGCAGAGAAATTCCAGGCAGACAGGGACGGGTCCCTGGCAAAACTCCACCTTCAAGCCGAAAAGCCTGAAACCCATGGCCCAAAGTGAGAACTTCTATCCGTTTTTCTGCTTAAATGTTGTCTTTTTCCTAAACTACCCGTAACGCATCCCACCCCCCATCCTGTGCCTATAAAGACCCCAGACTCAGAGAGAAGAGGAGAAGTGGCTGGACGTCAGAGAGAAGTGACTTGACTTCAGAGGGATGGCTTGATGGCTTGACTGCAGAGAAGAGTCTGGCCAGAGATGGCTGGACTTAAGGGGAAGATTACCTGCCCATCCTATCCCCTTTCCAGCTCCCCTTCCCCTGAGAGCCACTTTCACTGTTCAGTAAAATCCTCCACATTCACCATCCTTCAACTCGTTCACACAACCTCATTTTTCCTGGAAGCCAGACAAGAGCTTGAGAGCCATGAGCGCAGCCAACCAAAAAAGGGCTGTCACACTGGCCCTTTGCCCTTGGTGGTGGAGGGCAGCCGCCTCATGTGATGAGGCAAAGGGCCCACTGAATTGTTAACACTTAAGCCATATGTGGATGGCAGAGCTGAAATAGCACTGTAACATGCCCTCTCGGGCTTCAGGGGTCTTAGGTAGCCCCACCTGGATGCTGCCATGGGGCCTGCATAGAGTTTGCTCCTGCCGGCACCCAAAAGCAGCTGGCCAGATCCGGTATTTGCTTGCCTACTTGCTTCCTCCCACAAGGGGTTGAATGTGGCAAGCTGAGTAAATGGACTTTGTTTCTGCCAGCACTCAAAAGTGCTCCCTCCAGTTCCTGCACTTGTTCACTCATATTTTCCCTCCTGTGAGAGGCAGAAAGGGGTGGGCTGAGTAAACAACGCACCCCTGTCTTGAATTCCACAAAGGAGTCAAGAAAATGTCCTGCTTCAATACCAGAGGGGCTATGCAGCGATGTTATGAATGAGCATCAGATCAGAGAGAAGTGGTGCTGCAGAAGTCCCAAGAGGAGAAATTGTCCAGGGGAAGGTGACTCAATGCCACAGAGAAGACAGGTGAGATCAGGACTAAACCTGCCCTTTTGGTTTGGTAACTAGGGAATGTAAGCAAAAAATAAAATTCTAAGCCCTTCCAACTGACTGATGGACCCCTCCCCACCCCGCATCTCTGCCAAGGGCATTTCAAAGAATCGTGAAAAACTAGTACAAACCATGATGGGAAGGAAGGGTCTGACATGCCTCATTATACCTCCTTCCTTTGGAATTCGGGCATGACTAACCAGCACTAACATTAAAACAGCAATCTAAGGACTGACAAAATAAACTCCTTGTAGCAATAAGATACCAACATGATAGATAGCAGGCCCTGAAAGAAATCAAAGTATTTTACCTGAAAACATATTTCTTTGGCATATTTTGAAATGGCCCGGCAAAACTGTATCTTACAGGGAAAATCTACATTCTGTAGAGAATCGCTTTCCTTTTCCAGGTCTTTTCCCTCATCCAGGACATAATTAACTAAGAGTCTGGCACCTTTTTAAATGTGATAAGAAACATTTACAGTCTATTCTCTGAAACCTGCTACCTGGAGGCTTCACCTGCATAATAAGAATCTTGGCCTCCACATCCCCTTATCTTAACCCAGACACTCCCTTCTGATTCCAGGTCTTTAGATACCACCTTTGCTCTTTCAACCAATTGTCAATCAAAAATCTTTGAATTCACCTATGACTGGAAGCCTCCCTCTTCACCCCTCTACCCCTGCAACATACACCTTACATGTATTGACTGATGTCTTATATCTTCCTAAAATGTATGAAGCCAAGCTGCAGACCGACTACCTCGGGCACGTATTCTTAGGACCTCTGGAGTCTGTGCCTGGGGCCGTGGTCACTCACGTTTGGCTCAGAATAAATCTCTTCAAATATTTTAACAGAGTTTGACTCTTTCCCTCAACAGGAAGCTTTGTCAATGCTGGTGAAGGCCATTGTGTAATGATGAATTGAGAGTTTTGTGGAAAGCCAGATTACCATGGATTGAAGAGTAAACGAGATGGGAGAGTGTGGGTTTATCTTTTGTAAAGAATGTCTGAAAGGAGGAAAGACATTTCCTAATTACGAGACAGATTAGGTCAAAAGCAAATTGCCTTTTTTTGGTTTGGTTTTTTAAGAGGAAAGATAGTTGGATGTTCCACATAGCACTGGAAATGAGTGACTGTTGCTGAGGACACAGGCCAAGGCTGACTTGGAAGGCCTCTGTACTCTACATGGGCACCATTTCCAGACTTGCTGTTGTGCAAATCTGGGTTCATAGAGGTGCCTTGCTGAGTCTCTGGCACTGTCTTTTCAGTAAGTCCTCTTTTGAGACATGAATTGAAAGCACCATAGAAACAATGGACCCGCCCGCTCTGCTCTGAAGCAGGCCTAGCCCCTGACTCCCTACGTTGCTGGGTGGAACCCAGTCCTCTCTCCAATTTTGCGGATTTGCCATCTAAAGAATTTGCAGGCCAGGCGCAGTGGCTTACGCCTGTAATCCCAGCACTTTGGGAGGCTGAGGGAGGTGGATCATGAGGTCAGGAAATCGAGACCATCCTGGCCAACACGGTAAAACCCTGTCTCTACTAAAAATACAAAAAATTAGCCGGGTGTGGTGACAGGTGCCTGTAGTCCAAGCTGCTTGGGAGGCTGAGGCAGGAGAATGCCATGAACCCGGGAGGCGGAGCTTGCAGTGAGCCGAGATAATGCCACTGCACTCCAGCCTGGGTGACAGAGCGAGACTCCGTCTAAAAAAAAAAAAAAAAAAAGAATTTGCAAAACCTTACACGTTCCTCTTTTTATGTGTTTCCTGCAAGCTGCAGGTCACATATTGAAAGAAGATCCTTGGAACAGACAGATTGGTATAGCCCAGAGCTTCCCAAGGTAAACACACAAGCCAAGTCCTAACAGCACCAGGTTAGGGTAAATAAAAAATTTGAAAGGAGCAAACTTGCTTTTGTTTTAAAATATCATAGTTTAATGAGAAATTTGAGCCTTGGTGACTGCCTTAACCCTTTTTTTGTGAATATTGACGATATGCCTTGATCCATAGTACGCCACGGGAACATGATCCTTTCACAAATCTATGGTGGTGAAAAATGTCTCTTTATAATGTGTTGTGTACTGGTAATCTGAGGCTGGAAGACTTGTGGATGTGGTAAAAAATCAGTCTTTGTGGTTGGCCCACATTTTTTTTCTTTGGCCTCTAGCAACTGCACCCTGTGTGTGTTGGCATAAGAACAGTGTGGATCTATCACCTTACTGGCTTGTCAGCAATTATATAAGAGAGCTCCACTTTCACTGAGAGTAACAATAATAATTTCTTCTGAGGACTTTTCTGGAAATGAAAACCCTTTAAGCAAAAAGCAGTGATCTAATTTGGAAGCAATACCTAGCAGAAAGTGTATTCGTTTCCAAGGGCTGCCATAAAAAAATGACCACAAACTGTGTGGCTTCACACAACAGAAATGTATTCTTTCCCAATTATAGAGGCCAGAAGTCCAAAATCAAGGTGTTGACAAGGTTGGTTCATTCTGGAGGCTCTGAGGGAGAATCTGTTCCATGCCTCTCTCCCAGCTTCTGGTGGTTGCCAGCAATTCTTGGTGCTCCTTGGCTTGCTGCTGCCTCACTCCAAATATCTATCTCCATCACATGGCATTCTGTCTGGATGTCTCTGTGTCCCTGTCTTCACAGGGCCTTCACATGACACCAGTCATTGGAACTAGTGTGCATTCTAATCCAGTACGACCTCATCTTAACTTGGTTACATCTGCAAAGACCCTATTTCCAAATAAATTCACATCTACTTGAACTGGGGGTTAGGGCTTCAACATATCTTTCTGCGGGGACACAACTCAATCAAGAACAGGAGGCTATTGAGAAATAGGTATTTACAAGAGCTCTGTAAGAATCCACACTTAGCATACAAGGAAGGAACATGGTATGCTGAGTAGTGAATTATAACTTTTATGTATTCAAGCTTTGGTAAAAGCTGGAATCCCTCTGGGGAAATTAAGAAAAAAAATCCCACTTTGATAGAGCCTGAAATTTTGGTAGATTAGCCCACTCTGTCTAGCACATACAGCACTTTCCCTCTTTTTAAATTGGATAAGTCTGGCCTGGAAACTAGAAATCTCGGTTGAAAGCCATAAAGCACTTAGAAGCAGTCAGAATTATAGTCATTTTCAATATACCATACCCTGTAAGAAGAGCATCTCCTTAATCATAATATCCAACTCTCAGACTATCCTTTTATAGACATTGAGGCTACAAAGGCATTTTCTTGATGGATTCCATGGTACCGGGAACTTCTCAGAATCTGCATAGCTTATTTTGGGAAATTTGCCAGACCTTAGCCTTTTAAATTTGTGTAACTTACATGATGAATAGTATATTGTGTATGAAAGTCTATCAAAATAAACCAAATATTTCTTCTTTCCTTATGATTAGAATACCTGTAGTTTGTCTCTCTGAGTTAGGCATTACATCATGTTTCTTCTGGGTTCATTTCATTTTATAATTTTAAAAAATTATAGTGTATTATTGTCTATCTGTGCCATTATTTTCCTTGAGTTTAAAGATGTCACATCAAACAGAACTCTTTTTTGAACTGCATCTCTATTACTGGGGACCTGAATGTTTTGAAGCTGGCTAGGACTAAACATTTTCTTCATACCAGCTGTCACAAATAATTCAGTCTGCTAAATTCCAAAACACTGGCAGAATGGGTGAGCAGTCCCTTGAAAAGAGAATTTTAAATATCAGTCTCTTCTCTCTTATATCAGTGTTCAGAAATTCCAATGAAAACATTTGGGGAAGCAGACAAAATTAGTAATAATGGAATTAGAGTGCTTTCCACATGCCCATTTTGTGTTGATCTGCATTTAGGTGGAGGTTAGAACTCAGTCCTTAAGTCTTGAAAGCTTGATGCGTGCAGAGCAATGTACTGAGACTATGGGTCTCTGCCCTCAGGAATCTTATTGCCTCACCCCTCAAGAAGAAACCGATGGTACTAGTAACAACAAAATGCTGGAGACTGTATTAGTTTCTTTTTGCTGCTGTAACAAAGTACCACAGATTTAGTGGCTTAAAACAACACAAAATTATTATCTTATAGTTCTGGGGGTGAGAAATCTGATGCGGTCTCGGCTAAAAATTAAGGTATTGGTATGACTGGATTCATTCTGGAGTGCTCTATAGGATTATACGTTTTCTTTACTCTTCCAGCTTCTAGAGGTGTCACATTACTTGACTCACAGACCCTCTCAACTTTAAAACCAGCGATGGTTGGCCAAGTCTTTCTCATGTTGCGTCACTCTGACACTGACTTTTGCCTCCCTCTTCCACATCTAAGGACCCTTGTGATTATATGGGCCACCCAGTTAATCCAGGATAATGGATCCAGCCAATTGGCAGTTTTAATTCCATCTGTAATCTTAATTCTCACTTGCTACATAGCCTAACATAGTCACAGGTTCTGGGGATTACGATGTGGACATCTTGGGAGGTTGTTGTTCTATCTGCCACAGAAGAGAGTAAATATATCCCAGAGGTCAGTCACGTGTCCTCTTCTGATCAGAAAGGTAGGAGGCTTTGTTCTGAACTGTGCTGCTCTGTAAGTATATTTTACTGAGTCATTCTGGCACTGGGTGCAGTGAGAGACAATGCAAATCTCAAACCGTGTCCAATTTCTTCCTCATTACTGTTACCAAAATGCCAGGGTCCTGCTGCTCACCACACAGAAAGCTAATCACTGAGACAATGAGTATTATCAGGGAAGAAGGCTTTAATTGGGTACTGCTGCTGAGGAGATGGGATACAAGTCTCAAATTGGGGGTTCATATAGCAGGGAAGTAATGTAGCTACATATATTGTGTTAGTTTATTCTCACATTGCTATAAAAAACTACCCAGCCAGACATGGTGGCTCACACCTGTAATCCCAGCACTTTGGGAGGTCAAGGCGGGTGGATCATTTGAGGTCAGGAGTTTGAGATAGCCTGGCCAACATGGTGAAACTCCATCTCTATTAAAAATACAAAAATCAACTGGGTGTGGTGGTGGGCACCTGTAGTCAGTCCCAACTGCTTAGGAGACTGAGGCAGAAGAATTGCTTGAACCCAGGAGATGGAGGTTGCAGTCAGCCGAGATCATGCCACTGCACTCCAGGCTGGGCAACAGAGTGAGACTCTGTCTCAAAAATAAATAAATAAATAAATAAAATAAGAACTACCTGAGACTGGGTAATTCATAAAGAAAAGAGACTCAATTGGCTCACAGTTCCACAGGCTGTACAGGAAGCCTGCTGGGGAAGCCCCAGGAAACTTACACTCATGGCAGAAGGGTCAAGGGAAGCAAGCACGTCTTCACATGACAGCAGGAGAGAAAGGGCAAAGGCGGAGCTCCTACACACTTTCAAATAACCAGATCTCACGAGAACTCTATCATGAGAACAGCAAGGGGGAAGTCCACCTCCAAGATGCAATCATCTCCCACCAGCTCCCTCCCCCAACATTGGGAATTACAATTCAACGTGAGATTTAGGTGGGGACACAGAGCCAAACCATAACATACGGGAAATCAGGAATTAGGGGGATGTAAGGAAGAGGAGTTGTCGAAATGCAGTGATCTGGTGAGTTTCAGTTTCTTGATACTATCTGGGAGGTCTGGTGGTCAGTTTCCTGGGAAAGATACTCAAATTAGACAAATATAAGTTTCAAGTTCTAAGACCAGGAGGGTCAATTTCTATGTTTATTCAAAAAGATCACAAACATCAGTTCTACAAGGAAATTAGGCCAGGTTCATTATCTCCTCCATTACCCCCTAAACCTGAGCATGAAATTGTCATCATCTTTTCCAGTAGCTGGGAAAAGCTAAAGATCTTGATTTTAAATGCAAATCTAAAGATCTTAAGAAGGGCATCAAGCAGATGCCCTTCCCACTCTTCCATCAAGGAAGAGTGTCTGCTTCCTTGTTCATAGATGATGCCTTCTTGTTGTGTGCTTACGTGGTAGAAGGGCAAGGGGTCTCTCTCAGGCCCCTTTTGTAAGGGCAGTAATCCCATTCCTGAGTGCTCCACCCCTCTGACTTAATCACCTCCCAAATCACTTCCCACCTTGAAATACCTTCACCTTAGTGGTTAGAATTTCAACATATGAATTTGTAGGAGACACAAACATTCACAGCATAGTAGATATGCACCACATCAATGCAAGATGTTAACAGCAGGGGAAATGCATGCAGAAGGGCGGGGGGGATATAGGAACTTGCTGTATTTTCAGCTCAATATCTCTATAAACCTAAAACAGCTCTAAAATATAAACTCTGTTTATTTAAAAAACAAAAATGCTGTCTAGCCAGTTTCTTTTAGGGTCCAGATGTGGGGGCCATTTACATTTGGGACTGTGTAGCATAAAGGAAAATTATGTAACGCATGAACTGTGTAAGCTCTGGCAACATGTCCTTGTCGGCAGGAGCAGACTGCAATTTCTGAGGCATATAAAACACAGGGTCCTCTGCAGGAAAAGAATAAATACAAAATGAAGTAGGAAATAAAATACTCATTTGGAAGAGGCTTTGCAAGTGAGGGATCCTTACACTTAAGTTTCATTAACTTTATGACAAATCTATCTTGGCTTGTGCATGCTGGAGCAGAGAAAGTAGGGGTTCTGAGGGAGGACAGAATACCGTAAAGAGGCAAAAGAGAGAGGGAAAGCTGAGAGACCCAGAGAGAGGGAGAGAAATCATTTGAGGGCCTTCCTTTCTACTTTTTTGTTGCAGGTTTTGTTTTCCTGTGAAGCCGAAATTTGCTACCCATGAGTATTACCAACAATGTGCCCCTGTTAGCTTAAACTAGTGTGTTAGAACCAAATACCCAGCAGACGCAATATCCCTTAGGAGGAGGGGAGGGGCAGTTGGAAGTGGTTCCATTTTGTAAGTGGCACCACTGAGGCAGAAAGCCAAGCAGTAACTTGCTCAAGAAAGGCAGTATAGTATGGATGGCTCAAACAGAGCCTACTTCTTTGACTTTCTGTCCGATGGTCTCTTCATTGTCTTTGGAGGGGAGTTAACACCTCCTGAGAAAGCCAGTGCCTTACGATCTCATTACTTATTCTCTGCCCACATGACTGGTTCTGAGGTTCCTTGAATTCAATTCTGTCTCCGTTGGAGACTGAGAAATAATGAACTGAGGATAAACCAGGGTAGGTGTCATCAGACGATGACATTTTTGACAGTATGTCCAGAGGCCGCTGTTCATTACAGTTGCTTATTGAGACCTTCCCCTGCCTTCCACTGGAGTGATTTGCAGTGAGGGTATTTTTGTAACGTTTCCTCCAGGAAGTTTCCTTTCCACTTTGATGTAACAAAGGAAACAGCCTTAATTTAAGCTGAATTCAACTGTAGGCTCCTTAAGCCCTAGAGTTTTAGGATACAATTGGACAATGTGGCAAAAGACATAACACATATCGGAGATTTGTTAGAAAGAATGCATGTGGCAAGCGTTGGCCAATTATTCTGGTGTTACCTGGGGTGGCATGTTATTTTATGCTGTGGCGCTGTTGCTAGTGATGGCCACTGTGTATTTGCTGTCCAAATCCATGGAGATAGTTCAATGCCTTTTTACTATGTACACTTGGCAGCTGCTAACTACAGACATAGGAACAGAATCTCTGAGGGTAGATGGAGAAGCAAGTTATGTGACCATTTTTCTGTGTTCTCAATGTCCTCACTGTACGTAAAAGTAAAGAATACAATTTCACAGTATCTCTCTTTTTAACCAATTACAAGATGTCCAGGTCAGTGCTCAGAGATTTCCAAACACTAGCACAAAAGTCCTCCTTGGAAAGGAGGAATGATTACTCTCTCCACTGAGGCAGATGGAGAAGCGGCAGACACAGAATTCAAACCTAGGTCTCCCCGACTGCAGTGATCTGTTGCCCACCCACTGTTCAACCTTCCATTATAGTACTCACCAAATGCCTTCCCAGATGGGGTCCTCAAGTGCCTGCACCATGTGTCATCTTTGTATCTATAATATCTAGCTCAGTGCTTCTTACTTTCTGACACAGGGCCTCACTCTGTTGCTCAGGCTGGAGTGCAGTGACACCACATAACTCACTGCAGTCTTGATTTCTCGGGTTCAAGCTATCCTCCCCTGTCAGCCTCCCAAGTAGCTGGAATGACAGGTGTGAGCCACCATGTCTAGCCTCAATGCTTCTTAAAGGAAGTGAGTGAATGAATGAGTTGTAGCCCCAGCTTTGATTGAGTTGCTCAATGTCATAAAAAAGGTGGCCGTGTGGATGTTTTGGTGTCCTTTCTCCAGGGGGATTTCTTCCTGTGCTGGAGGTTCTCTCTTGAAAGTTAATGGGTCTCAGCACAGTGCCTGAAGTGATTTGTGGGTTGGATCCTCTTAGGCAAGAGCCCATCTGTAGGCATCAATGTTTGGCTTATCCAGTAGACAAATTAGTCTGACATCACTATCCCTTTGAGGGATAGGCTCTTTGTCAAGAGTGGATCATTTGCTGTTTAGTTTTCCTTCTTTGGTACAGAAGGGCTTGGGTTTGGGGGTGAGTGATTCAGCACTTGGTTAATCAGCTATTCTGCATGGCATCAATGTTTTTGAATTTTTGAAATAAGTCTTGTGGATTCCTCTCCACTCCTCTTCTGTTTAGCACCACCTACACCTTGGTAACTCTGTCTCCTGGCACTCATTCTCCTTCAGTTTCTCCCCCACATTCCCTTTCTGCTGCCTGATGAATCTCTGGGGGAAGACTACCTCTCAAGGTTTTCCTGTCAAATGTTCCCTGGTAATGAGAACAGAGCTGAGTTTTTGGGTCGTTGCTATGGAGAAAGTGTGTTTTCTCATTGCCCTATTATATTTGAACATGTTCCCAGTCTGAAATCTGTGGGTGACATTGCATTTGCACCCCCTTTTTAGGTCTATTGTATCTCAATTATATAAGCCTTAGTGTGCTTTTTTTTGTTTTATTTTTAACAGTTTTTATGTTCCCCTTTTACCACCCAGTATAACAGGTGGCCTCACGTCAGTGGTTGAGGTTGAAGACCATGAACCTAACATCTCTCGTGCATTATATTGCATGCATTCTGCTGCCCTTCATGCGGAAAGAAAACATTCAATTTTTAGATTCATGTGAACAATACAGAAATAACCAATATGTGATGAACACTGGCTCCTTCCATACTTCTCACATCTATTGGCTATTCCTGTGCTTCTAACTAGTTTTTATTTAACAGCATTGAATGCTCAGGCATTGACAGATTCTAGAGCTTTACCTTTTTTTCTTTCTTTCTTTTTTTTTAGCTGAATCCTTTCTTCTATGGAAATGGTATGAAAACCCAACAGGGAAAACAAATAACTGAGGTGAGAGAAAGGGGCTCAGAGCTCACCACTGCTCTTGTTCCTTGCGGGGGTCTGTCAGGTTCATCCATAGAACCTCTTGGGCTGGCAGAGTTCAGATGGAAACCCACTCTACAAGTTGCCACAAAAATGAACAGACTACATGGATTTTGGGAGCTTACAGCTGAACGGGGAAAATGTTATGTGATCAACACGCAACTCATAGTCAAACAATGTCCTAATTGTTTTAAGAGCAGTAAGGTAGACCCTGAGTGTCAGACAGTATGGTAGATAGGACAGTGGGCATTGGAGATCTGGTCAGAGTCCTGATTCTTCAACTGTCTCTGAGCAAATCAACTTGAACAACTTGAACTTCTTTGAATCAGTTTCTGACTTGTAAAATGAAAATAATGTGACCTACTTACTTTTTCCAGATTTGTTGACGGGATCAGGCATACGATTGAGTGCAAAGTACTTAATCCAGTGCCTGGCTTATTGTCAAAGAGAGTATTGATAAAGACATTCCTCACAAGAATAATAGCTACCACCATTGAGTGCTTTCTATGTAGTAGTCACAGCACTAGACAGAACTAGGAGTCTTGCATCAGTCATCTCAGTGTCTTCTCTAAGCCTCTTCATGAGAAATCTTACAGATCAGGTCATTAAAATGCAGGCTTAATATCTTATTCATGTATTTATTCATTCATACAACAAATATTTACCGAGCAGCTCTTAAATGCCAGGCACTGGTCCAGTCTTGGGGGACACTACAGAGATCTCCGCCCTCATAGATTAGATGTTGCTTTTTTTTTTTTTTTGAGATTCAGCCAGGCTGGAATGCAGTGGTGTGATCTCGGCTCACTGTAACCTGCACCTTCTGGGTTCAAACAATTCTCCTGCCTCAGCCTCCCGAGTAGAGGGGATTACAGACCCCCACCACCATGCCTGGCTAATATTTGTATTTTTAGTAGAGAAAGGGTTTCACCACGTTGGCCAGGCTGGTCTCGAACTCCTGACCTCAGGTGATCTGCCTGCATCGGCCTCCCAACATGTTGGGATTACAGGCAGGAGTCACCGCGCCTGGCCAGATATTGCATTTTAATGGAGTAAACAGACTATAAAACAGGTGTATTACTTGGATGGTGGTTCAAACAGAAGGAAATCTCTGAGATGACCCTCAGGTTTTAATCTTGATGTTTTTACCTGGTAGTCAAGATCTGGCTTTACTCAAGGAATCACTCCATATTTACCCCCTGAGTTCAGAGATGATTCTTTTTTCCTGGAGTTCATAATCATGTCACAAATGCCACGTTTATCAACACTTGTGATCTAACGTCCCATATCATCTCTTTGAAAAAAACTTGCTTGGAGATTCTGTGCTTGTTCATGCTTCCCAATTCAGTCCATGCATCCAATGCGATTTTAAATGTCTTCTCTTCTGGGAAACTGTCCTAAGTCCTTTAGGTCTCCCCTGCTCCTAGTACAGACTTACGTCTCTCATAGCAGTAAGACTTCAATATCCCAATTAGTTGTTTTACGTATCTCCCTCCTTACTGTTCTCTGTGTTCTGTGAAGGCAAGGACCGTCTTTTATGTATTCCCTTTATATCCCCAGAATCTAGCACATACAGCACTCCATTTTTTTAAGCTAGTGATAAAGAAAAAGACCAATAAAAGATCTGTAGATATAATATATGTGTATTTACACAAATGTCTATACTAGGGGGAAAAGTACAGCTGAATCTTTCAATATGTTTTACCACCTGCTCTGTAGATGCTGTAGATTGGCAGCTATAACTTGTGGGTCTCTGTGGTTGGTGAAAGTGGTGGTCAACTTGGTATTTTTAACAGATCTTTGTTTGCATTTATCTATCTGCATTTGCTTACCATGAGCTATAATATTTAGAAATATGCTTCTAATACTATTATCTCGAAGTTCTTGCTCTGGAATGTAAGCATCTTGATTTAGATACAGAGAATGATAGGCAATGAAACCTGCCTGAAACGAATTAGCTAATTGGTTTCAGTTCTCCTAGAGAATGAATTTTCATCTCTGTCCTTCTGTCTTCTCTCTTCAGATCAGTCCAGGACCCTTCTGATGTGGTTTGTCATAACAGAACTGTAATTTACATCAACCATCCGAATGTCCCTATGTAAGTGGATCAGGGATTACTTTTACTTGCTCGTTGCATGACTCAATTTTGGAGAACACTCAAGTGTTTACTGTCAGAATCTGTTCTCGAACGAGACAGATGTAATGTGAAAAGTTAACAGTGGCCTGTGTCTCTGGGATGTTTGCTCCGCCAATCTGTTATGCAGTGTTTTCTCAAGAGTCATTTTCTAACTCCCATGAATGTGATGCATTGATGATCTCTGCTTCAGACTATAAAGAGGGCTTAGAAAGAAGTAAACGCTCAAGAGTTTAACTGGCTTAGTGTTTGGAGTTGCCCTTAATGGGCTCAAAGAATGCCATTTGCCTGTAAAAACCAACCACCCCAAGTCAGAGCCAGATGGAAGTGTAGCACTACAGGCAGAATATTAAGTTTGGCACCTTTCCAAACAAAAGTTCTTTAAATATTTTCCAGCATAGGTAAAGAGGAGAGGCTAAGAGCTGTGTTGGAGAAGGAAAAGGAAGGAGGACATGGGGGTTGTGCTCAGTTTCTTTGCTATTGCTCCAAGAAACTCAGCTTTGGCCTCAACTTTTGTAACCCACATAGCTAAACAAACTGAGCAGGTTACCACATCATCTTCTTGGGCCTTGTCTCATCTGTCACCCCAGCAGTAGCTTCTCAAAGTATTCTTCCCCATCACATGGAGTATCTTCTGAGATGTGCACAAAAGTACCCCTTTCTCCATCTAGTCCATGTCTAGTGAAGTTTTTTTTTCTAATCATGTATTAGTGTCCCTTACAGACTGAAACCTGGGACAGAGGCCTCATGCCCGCCCTTGTCAATCTTCCTCCAGATAAAAATCTCATTTATGTGACACACTTTATCCTTTAATTCTTCAAGCCTGTATTTTGCACATCAAGCTTCTACAAGAGTAGTTGGTGCTCTTGTCCTGAAGTCAAATTCTATACTCTGTTCTCAAGTGGGTCATGGACCCCATCACTAAAGCACAGAAGAGAAACCTCTTCCTTCTTTGGGCCTATCTGTGTTCCACTGGGCTATAGGCCTCACATCTTCACCATGCAGTATAGTCCTCATGACCTTACAGCCACACACCCTAGCCCCACTGCTCTGAAATCCTTGGACCAGCCACATGTGCCATGCAACATTACCTTGCCTGGACTCTGGCTTGTCACCTTTTCAAACAGCAGAGGAGCCTTTGCTTGCCCCACCTGTGGGGCTGGTTTTCCCTGTAGCTGAGCAGGACCTTCATAGCCAGTTAGTATCTGCTTCTCAGATGGGGAAGGTTTACTAAAAGCACTCAACAGAGGCCACTTTCCTGACAGCTGACTGCATCCCCCATGGGCTAAACCATCTAGATCTCCTTCAGCACCAACGCATTTGCTTTACACCTTTAAGATCTCATACTATGCTCAATTTCTCACCATTGTGCCTGAGACTCCAAAGATTAATTCCACCAAGTCTATGTTAACTGTCCTCTGTTTTTCTGATGCTCTGTTTGTTTCCTTCACAGAACTTCACATGTTGTAATTATTTTCCTGTTCCTTTGCCTGTTAATTTCTTTGCCCCTTGATACAGTTTGGCTCTGTGTCCCCACCCAAATCTCATCTCAAATTGTAATCCCCACATGTCCAGGGAGGGACTTGGTAAGAGGTGATTGGATCATAGGAGTGGTTTCCCCCATGCTGTTCTCCTGATAGTGAGTGAGTTCTCATGAGATCTGATGGCTTAAAAGTGGCACTTCCCCCTTCCCTCTCTCTCTCTCCTGGTGCCATGTAAGACATGCCTTGCTTCACTTTCATCTTCCACCATGATTGTAAGTTTCCTGAGGCTTCCCCAGCCATGCAGAACTGTGAGCCAATTAAACCTCTTTTCCTTATAAATTACCCAGTCTTGGGTAGTTTATTATAGCGGTGTGAAAATGGACTAATACAGAAAATTGATACCGGGATGGTGGAGTACTGCTATAAGGATAACCTGGAAGTGTGAAAGTGACTTTGCAACTGGGTAACAGGCAGAAGTTGAAACACTTTGGTGGGCTTGGAAGAAGGCAGGAAAATGTGGGAAAGTTTTAAATTTCCTAGAGACTTGTTAAATGGCTTTGACCAAAATGCAAATAGTGATATATGGATGATGAAGTCCGGGCTGAAGTGGTCCTAGATGGAGATGAGGAACTTATTGGGAACTGGAGTAAAGGTGACTCTTGCTATGCTTTAGCAAAGAGACTGGTGGCGTTTTGCCCCTGCCCTAGAGATCTGTGGAACTTTGAACTTGAGAGAGATGATTTAGCGTACCTGGTGGAAGAAATTTCTAAGAAGCAAAGCATTCAAGAGGCGATCTGGCTTTTTCTAAAAGCATACAGTCAGTCATATGCATTCACAAGGAGATGGTTTGAAATTGGAACCTAGGTTTAAAAGGGAAGCAGAGCATAAAGGTTTGGAAAATTTGCAGCCTGACCATGAGGTAGAAAAGAAAAACCCATTTTCTGGGGAAGGATTCAAGTCCAAGCCAGCTGCAGAAATTTACCAATCACCAAGACAATGGGGAAAATATCTCTGAGGAATTTCAGAGATCTTCAGAGCAGCCCCTCCTATTACAGGCCCAGAGGCCTAGAAGGGAAAAATGGTTTAATGGGCCAGGTTGCAGGGTCCTGCTGCTCTGTGCAGCCTTGGGACTAGGTGCCCTGCATCCCAGCTGCTCCAGTTCCAGCTATAGCTAAAAGGGGCCAAGGTACAGCTCAGGCAGTGGCATAAGAGGATGCAAGCTTCAAGCCTTGGCAACTTCCACGTGGTATTGGGCCTGCAGGTGCACAGAAGACAAGAGTTGAGCTTTGGAAACCTCCACTTAGATTTCAGAGGACATATGGAAATGCCTGGATATTTAGGCAGAAGTCTGTTGCAGGGGAAGAGTCCTCATGGAGAACTTCTGCTAGGACAATGCAGAGGGAAAATGTGGGGTTGAAGCCCCCACATAGAGTCCCCACTGGGGCACTGCCTAGTGGAGCTGTGAGAAGAGGACCACCATCCTCCAGACCCCAGAATGGTAAATCCACTGACAGCTTGCACTGTGCACATGGAAAAGCCACAGGCACTCAACGCCAGCCTGTGAAAGCAGCTGTGGGGGCGGAACCCTGCAAAGCCACAGGGGTGGAGCTGCCCAAGGCCATGGGAGCCCACCTCTTGCATCAGCATGCCCTGAACGTGCGACATGGAGTCAAAGAATATTACTTTGGAACTTTAAGATTTAATGAGTGCCCTGCCAGGTTTTGGAATTGCATGGGGCCTATGGCCCCTTTGTTTTGGGCAATTTCTCCCATTTGGAATGGGAACATCTGCACAATGCCTGTACCCTCATTGTATCTTGGAAGTAACTAACTTGTTTTTGATTTTATAGGCTTATAGGTAGAAAGGACTTGCCTTGTCTCAGATGAGAGTTTGGACTTAGACAATTGAGTTAATGCTGGAATGAGTTAAGACTTTGGAGGACTGTTGGGAAGGCATGATTCATTTTGAAATGTGAAAAGAACATGAGATTTGGGAAGGGCCAGAGGCGGAATGATAAGGTTTGGCTCTGTATCCCCACCCAAATCTCATCTCTAATTGTAATCCCCAAGTGTCAAGGGAAGGACCTGGTGGGAGATGATTGGGTCATGGAGGTGGTTCCCCCATGCTGTTCTCATCACAGTGAGTGAGTTGAGATCTGATGGTTTTAAAAGTGGCAGTTTCCCCTGCACCGTCTCTCTCTCCTGCCACCATGTAAGACGTGCCTTGCTTCCCCTTCACCTTCTGCCATGATTGTAAATTTTCTGAGGCCTCCCCAGCCATGCAGCACTGTGAGTCAATTAAGCCTCTTCCCTTTATAAATTACCCAGTCTTGGGTAGTTCATTACAGCAGGGTGAAAATGAACTAATATACCCCTGCTAAATTCTAAGCTTATCAAAAGCTGACAATGTCTAATGGTTCACTATAATACCCTTGAGCAACTAGCATAGTGCCTGCACTCATTGGCCTTCAATTATTGTTGAATTAATGAATGAATTTTGCACCCTCATTTTAGACGGAATGTGATGCTCCAGGAGAATTTGTTGTTGATTCTTGACCATATGTAGAAAGGCTTGTTCTAGAGGCAGATGGACATACATAATAATTAAGCCAATGTTTACATTTGTGTAAAATGCCTAATATCTTATAGTTGAATCATTTCCAATTTTTCCCAGTGTAATTTTCTAATGTGCTAAATTTAGTATTTGTAAATCAAGTTTTGAGTTGCCTTAATATTCTCTCTCCTTCTTTTCTTAAATAATTCATGACCCGAAGTACCCTAACCTTTTATTTTCTCTCTCCACCTGTTCTTTCCTACTGTAATTTTTTAAAATCTCAGGCAACCTGAGAGGCAGCTGAATTCTTTTGTCATGTTGTATCGTGTCAACATTACCACACAAGTTTCTCCAGAGGCTGTCCTGTAATTACACTTGATTGGCTGATTATTCCTGGGAGGCAAAACAAATTTTACAGCTGTCTAGGTAAACTTTAAAAAAAATCCTCCAAAATGTGATATGTGTGAGGCCTGCCTTGGGATCATGACTTTCGTTGGAACTAAACCAATGGTCAGTGACCCATCATGGTATAGGCAAGTTCACCATCATCAAGAAATCAGTCTTTTTTGTCCTGTGCCTTCAATCTGATATTTCTCTCTACTAGAGAGCAAGAACGTCTAGTCCCAAAGCCTATAGAATGTTACTGGTTGCCTAGCAACATCATTTCCAGCACAAGTTTGTGGCTTTCTAAGCAAGGGAAGGGGGAACCTTCCTGTCTTTCTCAGCTCCCTGTGAGTCTCTTGTATTTTTTTCCACTGTGTTGACCTCTGGCTGATTGAAAGCGTATAAGATGATGTGTGGAAAAAATCTTTCAGATAGTTAAGTGTGAATACAAGATGGGATTATCACCTCTCATTAAAGCCCATTCTAGTCCCCGATTCTTTAGCGCAGTATCTTTGCAGTCAGAATATGAATCACTGGTCGCCAATTTTTGGTATATTCTGATGTGAGCAGAACTGCAAATGTTGGCCCCGACAGGCAAATTAACCAGCTCCTAAATTATTTTGTTTTTTCTTCTGGAGATAAGTGGCCTGTTTTGTGGTCTGTTTTTTTGGTCCTCTGTCCCTCATTCCCCAAGCACTGCAAGGTTGAGTTTTAAGAATATGTATTGGTGATTGCTGCTATTTCCAAGTGAGTTTGATTTACCTACTTTTGTTTATTTTAGGTATTACTGCACTTTCTATTTGTTGAGCCTCCTTAATTATTTCTCCTTATGTTTTATGTCTTCAAAACTTTTGTGTCATGCATCTGCCAAGCCAAAATCAGGAGTTCAATAAAGTCACTTGAGAATTATAAAAACATTTAGTTGTTGGGAGATAAATCTCTATAGGTCTCAAACATTTCTGCATGTCTTGTGAACAGAGCTGCCTTTGTTCTGGGATATCTTTTCAAGGATGCTTGCATAGCCAACAGTCTTGGAAGATAGAGATACTGTCTCCCTCCAGAGCAAAGGGAAGATTTGCTTAGCCTGGAAAGATAATGATAGTATCTCCTTCTGGAGCAAAGAAGAAAGTTAGCTCATAGTTCATTATAAAATATATAGGTTCCCTGCACTTGAGCCCCTCTCCTTTAGCACACTCCATTTCTTAGGTCGCTCTTTATATTTCACCATGGGAATTGGGGCTTGGAGAACTGGTGCAAATGCTAATACTTTATTGCTAAAGCTGTGAGTAATAAAGACTTTTGCCTCTGACTCAGGAGTCTCGTGTCTTCTGCCTGCATCTGTGAAATTGTGGCCAGACAACATATTGTCCTGAAAGTATGGTAAAATATCAGACCCTTCATAATTCTAGTCAGGCTCTTAGTAGCATAATGCTCACTAGTTCAGTAAATATATGTGTTGGAACATATTTAAAATTGGTCTTAAGATACATTTCTTTTAAGGACCATTTTATAAATTTTAGAGACCTGAAATTCTACATGAGTTTCTACCAGGAGAGGATCAACTTTTGGGTTGAAAGAACTGAAAATGCAATGATGATCATTGCATTTTATTAATCAAAACTTATTTTCAATCTTCATTTTCAATAAAATTAAGTTACAATTTCTTAGCTGGCATAACAAAGATAGTATGGATTTGGCTTACCTTACGTTTCTACATATGCCCAAAGCCCCAGAAAACTCAAATGTTGGAAGTAACTGATCTATTTCACTAGACTGTTTTTTTTTTTTTCTGGTATTTCTCTCAGTGGATGGTACTATAATCTAGCAGCCATCCAAAATAAAACCTGAAAGCCCATTATTCTTCCCTGTTCTTCATTATCCACATCAAATCATTAGTGTCTTAAAGATCTCTGTTTTCAAATATTGCATGTGCAGAGACTAAAAAGTGCATTGTATAAAATAGAGAGTATATTGGTAGTTACAGGTAGTTATACAGGAAGGGTAGAGGGAAGGGGGAGATGAAGAGAGATTGATTCATGGGTACAAATATACAATTAGATAGAAGAAATAACACCTGGTATTTGATAGATCAGCGGGGTGACTACGGTTAACGTTAATCAATTGTACGTTTCAAATTAGCAAGAAGAGAATAATTCAAATGTTCCTAGCATTAAAAAATGATAAATATTTAAAGTGATGGATATCTCAATTACCTTGATTTGATTATATGAATGTATCAAATTATCATGTGTACCCTGAAGATATTTACATTTATTATGTGTTAATAAAACAACTCTAGTCTTTTAAATATGTCCTCTATTTTTCACGCTTAGTATCAGAACCCTCTACTTTTTGCTCGTTTGAATCATTGCATTAGCTTTCTAACTGGCTTCTTTAATTCCTATTTGTATATTTAAAATCTACCCTCCAAACTGGGCTCGGACCAGTGTGATACGTCCAAAATACAAAACTGATGCTGTTTGAAGTGTGCTAGCAGCCCCCCTTTCTACAGAGAATAAAGTCCATGCATTTCAGGATGGCCTCCATGAACTGGCCCATCTATATCTCTTTGGCTTCATGTTTATTTTATGATCTGTGGGAGACATATGGCTAGTGACCAAGAGCAAGGGCTCTGAAGTCAAAGCATCTGTTTATATTCTGGTTTTTGCATCTATGAGCTGAGTGACCCCAGGAAGATTTAAATAGTATTCCATGGCTTACTTTCCTCATATGTCAAGTGGGAATACAAAGAGCAGCTACTCATAGGGTTGTTGGAAGAATTTTAAAAATAATTTGTATAAAAACACACATTGGTCCATTTTGTGCTGCTATCATAGAATACTATAGACTGAATAATTTATAAACAATTTAAGTTTATTTGGCTCACGGTTCTGGAGGCTGGGAAGGCCAAGACTGAGGGTCTGCATCTGGTGAGAACCTTCTTGCTGCATCATAACATGGTAGAAGGCATCACATGGTGAGAGAATGCAAGAATAAGAAAAAGTGAAGGGTGCTGAACTCACCTTTTATAAAGACATCACTCCCTTGATAATGAACCCACTCCTGCAATGACAACATTAATCCGTTCATGAAGATGGAACCCTCATGACCTAAACACCTTTCATTAGGTTCTGCCTCCCAACACTGCTGCATTGGAGATTACGTTTTCAACACATGAACTTTGGGGAACACATTCAGACCATAGAATAACATTTAGTGAAGTGTCAGGCACACAACAGATATTCTACAATGTCAGTTATATTAACATTAAACTGCCTGTTTTCATCATGTGCCATGTTGGTTTTCTATTCTTTGTCTTGCTCTCTTTTGTTTTCCTTTGTGTAAAATGTTCTTGCCCTGCTTCACTATGGAACAGTGGTTGACAGCATGGGCTTTGGGTGAGATTAAAACAGGTTTGGATTCAGACACTTTCATGGATTAACTGTGCAACATAGCAAAGAGTGCTCAAGAAGTGATGATTATTATCCTATGTACCCTTCAGGATTCAGCTCAGGGAAAATCATCTCTGTGCCAGTTATGAGGCTATTACCTTTTGGCACCAAATCTATCCTTCCATAGTTGGCATTTTGATGCTGGGGCCAGGATTCTGCAACTGCATTTCTACTTTGCCTGCAGGCTCCGTGTTAAGCTCCCTCTACTTGGGGAGGAAGACGGAGGCAGCAGGGCTGAGGGAGGAAGAAGGGACTTGCACCTCCTGTTTGTGTCCTGTGTGCCTCCTGCCTGCTGCCTGTTCCTACTGGGCTGTTAGTTCTTGTTTTATCTTTTCAAAAGACAGAGATTAGGGTCAATGAAGCATCTGCCTCAGGCACAAAATTTAAGGAAACACTAATACTAAGGAATCAGGATAAATTACTGTATATTCAAATATAATATGTTAAAAAATCAAAATGAAATGAATTTTTTTTTCAAATGAAAAAAAAACCTGTAATGAACAAAATATCAAAATTTAATAGAGACCAGTGCCCACTGAGCCACATTAGAGCCTGGGGCCACTGGTTTTAATAAAAACAAACTCATCAATAATATATTCAAAATCTACTTTGTTGCTAATTTTGTTTTCAGTTGAGAGAATTACTATGTTTGACAATTTCTCCTGTCCAAGAGATGATGTTTAATAATTTTTACTTAGCTTAAGCTGATATAAAGTGATAACAAATTAGCTTTTGGCATAAGTAAAATATTAAAATAACACCGTGGGCTGGGAGTAGTGGCTTATGCCTGTAATCCTAGCTCTTTGGGAGGCTGAGGTGGGTAGATCACTTGAGCCCAGGGGTCCAGGCCAGCCTGGGCAACACAGCCAAACCTTGTCTCTACAAAAAAAATACCAAAATGAGCTGGGTATGGTGGCACATGTCTGTAGTCCCAGCGACTCAGTATGCTGAGGTAGGAGAATTGCTTGAGCTCAGGAGGCAGAGGTGGTTGTGATCTGAAATAGTGTCACAGCACTCCAGCCTGGGCAACAGAGCAAGACTTTATCTCAGAAAAATGAGAAATAAAAATAACATTGTGAATTTTAATACACCTACTTTTCGGACTTTCAGTATTTTTCTTTTTTCTTTTTCTTTTTTTCGAGATGGAGCCGCCCTTTGTTGCCCAGGTTGGAGTGCAGTGGCATGATCTCAGCTTTGTAACTTCTGCCTCCTGGGTTCAAGCAATTCTTCCACCTCAGTCTCCTGAGTAGCTGACTACCAGTGCATGCCACCACTCCTGGCTCATTTTTGTATTTTTAGTGGAGACAGTGTTTTACCACACTGGCCAGGCTGGTCTTGAACTCCTGACCTCAAGCGATCTGCCTGCCTCGGCCTCCCAAAGTGCTGGGATTACAGGTGTGAGCTACTGTGCCCAGCCAGTATTTTTTAATTACTTTAATGTTCTGGAAAAAAATTATCTTAAAAAATATACAAAATTCCCAGCCAGGTGTGGTGGCTCACACCTGTAATCCCAACACTTTGGGAGGCTGAGGCGGGTGGATCACGGGGTCAGGAGATCGAGACCATTATGGCTAACGTGGTGAAACCCTGTCTCTACTATAAATACAAAAATTAGCCAGGCATGGTGGCGCGTGCCTGTAGTCACAGCTACTCAGGAGGCTGAGGCAGAAGAATGGCGTGAACCCTGGAGGCGGAGGTTGCAGTGAGTCAAGATTGTGCCACTGCACTTCCAGCATGGGCAACAGAGCGAGACTCTGTCTAAAAATATATATATACACATATATGTGTGTGTGTATATATACATATGTATACACACACACACACACACTCACACACAAAATTATATATCTTTCTTTGCCTCAGCTCCCTATGGTTCACCACAGCACTGCCTTTTCACTTATCTAGTTCTCAAGTTTATATGTAGGTAATTATTCTTTGATGCCCTTATAGTTACATGACCCTGAGTGGTTGACGTCCCCCCAACTTCTTAGAGGGACAAGTGGCGTTCAGCCACCCGAGATTGAGCAATAACAGGTCTCTTCTTTTTATGTGGCTCTTCCAACTACATGTGCCTACCTGCCAACTGAACAGGCACATGTACTCTAGTCTTCCTTATCCCCCAAATCCAGCTTGCAGATGGAACAAACAGCTGCCTGTCCCCCTCATGACACCAACACAATAAAAAAGAGTCATCCCACTAATCCCTTTACTTGTGGGTCTAGGACTTTCTGCCTCCACTATTGCACTTGGAACTGGAATAGCAGGCATCTCAACCTCTGTCACAACTGTCTGCAGCTTCTCTAATGACTTCTCTGCTAGCATTACAGATATATCACAAACTTACCCCAAAATCTTACTTCAGTCTAATCTCTCCCACTTCAGGTTCCTGTGCCACCCCTAATTCTGCTCGAAGCAGCCCTGAGAAACGTCACCCATCACCCCTCCATACTGCCCCCAAAATTTTCACCCGAAGTTTTCATTACTCTTTCTCGTTTTATTTCTTCATTATTAACATAAAAAGGAATGTAAGGACCTCTGAGCTGGCCATACCGTGGTAAAGCCAAGGCATTCCCCGCCCCCCCCCCCCCGCCCTCCCCCCATGATAATGTACTTTGTGATATTCCCCCTCCTTGTGAATGTACTTTGTAACATTCCTCCCTGCTATTTTGACAATACATCCTCCCTGCCCTTGTGAAGGTACTTTGTAACATCCTCCCTGCCCTTGAGAATGTACTTTGTAACATCCATCCCCTGCCAGCAAAAATTGTTCCTGAGTCCACTGCCTATCCCAAACCTGTAAGAACCAATGATAATCCCACCCTTTGCTGACTCCTTTCTCGGATTCAGCCCACTTGCACCCAAGTGAATAAACAGCCTTGTTGCTCACACTAAGCCTGCTCAGGTGGTCTCTTATACAGACATACGTAACAATATTAAGTTTTCTCTGTGATTTCTACCTCCTGAATAGATTCTGAATGATACAACCTCAAAGTGCAGAGTGGATTTCTTCCTGTTCGCTTTCCCTCTCGTGGGCACTTCCCCACATTTATACTTTGCTAATTTTCTGTATTCCAAGAAATACAGTCCTCCCTGCCTGCACAGGCATTCATTTCTTCCTGTGCAAATTCAATCCATTCTTCAAGATCCATCTCATATGTCATGAAATCATTGTTTACCCTGCACCAAATGAAATGGTTCCTTATTTCATGGGACCATAGAGCTGTACTGGCATCCATACCATCTTACTATGCCTTATTTTGTTGTTGTTTTTGCATATAACTTATTCCGCCCCCTCCTCCCATCTGAGTCGTAACTCTTTGAAGATCAGGGACCGATCTTCTGGTCTTTTCTCATCTTTGAACATTTCCTATTTGGTGAGGTCAGGAGCTTTGGAGCACTAGGCACAGAGAGAACTGGAGAAACGGGGGTCATGAAACACTGGGCTTCTGCACATTGGTGGGAAGCAACACTAGTAGGTGTTGAAGTTAGTTTTCTTTACATTCCCAGTGATCTCAAAGCTTGCTTCCTTTTTTGCCATTTCTGCCTTGATGCTCAATTTTGATCCTGAAAGGAGTGATTAACTCCTCTTCTTTCCTTAGCCTGCTGAGCACAGGGTGGCATTTAAAACAGTTCGGAGCACTCTCTCCCCTGAATTAGAAAGAGAGTGATTTCCAGGAAGCAGAAGTTCCCTATGGGATGTTTGCCAGTGGGAGTCAAACAGCCCTGTGTGAATGGCTTTGTGAGCCAAGCCCTTCTCTTCACAGAAGTAATGTGATGCTGGCAGGACCCTTTAATGAAGAGACCATGGTAATTGAGATCAGTGGGGATGTTCTGCTTACTTCTATAGCAATCAAAACACCTCCTACAAAATCAAAACATTAGCAACAGCCCATCCTCAGCCTCCCACTGGCCCCAACTTTGTTCTTTTAGAAAAGTCAAAGCCCACTGAGACTGGGGGGTAACTTTGTTAGAAGTTTGTTTATTTACATAGCATAAAGACGATTATTTTCAAAGTGGAAGCCAACTGATTTCAGACTACAAAAGGAATTTTCCAAAAACAAATCTATGAGGTCAAGTTTCAGCTTCATAGAAGGGATAATTTGGGCAAACTTCGCCAACCACAATAGAATATGGCATATTAAATTACTGCTCTGGAAAAGGCATTTGCTTTTGTAGACCTCAGGAAGCCCTGAATCTTGAGTGCAGTCTGAGCTGAGAGCTTTCCCTGAGAAGCTTGCATCTTTATAATACTGACTGCTGACCCACTTTAAGGTCTTTGTCCCCAAACCACAGAGAGAAAAAAGCAAGATAATGCAGGTCGTACTAGGGACTCTTGTACCTTGGTGTATTTATGCACCCACTGGTGGGCGTTGCATTTCCAGACTAGGGCTATGGTTGATTTCATGCTCAACCTCATGGCATTATTTACTGCAGAATAGATGATGAAAACCCCAAAGTATCACACTAGATTCCTGGTACTTTCAGTATCTTTTCAAAAGCTTGGTGGGGTTTTCTTTTAGAGTCAGCCACATTAACTCTTTTTGATCATTAAGATGTTCTTTGCAGTAACCTTCTGTAGGTAAAGGGAGACGTGGTATACACCTAGAGGTAACCAAAGGAGAAAATATATTTCCCTAGGTCCGTCTGTTTCTTGTTTTACCTTCTCATTTATTCATTCACTGAGAGCATACTCTGTGCCTGCACCATGCTAGGAGCTGGTATGCAGCATAAATAGGAAATATATAATCACTGCCCCCAAGGAACAGCCTCTTCAAATACTCAAGCCTAGTGTAATTAGGGTAGCTCCCTCCGGATCTTTGAAAGGCTTTAACAGCGATAGCCCCTCAACTGAGAAACTTTGGATGTACTCAGTGAACTAAGTCAAAGCCTCAGATATTTGGGCATGGGAATTTTAGGCAAAAATCAAAGGTGCTTTTAAAATATCATAAGTGGCTATTATTCACTCTGCCTGCCCCCCACCAAGTGGTTTCAACCAGGGGCAATTTTGCGTCCCAGGGATATTTGACAGAGACATTTTTAATAGTCATAGCTGGGGAGAGGGTGTTATTAGTATCTGATAGGTAGAGGCCAGAGATACTGTTAAACATCCTACAGTGCATAAGACAGTACCCCAAAAAAGAATAATCTGGCCTCAAATATCAGTAGTGTTGAGTTTGAGAAACTCTGTTTTCCACCAATACAACTGTAACTTTTTTTCTACTTTTAATCAAGAAAGACAACTATTTTGAAAAATAATGCTATACTTGCCGAGTTTATAACTTACATTTCACATTAACAGTAAGCTGTAATTGGTATTTATATTTATCTTGACTATACAGTTGGGTTTTTTCCCCCTGTCTTTCACTTGTTATCACATTAGATGTTGGGAAAGAACTAGTATTTTTGATTCCCAGTAGTTCTGCCTGACTCTAGCTTATGAGCAGAAAACCTCTTTTATCTTCAACTTCTTGCCTCTCTAATGGCCTCAGCAGACATTCTATGCATCTGCCCCCATTACCTCTTGTCTGTTTCTCAGAAAGGTCCTGGGAGTTTAGTATTCTTTCTTTAGAGATAGAAAACCCAAAAGCAAAAGGAGACGGCTTAATCAAGGTCACCTAGCAGGGCTTTGCACGGGCGTTCTGCCTCTCATCCATTGGCTCATTATTCACTGGTCCCTTCAGGGGAAATGTACACTATAAATCAGAAAAGACTATCATCTGTACCCCACTAAATGTGTAAAGGTTAAGTTTAGTCAGGCAGGTAATTTATATTTGCTTATTTCCTTTAAAACCTCATGGAGAATTAAGGGAGTTTTCAGCTAGGATGACAAGGAAGGAAATCTAATATTTCAGAGTTCTGCTGTTGTTATTCTTCTTGGAGTATGAAACTATCATTTGTTTAAAAATTCCATGTATCCAGGAAGGCTTGCATCAGAATACATTTTTGTAGACATTAACTCATCATAATTTGATTAAACAAAATTTTGGTGTTGCATCTGTTAGGAATATCCTGAGTCATATCATTCATCCAAGGCATATCCTGAGTTACATCATCCACCCAAGGCAAAGAAACTGGTCTGCAAAAGCGAGGATCAAGAAGTCTCATGAGGAATGTAGTAGACTGACTGGGAGGAAGTTTCTAAAAAATGATATGAAAGGGTTTAGTTTGGTTATGGCGATCATAAAGTGACAGATTTTTATAAAACTAGTGGAACTGCCAGCTTAGATTTTTACGAGCTAAGTCAGGCCATTCACTTTCTTTCCTTAGGAGGCAAAAAGCAATAATTCACAGTTATACATAGGAAAAAAAAGCATATTCCCTCCTTTCCAATGTACCTCCCTACCACCTTTTCTCTTTACTTATTTTCCTTTCTTTTGATTTTTTTTCTTTATTATTATGATCAACACATATCAGACAATATTTGGTGTCAAAGATATACTTAGAGTAAACAATATTTCCTAAGGCCTTATTTACAATGTTCAAAACTTGACCTGGAGAGCAGGTAAATTTTATGTTAGTGGCCCCACTGAGAAACGGAGAGCAAGGTGGTTCATCATGGCGCAGGGACATTTTGTGTTAGGCATGACAAAATATTTGTTTGAAACTACAGTTATGCCCATCACCACAGTAAAAGGTGACTTTCAGAATACTTTAAAATTCAATAGCTTAGTAATGTGTGATCTTCATCCACCCCTCCACCCCCACCTCCCCTTGCTATTTCTGAGGTTAAGACTTGTACTCTTATCTGAGGAACATGACTCAGAATTAGAGTACATAGTCTATGGAAAGATCATCAGCCTTGACTTCCTGGGCTCAGGTGATCCTCCCTTCTCAGCCTCCAAAGTAGCTGAGACTGCAGGCACACACCACTGTACCATGCTATTTTTTTTTTTTTTTTTTTTTTGTAGAGATGGTGTTTCTCCATTTTTCCCAGGCTAGCTCAAGTGATCCACCTGTGTGGGCCTCCCAAGGTGCTAGGGTTACAAGTTTGAGCCACCGCTTTCTTTATATCACTTCAATATGTAAATGACTTCTTAGTTGTGAATACATTTGATTTAGTGGTAAATAAATTTCTTCTCCCTGGGTTGTGGAAATCTGAGTTTCTAATTTCATGACAGAACAACTCAGCAACCAACTGTATTTCTTAATTATACTTTCATCTGAATGCTGCTTGTCTTAATTTCTTATGCTACAAATGACATAATAGTAACACAAAGATATGCCTTCTAAACATGGCTCTTTTAAAAGCTCAATAACTTAATGGTGCATTTTTGGCTGAAGCCAGTGTTTTGTTGGTACAATTCATGATTGCTTTCTGTTAAAAAGCATGACTGTGTATATTGGAATAGAATTTAACCCAATTTATTATGCTAAGGCATGAACAATCAATGGAACATAACCAACGATTCAATGATAAGACTCGAAGAAAAAAAGAAACTGCCAATCAACCAAATACTTGCAAAACTAGTTGCAATAGGCTGAATTTTGTGTCCTCTCTAAAAATTCATGTGTTAAAATCCTGACACCCAAGATGATATTGGGAGGTGGTGCCTTTGGGGGTGGGGCCTTCTGGGAGGTCCTGCCCTTATGGATGGAATTAGTCATCTGGAAAAAGAGGCCAGAAAGAGAAAAAGAGTGGAGAAAACTCTGACCCCGACTGTCATCATGTAACTTACATGAACATCAGCATTCCAGAAGACAGCTCAGTGGTTCTTTGAAATAATCTGGAATTAGGGGATGTTGCCTAAATTTATCTGCTTGCATCTTGTTCCAATAAATCTACAAATTATAGGTTCAGGGCTTCCAAAACTGGGCAAGAACTGAAATATCAGAAGGCATGGCAAAAATAGTTACAGCTAATATTGAGAAATAAACTGTATATACATATGCTCATACATTTTTCTATTTAGTATTTATTTATTTATTTTTCCAAAAGGACTAAGACCCACAGTTTTCAACATATTCTCAAGTGATCCATAAACTATAAGAAATTAAAAACTGCCTGTAAAAATCTGCATGATAAATAATATTTATCATAATGATACTAGAATATAAACACCATAAGGGCAGGTGTTTTGTCTATTTTGTTCACTTTTCTTTCCCCAGTACCTGGGACATATTAGGGACTCAATAAATGTTCATTAAATGAAGGAACAAATCACACAAATGCATTGTAAGAGCATAGTATTCTACTAAATAGCTAAAGAAAGACCAAATGTTATTCAATACAAATTTAATGTTCCTGCTTTCTCTCTCTTTTTAAAAATTTTTTATTTTTTTTAATTGTTGTCATTATACTTTAAGTTCTAGGGTACATGTGCACAATGTGTACCCTAGAACATGTTGTGCACATGTACCCTAGAACTTAAAGTATAATAATGGTAATCCAAATGTGATTATAGCTGTTAAGCAGAATATTCAAATGACTAGTGCCTTAGGCCATTCAGGGTGCTGTAACAAACTACCATAAACTAACTGGGTGGCATATAACAATAAAAATTTACTTCCTACAGATCTGGAGGTCTGGGAAGGCCAAGATCAAGGCACCAGCAAATTCAGTGTCTGGTGCGGTCATGCTTCCTTGTTCACAGATGGCTTTCTCACCGTGTCCTCACATGGCCCAAGAGACAAAGGAACTCTCCTCCCCATTGTCTCTCTCTGGTCTTTATTATGAGGTCACTAATTCCATCCATGAGGGCAGTCGCTCCCAAAAGGCCTCACCTCCCAAAGGCACCACCTCCTAATACAGTCATCATGGGTGCCAGGATTTTAATATATGAATTTTTAGGAGGAACACAAAATTCAGTCTATTGCAACTAATTTTGCAAATATTGGCTGATTGGCAGTTTCTCCACTTTTAATGCTATCCATTGGCTCATGCTGCCTAAGGAGTCTTGTGGCTTTTGCTCTTTTTTGCTTTATCTGCCCATTTTGTCAATTTTCTGCAAGCCTGGTGGAGACCAAGCAACTCAATCAGCCCTTCCTCTTCCTATTGCCCTCAGAGCACCTCCTAGTGGCAAAAAGCAGGCATTGTAATCCCAGCAAGGCTTTTGAAATTTGCTTCTTTTCATCCATTTATTTAGTTATTGCCTACAAATGTTTCAACAATAAGGTAATGATCCCTCTGCTGTCCAAAGGTTTGGAGAATGTTATAAAAGAACATTTTTGTTCTTTTCTGTAGCCTCTGCACTGACCTGTATTTCTGTTCCCAGGTGACTTGTGGTACCACAATTTGGGGCAACAGAACATGCATTTAATGTTGAGTATAAACTTTTAATAATTAGAAAACTGAGAATGCCAAGGAACTATTACATGGTACCTCTGTATAAGAGTATTTAGAATAAAATATATGTGTTTTCTTAACACAAATCAAATAATTTTGGGAGTTGATAAAAGGCTAATAGTTCAGAAAATGAAAATGATATGTTAAAGTCTTCTATGAAAAATACTTAACATAATTGCCATGTGAGAGAGCTGGTAAACATTAATGAAATTTCAGAATCAGTGCATAGAAGGGGACATGGTCGATGGTTGAAAGTAAACAGCAGACTGGCCAGAAAGCTGATTACAAAGACCATGCAAAAATGAATAGGGCCTGAAGATACCAAATTCCTTCTGTTTTAAACCAAATTGATTTTCCCCTAAAAGACTGTTAATAAAATACATTCACATAGTGAGTTTAACTTTTCTTTCTCAGTCTCTAAGTTATCTGGTATACCATTGTTGTTGATGAATTGCTTCTTCCTTAGTTTATGTTTTATGTCATTTCAATCTAAATTGGTTCAAAGGGACACCTTGAGATTTTCTTCATTGGCAATGACTATTGAGCCCCTATAAGAATACAGTAGTCCCCCCTTATCTGAGGGAGATACCTTCTAAGACCCACAGTGGACATTTCCTATACATACATACCTATGAGAGTTAATTTGTAAATTAGGCATAGTAAGAGATTCACAACAATAACGTAATAAAATAGAACAATTGTAACAATATGCTGTAATAAAAGTTAAGTGAACATGGTCTTTTTGTCAAAATACCTTATTGTAATGTACTCACCCTTCTTGTGATGATGTGAGATTTGAGATGGCAAAATGCTTACGTGCTGAGATGAAGTGATGTGAATGACGTAGGCATTGTGACTTAGCATTAGGCTAATATTGACCTTCTGACCTATTGTCAGAAGGAGGATCATCTGCTTCGGGTGATTCTGGATCATTAAGCCACAAGGATGATGAAGGTTGGGAGTCAGAAACAGACAATGTCAATGACTAATGGGTGGGTTGTGTCTACCGTGTGAATCTGCTGGACAAAAGGATGATTCCTGTCCAGGGCAGGACAAAGCAGGACAACATAAGATTTCATCTGAGATTTCTACTCAGAACCACGTGCAATTAAAAACTAATGAGTTATTTCTGAAATTTTTCATTTAATGTTTTCAGACCATGGTTGACCACAGGTAATTGAAACCCTGGAAGGTGAAACTGCAGATAAGGGGGACTACTGTGTTCAACTATTTACAAATAATGACAGTGGCCACAAAGATTACCTTGAAAAGAGACCGTGAGACAATTTCACACAGACTGTGCCTGGACTTCCATGTGTCTCTGCCAACTCCTTTTTAAGGTATTATACCATATAATAATGTTTTTTAAATCTTTTAGTTTGAAGTGATTTTTTTTTTCTTGAGACAGAGTCGTGCTCTGTCACGCAGGCTAGAGTGCAGTGGCAAGATATCAGCTTACTGTAACCTCCGCCTCCTGGGTTCAAGCGATTCTCCTGCCTCAGCCTCCTGAGTAGCTGGGATTATAGGCACCTGCCATGATGCCTGGCTAATTTTTGTATTTTTAGTAGAGATGGGGTTTTGCCATGTTGGCCAGGCTGGTCTTGAATTCCTGACCTCATGTGATCTGCCCACCTCGGCCTCCCAAAGTGCTGGGATTACAGGCATGAGCCACTGTGGCTGGCATTTTGAAGTAATTTAAGACTTTAAAAAAGGTGCAAAAATAGAATAGAGTACTCAGCATACTCTTCATCCAGCTTCCCCTGTATAACTATAGCGTAACATTTTACCTAGCTATAGCACAGTCATCAAAACCAGGAATACAGTACTGTTTCAATTTTAAAATAATGTGCCCTAGCTGATGGTGTTCTTGCTATACTTTTCTTTCTCATCTCTTTAAATCTTTGTTGCTTCTCTTCTTCAGAAAGAGTAAAATTGAATTCTAGAGAGGTCCACTCATAAGAGGCAGACCTGGGCAATGAACTCATTTTTTTGCCCTGTGCTCTTGAAACTGGATTCTCCTTTCTTAACAGCATTAAGCTTCAGTTCTCTATGTTGCCAAAAGCCAAAGTTTTAGCCTGGGGCTCAGAATATTGGCTTATTGTTCCTGTATAAAGAACTGTCAGACTCTTCTTGATGGGGTTTCATATTAATAACCCCAATCTCCATCTCACAGTAGAACATGCTGTCTACTTAATAAGAACTTTTGCCCCTTTTCTGTTAATGCCATCCCTTCACACAAAAAATGAAATATATATATCATGAAGCTAATTATGTTCAGGTTACATATTTATTTCAGGATGGTTCTAAATCCTATCTCTGGTCTGGTTTAGTGATTTTCATAATGCTTAGACATGATGACCATTTCAAACTAAAGCCAAGGAAGAATATGAATATTTCTTTATAAAAATAAAAACGTTTTTCTTTAATTAAAATAAAAAAACAAGAAGTTTCATGTGAAAGGTCACATTTCTAGCTCATGCTGTGTTGTCAGCATACTCCTCCAGCCTTCTTGTTCTCTCTCTCTCTGTCTGTGTGTGTGTTGTTTTGGGAATGTGTATAGCATCTTATCAGGAGCTGTTGGTTTGAGGTCAATGCCATCTCCACTGTCATCCCGATCAACAGTAAATACAAGAGTAGCTTCATATTCTCCACAACAATAGAAAAATCCCTCCTGGGATGTTCTTTGGGAAGTACAAGAAAAAGCCATTAAAAGTTTCATGTTGACCTTTCTTGCTTTACAGAGGTTTGTTGGCAGGAAGTGTCTTGGTTTTCTTGATGGAAGAGATAAAAAAAGAAGAAAACGTTGTGAAAAATCCCAAGGATCAATTTGCCATTCAGATTGGAAAATAGTTATTTACAAGAAGCACTGTGGCATCTACAAGATCTTGCTACCTTACCCAACTACTCCCTCCCTAATCCAAAAAAATGAGAGAAACCCATTGCAGTCTGTGGTTGGGGTTGATTAAACATCCCTTGGGGCCCTAATGCCCTTGAAATGATTTGAAATCACTGGGTTGTGTATCAAAAGGGCAGGGTGAGCTCCTGGCTCATCTGACTTTAATCTCAAATGGCTCCACACTGGTAGTTGAGAACAGACAATTACTTCATTAAGTTTTGGAAAGTCTGAGGCATTTGTGTTGCTTTCTGGACTGTGCTCTGCTACAGGGAGAGAAAAGACGAGATCTAACGAGGCCATTCATGCCTGCCAAGTTTTCCTTTCTTTCCAATCCAGGAAACATACATTGGTAGTGGGTAAGATCTAATATTTTATAATGCTAAGACAGAGAGACTCACCCACTGAACAGCCCAGAGTGAATATTCCCCAAGTCTTGGCTGGCCTGTAAGCCCAGAATCTTCACCCTTACTCTCAAACCTTTTGCCACCTCTATCCAAGAATTTTTTTAATAATGTCATGTTCTCTTCTTTCCCTTAAATAAATCCACTCATACATGAAAATTAAAAAGATTTATGTGTAGGGAATCATACACATTTGTCAAATTTATCTGTAACTTTAGGAATTTTTTTTTTTTTTTTTTTTGAGATGGAGTTTTGCTCTTGTTGCCCAGGCTGGAGTGCAATGGCGCGATCTCGGCTCACTGCAACCTCCGCCTCCCGGGTTCAAGCGATTCTCCTGCCTTAGCCTCCCGAATAACTGGAATAACAGGCATATGCCACCATGCTTGGCTAATTTATTTTATTTTAATTAATTAATTTATTTATTTTTAGTAGAGACAGGGTTTCTCCATGTTGGTCAGGCTGGTCTCAAACTCCCAGCCTCAAGTGATCCGCCTGCCTTGGGCTCCCAAAGTGCTGGGATTACAGGCTTGAGCCACCATGCCTGGCTAATTTATTTTATTTTAATTAATTAATTAATTTATTTATTTATTTTTAGTAGAGACAGGGTTTCTCCATGTTGGTCAGGCTGGTCTCAAACTGCCGACCTCAAGTGATCTGCCTGCCTTGGGCTCCCAAAGTGCTGGGATTACAGGCTTGAGCCACCGTGCCCGGCCAACTTTAGGAAATTTTAGAGAAGATTTAGAGGATGGTTTAGAGAAAAATATTATGCAGGAGACATTGAATTGTTAGGAAAAGCCACTGTAGAATTGGGGGCTGTTATTGTCAAAATATTAGTTTGGTACAAAAGTAACGGCATTTTTTGCCATTACTTTTGCGCCAACCTAACAGTTAAACCGGTAAAAGCGACACACATTTTACAAAAGAGTCATGTAATTCTGTATCTGAAACTGCCAGCAGCAGGGTGCTTTTTCATCCATTACTGCCATCTGAATATTTTTATCTTTTTGCCTCTGGGCATTAAAATGCAACTAATCCACCACCCACAAAACCCATTAGCATAAACAGTAAAAAAATGAGTGGTCAGACTACACAGTGATAGCACTGAAATTACTTGAGTAAAATGCAGATGTAATGAGGATGTCGGTTTCAGAGCAGTTTGCATCATAATAGACTGAACTGTCTTGGACTTCAATTCTGGGTTCTTTTCTAGATGACTATTGTCCTTTTTTTAAAAAAAGAAAACATCTGTGTCCTGTTACTTTTTTTTTTTTTTTTTTTGCTTTCCCCCAAAGTTTTCTGATGTTAGAATTTATAATTTTGTCTACTGTTTAAACAGGAAAAAGAAAAATTTTCCACTAGCTCTCCTTTGAGAGAATGAGAGAATTCTAATTGTTTCTCCACTATAAAAGCACAAGCTTCCATGAAAATTGTCATTGGAGAGCAGAGGTGACAGGATGTGTACTGCTGAACTTTTTTGCCTCCACTCTTCTAGATAACTGCTGAGAAAGGCCCCCTTTAGTTTTGATATCCAAAAGACAAAACAAAGAAGGTAAGCACCTTTCAGCAGGGCAAGGACAACTAATGTGTTCTGCCCACTGCAGCTGAGACCCGTGGTGCACCTGCACTCTTCTAACTGAGACAACAAAATTCTCCCTTTAATCCCCTTTCGGAAAGAAGAGGGAGAGAGTACTACCATGATATATGTATTTTCCTTTCCTTACCTCTTTGTTCCTGAGTTTTTGCTTTTCAGACAATAAAATCATTAGAGGAATTATTATTATTATTCCTAGTAATTTAGCAACTTTCAGTTCCAAACAAGCCTCCTTGGCTCTGACAATCCCATGCTCTGCTATACATCACAGTGAAAATTGGGAGCATAAACTCATTCTGTTGCCTCAACAAAATTATATTATGCGGTGAAGTCTATTGGGGATGGGGCAGGTCACTTCATAGCATGAAGAGAATGTAGAATAATGTTCTTAGTCCCCTGTCTGTGTGGCCTATTGAAAGGGAAGAGATCATAAACCCTACTGTGGAGTCAATAGAAGCAGAATCTGTAGGCCAGGGACTGCACGCAAGTTGACGTCTGTTGGGGAAAGCTCTGGGGGTACAGTGCTGAGAACCTTTCCTGGGAGTCAAATGTTTTTTGAATTATCTTTCTGTTTGAAGAAGAATCTGCCTTCCATTCATTCATTCAGGGCTCTTTTGAGTAGCCCATGTTTAAAATGAGCCAGGAGTGACCAGACATGTGATTATAAAAATACATTGAAATTGCCAAGGTGGAGTCTACAGCAGTGGTCCCCAACCATTTTGGCACACAAGGGACCGGTTTTGTGGAAGACCATTTTTCCACAGACCAGGAGTGGAGAGGGGAGGATGGTTTCGGGAAGATTCAAGCACATTACATTTATTGGACACATTATTTCTAGTATTATTATATTGTAATATATAATGAAATGATTATACAACTCATCAAAACGTAGAATCAGTGGGAGCCCTGAGCTTTCTTTCCTGCAACTAGATGGTCCCATCTGGGGGTAATGGGAGACAGTGAGAGATCAGAAGGCATTAGAGTCTTATAGAGAGAACAAATTAGATCCCTCCCATACGCACTTCACAATAGGGTTCGTGCTTCTATGAAAATCTAATGCTGTGGCTGATCTGACAGGAGGCGGCGCTCAGGCGGTAATGTGAGTGATGGGGAGCGACTGTAACTACAGATGAAGCTTCACCTGATGGCCTGCTGCTCACTTCCCGCTGTGTGGCCCTGGTTCCAGAGATTCCTGGTCTACAGGAACTCATCTCTCTTAGGTATTTTTTTTTGAACAGGGATTTGCTTTCCCCCAATTTTTTTTTTTTTTTTTTGGAGACAGAGTCTCCTTGCCCAGGCTGGAGTGCAGAGGTGCAACCTTGGCTCACTGCAACCTTGACTTCTCGGGTTCAAATGATCCTCCCACCTCAGCCTCCTGAGTAGCTGGGACTACAGGTGGGCACCACCATGCTGGGCTAATTTTTTGTATTTTTAGTAGAGATGGGGTTTCACCATGTTGCCCAGGCTGGTCTTGAACTCCTGGGCTCAAGTGATCTGCCCACCTCAGCCTCCCAAAGTACTGAGGTTACAGGCATGAGCCACCATGCCCGACCTTTCTGGAATTCTTGAATCTTTAATAAGATTCTAGGCTATATGTGCCTTTGGTTGAATTCTACTGAGTTGTTTCTATTTCTCTGAGTTTGCCATTTGTCTCCCTCTATTAAGTATCTGTATTCCAGGGTTTTGTGCAATTCACCAAAGCTTTTATAATAATTTCTAAGAACAATTTTCATCAAAGACCTAAGAAGATAAGTAGAATTCTTCAGTAATAGGTATAATTTTCATCAAATGATTGCTTTCCTTTTTTTTATTGTTAGGGCTCTATCGCTAAACGTGAAAGGGGAGCTGTCTCATAGATAAAACCCTCTGGTTCTGAAGGATGAATGGAAACAGTGGAGGCAATTTATCAGAAGCCTGTTTTTCTGTGCCGGGTCCTCCAGCCCATTTCTCCCAGTCCCATGGAGAGGAAACTCTCATAGGAAACTGACATAAACATAGACATTTCACTTCAGTCCAGCCAATCTACCATTAAGAATATTCAAAGCTATTCCATTTATGAATGGATCTTGAGAAAGAAAAACAAAATATATTGTTATGTTGGTTATTTTGTAAACGCCCAATGAGTTTACTTTGCTTGCCTAAACAGAGCCAATTTATCAACACGGGAATTACAATGGAAAAAGAATTGTTCACGCAGTGCCAGCTGTGTGGGAGACAAGGTTTTATTATTACTCAAATCAGTCTCCCTGAGCATTCAGGGATTGGTGTTTCGAAGGATAATTTGGTGTGTAGGGACTCGGAGGTGGGGAGTGCTGATTGGTTGGGTTAAAGATGAAATCATAGGAGATCAAAGTGAGTTCTTGCTGTCTTCTGTTCCTGGGTGGGATTGCAGAATTGGTTGAGCCAGATTACTGGTCTGGATGGTGTCAGCTGGTGCATCGAGTGCAGGGTCTGCAAAATATCTCAAGCACTGATTTTAGGTTTTACAGTAGTGATGTTAGTCCCAGGAGCAGTTTGGGGAGGTTCAGACTCTTGGAGCTGGAGGTCGCATGGCCCCTAAACTGTAATTTCTAATCTTGTAGTTAGTATGTTAGTCTTGGGAAAGGGTTATTATTATCAATTTTGTTTCAGAGTTAAACTATAAACTAAATTTATTCCCAAGGTTAGTTCAGCCTATGCCCAGGAATGAACAAGAACAGCTTGAAGGTTAGAAGCAAGATGGAGTCAGTTAGGTTTGATCTCTTTCACTGTCATAATTTCCTTGGTTATAATTTTTGCAAAAGCAGTTTCACTTTCCAGTATCTAATATTTTAGTAAGTCCTTCTCCTTCCTCCCATTTTCCTACCTTTTTGATCCTTTCTCTGTGCTACTTGCCAGAGTGTGCCAATTTCAATTCACTCACTTATTCAACAACTACTCTTTGAGCATCATCATGCACAAGGCACTAGACTAAGCACTAAGGATTCATCCGTGAAGAAGACAGACAAAAAAAAAAAATCTTGTCTTTGCGAAGTTTACATTCTTGTGAGAGGAAGGCAATAAGCAAATAAAAGAGTAAAACATATGAGTCAGATGGTGCCCAGGAGAAAAGTGATGAAGAGAAGGATATATGAAATGCTTCTTCATATGCTGTTAGGGCAGGGGAGAGAGTTAAGTTTTGGCAACCATGGTAAGGAAAAGCATCATCAAAATGATGACATTTGATCAAAGACCTAAGAAGACAAGGGAATAAGGTGAACAGATAATCAATGCGTTGCGATTTTTCGGTAGGGCTCAGTGGTGAATGCTCCTGTCTGCTCCACACGGCATCCACAGCGGGGTAGTGGCGGGTGCCTGTAGTCCCAGCTACTCGGGAGGCTGAGGCAGGAAAATGGCGTGAACCCGGGAGGCGGAGTTTGCAGTGAGCCGAGATCGCGCCACTGCACTCCAGCCTGGGCAACAGAGCGAGATTCCGTCTCAAAAAAAAAAAAAAAAAAAAAGATGGTCCTAATTTCAACACCTTGTATGTTAAGTCTCTGGATAAGCATTACCACCTTTAACAGTGGTTTATACAGTGAAAATTGTATTTTGCCACAAATCTGCAATTTGGGTAGGGCTCAGTGAGGAATGCTCATGTCTCCACACAGCACTCACAGAGGCAGCTAAGCTGAAGGATGGGGGTATGTTTCCGAGATGGCGCCCTCATGTGGCTGGTGGGTTGGTGTTGGCTGTCAGCTTGGGAGTTTGGCTGGGGGCCTCAGTTCCTCTCCGTGTGCAATGTGCACCTCTATGTGCAGGGATGGAGGAATGGAGTTATCATTTATTGAGAAGTGAATGGCTAAAGGAGGAGCAAGACATCTGGAGTCAGATGTTGGACACATTAAGCGTGAGATGTCTGCGAAATATTCAGCAGGCAACTGGGAATCTGGAGTTCAGAATGGAAATTAAAGAAAGAAATTGCCCTACCAAGTGAATTAACATCCTTGTCTTTCATTACTAGTTAATTATGCTGAGCTGACCAAGACAGGAAATGGCCATTACCCGTACTTATTATCCCTAATAGAATGTGTATATTTATCCTAATGTGGTAGTTTTAAAACGAGTTCTTTGACATTCTTCCCATCAAGAGACGGAATCTATGTCCCCTTTCCTTGAGCTAGGCAGGCATTTGTGGTTGCCTTGGGACCAACTGGGTATGACAGAAGTAATGTTATGGAACTTTTGAGGGTGAGGCATAAAAGGCAATACAGTTTCTGCCTCTCTCTTTGGGATGTTCATCCTTGAAACCTAGCCACCATGCTCTGAGAAAGCCAGGGCCACATGGAGGTGCACATTGCTTGTGGAGAGGAACTGAGGCCCCCAGCCGAACTCCCAAGCTGACAGCCAACAGCAACTCACCAGCCACATGAGGGCGCCATCTTGGAAACATATTCCTCATCCTTCAGTTCAGCTGCCTCTGTGAGTGCTGTGTGGAGACAGGAGCGTTCCTCACTGAGCCCTACCCAAATTGCAGATTTGTGGCAAAATACAATTTTTACTGTATAAACCACTGTTAAAGGTGGTAATGCTTATCCAGAGACTTAACATACAAGGTGTTGAAATTAGGACCATCTTTTTTTTTTTTTTTTTTTTTTGAGACGGAGTCTCGCTCTATCGCCCAGGCTGGACTGCAGTGGCGCGATCTCGGCTCACTGCAAGCTCCGCCTCCCGGGTTCACGCCATTCTCTTGTCTCAGCCTCCCGAGTAGCTGGGACTACAGGCGCCCACCACCACGCCAGGCTATTTTTTAAAATATTTTTAGTAGAGACAGGGTTTCACCGTGTTAGCCAGGATGGTCTCGATCTCCTGACCTTGTGATCTGCCCGCCTCAGCCTCCCAAAGTGCTGGGATTGCAGGCGTGAGCCACCGTGCCCGGCCAGGATCATCTTTAAAAACATTTTTTTTTACCCATTGTATTGCCAGTGCCTGGCATTGTCTGAGTATATGCAGTAGGCACACAATAGCTGTTTTAAATGAATGAACCAAGATGAAGCATCTGTGACCATCTTACAAATGGAAGGAGGGAAGGTTGAAAGCACTGAGAAAGGCTCCTAGTTTGGAGGAATAGAGTTCAGCTCAGGAAGAACGCAGTTCAGAGTAATTTTTTTTTTTTTTTTTTAAGACAGAGTCTTGCTTTGTTGCTCAGGCTGGAGTGCAGTGGCATGATCTTGGTTCACTGCAACCTCCGCCTCCTGGATTCAAGCGATTCTCATGCCTCAGGCTCCAGAGTGGCTGGACTTACAGGCACATGCCACCACGCCCGAGTATTTTTTGTATTTTTAGTAGACACGGGGTTTCCCCATGTTGGCCAGGCTGATCTTGAACTGACCTCAAGTGATCCACTCGCCTTGGCCTCCCAAAGTGCTGGGGTTACAGGCATGAGTCACCGCACCCAGCCAGGGTAGTTAAAAATTGTATGCTCTGAATGTGTAAAACAGGTTGTCCCAGAAATCTTATGGACAATAAAAGTCATTTACTTTGGAAATTATACTAAAACCTTTTGAAAAAGAGCAATGTTGGAAATGAGATGCTGCCCCTGCTAGTTGCCTCAGAGCTGGTTAGTTAGCAGAGGATAGATTTTCTTGGTTTAATAGCCATAAAGGATCTTCATATTCTGATTTGATCTGCAAATGTATTCAACAAAGTGAATACATGATGAAAGCAAGAAAATTATATAAATAATTTGCCCTCCAATTTTTCCTATATGCCCAAAGTCATACCAGTGTAGAGCCTTAACATGTTTGTATGTAGGGGACAGGGAAAAGAAAAGTACTAATAGACACAGGGCCATTCAGAGATCCTCTACAAGACAATCATTCCTGAGTGACCAGCCTAATCAGAAAACGGTGTGTATGGTTAGGCCAAAATTAGTCTCTTCTTTTTTTTTTGAGACGGGGTCTGGCTCTGTCACCCACGCTGGAGTGCAGTGGCACAATTTCGTCTCGCTGCAGCCTCGACCTCCCAGGTTCAAGTGATTCTCCTGCCTCAGCCTACCGAGTAGCTGGGAATCACAGGTGCGTACCACCACGTCCGGCTAAATTTTTGTATTTTTAGTAGAGACAGGGTTTCACCATTTTGCCCAGGTTGGTCTTGAACTCTTGACCTCAAGAGATTCACCCGCCTCGGCCTCTCAAAGTGCTAGGATTACAGGTGTGAGCCACTGCGCCTGGCCTACATCCTGTATTTTCGAAAACATGCATTGCATTTATAATCGTAATGCATATTTTAAAGCAAAGACAGGAATCTGGGTCTCTTAACTCAGGAAAAGGTTTAGGTTCAAGCTGTTGCTTTGCATATATGAATTATAATAAATACTTTTCATGTGGCTGATATTAGACAGTGTATAGAAGAGAAGCAAGAGCAGAAACTCAGGGTCCACCAGCATCCAAAGCAGTGATTTTTATGATCTTTCTCAGCTTAATCATGGGTGTGTGTGTGTGCTTGCTGAAAATGCAGAGTCCTGGGTCTCCAGAGATGATCTCAGTAGGCCCATAATAGGATCTGGAAAACTGCAATATTTGGCCAGGCTCATAGGTGATTCTGATGTAGGTGAATTCTTTGAGAAACAGAGATGTGAAGAAAAGTGCTTCTCTTACCTACAGGACTCAGGTAGGAGAAAAATGAGACAGTCATGGCTGGGAAGCCAAGAGACTTTTGGGAAAATATATGTAAAACGTATTAAGAGCACATTGTGATGATATAACAAGATGTTCTCCACCATGGCGGTGTATTAGAATCATCTGGGGCGCTTTAAAAATATACCAGTGTGCAGATTTCCTCATAATGGTGGTAAATGTCCCTCTTTCAGCATGACTAAGAGATAAGAGAAGCTGCAATTTTCCAATTATCTGTGCATAGAAGAAAAAAAATCCAACAGAGTGCCCACTGCGGGCCTGCAGTGAGCAGCCACCACACACCTGTGGGTGCAGAAATCAGGGGAGAGGAGTCTCAAGAGATTGGGGAAAAGGGTGGAGGGAAGCAGAGAACTTAGAGAAAAAACAGACAAAGCCACTCCCAAAAGATAAAGTGAAACAATATTTACAAAGAGAATGAACAAGGCCGGGCGTGGTGGCTCACGCCTGTAATCCCAGCACTTTGGGAGGCCGAGGTGGGTGGATCATCTGAGGTCAGGAGTTCGAGACCTCCTGGCCAACATGGTGAAACCTCGTCTTTACTAAAAATACAAACATTAGCCGGGCATGGTGGCGTGTGTCTGTAATCCCAGCTACTCAGGAGGCTGAGGCAGGAGAATTGCTTGAACCCAGGAGGCAGAGGTTTCAGTGAGCCAAGATTGCACCATTGCATTCCAGCCTGGGCAACAAGAGTGAAACTCCATCTCAGAGAAAAAAAAAAAAGAACGAACACTGATGGGCACTTGGCAGTTGAGAGCCCAGGCTCCGGAGTGGGGCCTGACAGTGTGCAGACCAGACATGGAGAAGCCGAGCTTGTTGGGGAGAATCAGACACAGGGAGAGGAGTGGTGCTCCTGGGAGACAGGCAGAGCAGAAGAGGAAACAGAACAAAATTAAGGATCCTGCAGAAAATAGGAGACACAACAACTCTTCTATCTTTCCTATCAACATCAGCCATGAAAGCAACTGCACAGAACATTGTTGAACTGAGAGAAGAATCTGCTCCTAACTAGGTCTCCTGCCCACAGAATGAACAGGAAGAGGAAGAAGTGGACTAACTTCTATAGAGAACGACTGCCAAAGTCAGAAGTTGCAAATTAAAGTTTCTCTGCTGGTGATGTCTCCTCGATATAACCATGAACTTGACAAAAATTCTAAGACAACACTCAATATTTATGAAATATTCTCCAACCTGCATCTGGGAACATGGAAAATATTAATATATTAAATCGGACACATAAAAACTAGGTAGAGAAATCAACAAAAAATAGGAGAAAATGAAGCCAGAGCTGATTAAATTCAGAAAAAAAAAAATAGAAGAAAATCACAAAACTTTATCAGTAATAAAGAACAGATTACAAGGTGCCCCGAAGAGAATGGGTTCAAATAAAAACTTAATAAAGGGTATTGAATAAAAAGAAGGACAGCCAAGAGAATGAAAAGGAGATAAAGAAAATAAAAAGGATCAGAGAAGAAGGTTGAAATGGAAGCCAGACAAAGGAGGTTGCATATTTGTATTGTTGGTGTTCCTGAAAAAAAGAAAAATAATATAACAGAATATTTAAAACTCTAATCCAAGAAAAAGTTCCAGAAATAAAAGAACTGAGTCAACTCTACACTGAAAGGGCCCAGTGTGATATATAGGAAAACTGACCACAAATAATTGTGAGATAGCTCAGAAAATTATTAGACTTTAAAGATAAAAAAAAAAAAAAATCCTCAAGGCTTCCAGGCCCAAAAAATATTTACAAAGAGAATTAAAGATTGGCCTCAGATTTCTCAAAAATAACATGCAAACCAAGAAAACACTGGAACACCATTTTCAAGAAACCTAAGGAAAAACAAGCTGCTCTTCAAGTTTCAAGGTCACAGAAAATCAGGTTCAAACTCACCAGAATTCCAGGAATACAGTACATGTGCTCTTGCTGAGCAATTTACTGGAGGGTGAGTTTCACCCGACCAAAAGATTTCTGGGAACAAAAGGACCAACAGAGAGCATTCACATATTTGACTGTAGAGCTGAGAATAATGTAAGAGTTCGTTCATGGGTTAATGAAAAACATGGACATGTAAACATTACATACTGATAAAGTAGAACAAATACAACTAACAAGGTGGGAGAAGGGAGAGAAAAGGGGAAAAGTACAGTAAGACCATTGACTGACATATAGGTAATAGGTGGGAATCAGTATCATCTAGAAAAGACAGATAGTAACAGGTTAAGAAAGAAAAAAGGGGCTGGGCGCAGTGGCTAATGCCTGTAATCCCAGCACTTTGGGAGGCCAAGGCAGGTGGATCACGAGGTCAGGAGATCGAGACCATCCTGGCTAACATGGTGAAACCCCGTCTGTACTAAAAATACAAAAAAATTAGCCGGGCGTGGTGGTGGGCGCCTGTAGTCCCAGTTACTCGGGAGGCTGAGGCAGGAGAATGATGTGAACCTGGGAGGCAGAGCTTACAGTGAGCCGAGATTGTGCCACTGCACTCCAGCCTGGGCGACAGAGCCAGACTCCGTCTCAAAAAAAAAAAAAAAAAAAAAAAAAAAAAAAAAAAAAAAAAGGAGTAAGAGCACTACAGAAGATTAGTATAAAAGCAACCATTAGAATAAAGATACGAGACCCAGTGTGGTGGCTTACACCTGTAATTCCAGCACTTTGGGAGGCCGAGGCAGGCAGATCACCTGAGGTCAGGAGTTTGAGACCAGCCTGGCCAACATAGTGAAACCCCATCTCTACTAAAAATAAAAAATTAGCTGGGTGTGGTGGCACGTGCCTGTAGTTCCAGCTACTCGGGAGAATCGCTTGAACCCAGGAGGTGGAGGTTGTAGTGAGCCGAGATCATGCCAGTGCACTGCAGCCCGGGCGACAGAGTGAGACTCCGTCTCAAAATAAATAAATACATAAATAAATAAAAGACACAAAATTCATAAACCAAAAGAAAAAAAACGCAAGAGGATAGACACAGTAAATATAATACATTCAGCAATTACAATGTAAAATATGACAGAACTGACACCAAACATGGTAGTTATATCAACAAAACTAGATTGGCTTAATTTGCATATTAAAAAAAGATTATTTTCGGATTGGCTCATATAGCAAAAACTCAACTGTGTGCTGCACACAAGATACACACCGAAAATGCAGCAATTGAAATAGCGAAAAATAAAGGAATGAATGAAAATTTACCAGACGAATGGAAACAGTAAGACAGCAGGGATTGCAATCCTGATACCGAAGTAGAGACTTCAAGCCCCAAACAAAACACATAAAAAAGAAATTTAGAGCTATAAAATGGCCCTTGGGCATATGAAAGAATGGCCCAATTATTCATAAGATAAATACAACTTAAAATTGTACTGAGATTGTACTATTCCTGACCCATCAGATTACTCACAGCAAAGTCTCCCCAAATCTCATTAATCTTTTTGGCCCAGCAACTACTACTATAATTCTATTTGGCAGCGCTTTAGTTTTGTATAAATTACCTATTGATTAATCCCCAGACCATTGGGAGAATCCTATCAATATACCTCAATTTAAGAATCAAGATTATAAGGCATTATCTTTTCATAATTATATATGTATGTATGTATACATTTGGCTAGACATTTTTTTCGTTAGCTTTGAAATTGTCAGAGGCGTCTGAACCAGAGCAACTCCATTTTGAATAGGGGCTGGGTAAAATAAGGCTGAGACCTACTGGGCTGCATTCCCAAGGGTTAAGGCATTCTAAGTCGCAGGATGAGATTGTAGGTCTGCATAAGATACAGGTCATAAAGACCTTGCTCATAAAACGAGTTGCAGTAAAGAAGCTGGTCAAAACCCACCAAAACCAAGACAGCAATGAGAGTGACCTCTGGTTGTCCTCACTGCTACACTCCCACTAGAGCCATGATGGTTTACAAATGCCATGGCAACATCAGGAAGTTACCCTATATGGTCTAAAAAGGGGAGGCATGAATAATCCAGCCCTTGTTTAGTATATCATCAAGAAATAACAATAAAATGGGCAACCAGCAGCCCTCAGGTTCACTCTGCCTATGGAGCAACCACTCTTTATTTTCCTACTTAAAACTTCATTTCCCTTTACTCTATGGACCCGCCTTGAATTCTTTCTTGCATGAGATCCAAGAACCCTCTCTTGGGGTCTGGATTGGGACCCCTTTCTGGTAACAAAATGATCAAAGTTAAAGCTGTAGTTACTGTAACTGAAGGTTGGCCTTGGAGTGCCATCCCATAAAGTGCCATGTTTGAGAGCTGGTTTTCATTTCATTGGTGGTATTAGAAATGTACTATTATATTAGGGTTAATTTGCCCTGCTACCCCAACTAGCTAGCTACCTACCTCCCCTTGGGCCAGGCAAAATGGAACAGTAGCTTGTACATATGAACTGTTACATGTACATATCTTCATATAGCAGTCATGTCTAACTGTCCCTAACAGGGCAAGGGAGATGACCACTTTTTTCTCATGAAAACAAGATACACTCAGGTGAGTTTTGAGTTTGTTCACAATGCGGAACGTGATAAGTTTGATTAATTTTCTAGCTTAGTGTTTTTAGTTTAAAATGTTGCAATCTAAAGCTAAAATGTTCACCTGAGGCCAAGGACAACACAGCAAAAACAACAGGGCCAGTGTGTCCTCAGACCTTTGGAATTGCAGTCAGATATCACTATGAACTGAGTGTTTTGTGTTTCCCGCAAATCCCTATGTTGAAACCCTAATCCCCAATAATGGGATGTGGAGGTGGGAACTTTGGGAGGCAGTTAGGGTTAGATTAGGTCATGAGGGCAGAGCCTCACGATGGGACTAGTGTTCAAGGGAAATGAAGAGACCATCTTTCTCTTCACTATGTGAGGATGTGACCAAGTATCCTCATTTTTCTAAGAAAAAGAGAATAAGTTACTATTTTTTTCTCTTCTTTTCTCCATTTTCCAGCTTCCCATGTCCTACTTAGCCCTTTAGAAATGCAATTATAATTGTTTACCTCTCCTTCACCAGACACTCCCTACAGGGCAAGCCTGTCTAACTATGTGTTTCAAAGCTCCAGTGAAACTCTCCCTCACCAGGAGACTGCTCGGGAGACAACAGTCAATTTACAACCCAAATTATGCCCGCTATAAAAACTCTCCCCCACCTGGAGACTTTCGGACACCTTTGTAATCGAATTCTGTCCACAAAGACGTCAATTCAACCGCCTGGTAGATAAGGCACCACAACGAGTACAGGGACCTCCACCTGCTCACTGCCTTCCCTGCATGTCATTTGTGCCAGGCCCTCCATTCATTCATTCATTCATTCTCGCTCTGTCGCCCAGGCTGGAGTGCAAGAGTGCAGTGGCGCGATCTCAGCTCACTGCAACTTCTGCCTCCAGGGTTCACGCCATTCTCCTGCCTCAGCCTCCCGAGTAGCTGGGACTACAGGCACCCGCCACCATGCCTGGCTTTTTTTTTTTTTTTTTTTTTGTATTTTTAGTAGAGACGGGGTTTCACCATGTTGGCCAGGATGTTCTTGATCTCCTGAGCTCGTGATCCACCCGCCTCAGCCTCCCAAAGTGCTGGGATTACAGGCATGAGCCACCGCGCCCGGCCAATGGGCACTTTTAAAAGGAGGGCCTGGCCGGGTGCGGTGGCTCACGCCTGTAATCTCAGCACTTTGGGAGGCCGAGGCGGGCAGATCACGAGGTCAGGAGATTGAGACCGTCCTGGCTAACACGGTGAAACCCCGTCTCTACTAAAAATACAAAAAATCAGCCGGGTGTGGTGGCGGGCGCCTGTAGTCCCAGCTACTCGGGAGGCTGAGGCAGGAGAATGGCGTGAACCCGGGAGGCGGAGCTTGCAGTGAGCCGAGATTGTGCCACTGCACTCCCGCCTGGGCGACAGCGAGACTCCGTCTCGAAAAACATAAATAAAATAAATAAATAAATATCCTACACTGCTCAGGACAACTCCCTTCAACAAGGAATTATTCCCTACAAAATGTTAGTAGTGTTCAGGATGAGAAACCCTGCTTTACAGATAATCAGCTGTCTTAATTTTTATTTCCCTGGAACTTTTCCCTTTGTCTCTCATTTGGGACAAACTTGAGGGCCAAAATATGGCAGCAAAATGTTTTAGATCAAGTAAAGACTGTAAATTATGTCTATGAAATATTTTCCCAGCACTGGGAGACACATGTTAGCCCCAACTTCCTACTCACACTTGCGATTAAGACACAACAGGTGTGAGTACCCAACGTGAAGATTTCTCACTGGTCTGTATGTCAGTAAATGGTCAAGATTGTTACTATGGAATCATTCACACCAGCACAATGGTGCTCCTCCAAGAATGTATTTATTTACATGAAAACACCATTTTATACAAATTGAAGACACATCTTAAAGAAGGGTTTGTCCAGGCATGCCTTCCTCATTCCCTTATATTGCCACTTCCATTTTTATCTTCTTTTGTATCATAAATAAAACTGCAGACTGGTTAAAGAAAATTGAATCTGCCTCTTCTCCCCACCCAAAATTACTTCGACTATTTAATGTCTGTAGTCATCCTTCAAAGAAAAGTCTTGCCCAGGGTTATTTTATTTAATTTATTTATGTAATACAGTGTAGAAAGCGATCATGTCATAAGCAATGATTCTGTACAATCATCCTGCAGAAAATTGTTTTGGAGAATTCTTGGTAATTTAAGACCAGCAGAGCACCCCTCCCCACCCGCCCCGTAAAAGTGCTTACAATGAACAGGGATTCTTTTCTTTATCAAAGACCCAAAGGTACGTGGAGAAAAAAAAAGCTTGAAGTCTCAATGCCTAATGTGTGCACATAAAACAGGCACAAAGAAACAAATGTGTATCCTCTTAATTCCTATATCACAAATATAGCAGAAGCAGCAATCTGTACAGTAAAATGCAATCATGGAAAAAAAATCTCTCTAAAGCATCTGAAATACTTAAAAATGTTTAACTTTAAAATGCATAGTGATCAGGAAAGGAATACATAGGCAAGAGAAGCAGCTGAACTCCCACGTTCACATGAAGCATCCCCCATCGATTCTTAAAGCATATGTAAAGTAGGACTTAATTGGGTCACAAACCACAAGAATAATATACAACTGGCTAAGGGGCTATGTGATAAATAATCAGGAGAGAATCTATTCATGCACTAGTTTGATACAGCTAAATTCTTTACAGTACACAAAACCCATTAATAATGTAGTGTAGAGACCAAAATGTAAAGAGAGATAGAATACATTACTGATTTGTGGATTAATTCAAGTTCAGGCATCTACTTGTGTTACAGCACAGCTGTCAAAAGGCGATAATGAGTAAATCATAAAACAGAGGGGTTTGTTTCTTCCCACATTATTCTATAAATGGACACCGATGGGTAGTGAAGCAATGGTTTTGCTGTCCAACTTCAGAGGCTGCTGTGGCGGGGGTCTAGTTCTGCATCTGCTCAAAGAACTTGTAGGTTGGATTTTCATAGCCGTTCTGCTGCATCTTGGACAGGTGGCGCTCCTCTGGGGTGACAGCGGCGTCAACCTGAAAAACAAGAAGAGAGCTGAGTAAAAAATAAAAATCAATCCTTTAAGGGTGAACATGGAGAAGCAGTAAAAAGATAAGGAGTACAGTACTCTTCTTTTGCCAAGATTGCAGAACACCCATGATTTTCTCCCCCACTTTGACATCTTGGAGCAGAACGCCTTTGCCCACCAGTTATACAGATGCTGTGCTCCATCTAGCCACCAGGTGGCGGTGGAAACCTTGATGCGCTTGCAAAGTGTCCAGTGGTTGTTTCTGGTTCCCCAACTCCACAGTAAGTGGATAAACCCAGTGCAATGGTATTTTTTCCTCCCCTGTTGGCTTAATAAAGGACAAACAGTGTCAATGGAAGCCTGTTTTACTTGGAAGTGTTTTGGTAAGATAGATAAAACCACAAGAGTATCATGGAGGGAGATTCAGCAAAGTATACTGTATCTTGGGTGACACTCAAAATCTGTGTAGAAAAATACTTGATTTCCTGGACTGCTGAATTTAGTCTAGCCCGTTTCTATCAAATTTTATGTTTGTTAAAATGTTAAGGAGAGGTTTGAGAATCATTTAATTAAAACAATAACATACATATACCAAAGGGGGCTATTATTTGGCACAAGAAAAAAGGAAGAGGAAGGACGACGCCATTCTAGATTATGTAATTTTTTAAAAACTGAGAATTAAGATACTATAGAAGTATGTTCAGCTCAAAGTTTAAAATCAGACCCTCTCTGTTAATATGTTGCTTTCCCTCTAAAGTCAGGCCAGTAACTGAAGACGTTTTTCTCCCCCTGTCACCGTTAGAGCTGTGTGTGGCATTTACTGTCTGCAGGTTGGGCAGGGCACTTACCCCTACAACGTGGGCAGTGGCTGTTCTTGTTTTACTATATTTGTTATACCTCTCCCCGTTCGCAGAAGAGAGGAGGTCCTTAACTCTGCTGAATGAGTAAAGGCTTACTTTTTTGTCTGTTAAAATTCCTCTTTTGTAAAACCATGGTAAGATGAAGAGAATGAATAGAAAGTCATCAGAATGAAGAGGCATGTTTTCCAGAGAAAAGTTTGGATGTACCATACAGAAGATATTCCTTCAAAGGGATATTTCCTAGAATGGGCTGCTCATTCATCTCTGGGAGAATACTGCAGGCCCGTTCCCCCTTGCTGAGTGTTGCCAAGTGACATTCCTCCCTTATGCAGCTTTTCCCCCTACACACCCCATCTGGCACGGACCTGAGCCTACACAGCAATGCCCCTGAAGCCAAGGAAGAAAAAGTACCAGCGAGGACGTGGTGTCAGCGGTAAGACATGAGGTCTCGAGATGGAGCTAGATATGTCATGACTAGACCACACTGGCTGATAATAATTCAGACTAAAAGATCTGTCAATATGGCTGAGTGCAGTGGCTCACGCCTGTAATCCCAGCACTTTGGGAGCCTGAGGTGGGTGCGTCACTTGAGGTCAGGAGTTTGAGACCAGCCTGGCCAACATGGTGAAACCTTGTCTCTACTAAAAATACAAAAATTAGCCAGGCGTGGTGGTGCACACCTGTAATCCCAGCTGCTCCAGAGGCGGAGGCAGGAGAATGGCTTGAACTTGGAGGGGGTGGAGTTTGCAGTGAGCCGAGATTTTGCCACTGCACTCCAGCCTGGGAGACAGAGTGAGACTCCATCTCCAAGAAAAAAAAGGCTGGGTGCGGTGGCTCACAATCCCAGCACTTTTGGGAGGCCAAGGCAGGTGGATCATGAGGTCAGGAGTTTGAGACAAGCCAGACCAACATAGTGAAACCCCATCTCTAACAAAAATACAAAAAAATTTAGCCAGGCACAGTGGCACGTGCCTGTAGTCCCAGCTACTCTGGAGGCTGAGGCAGGAGAACTGCTTGAACCCGGGAGGCTGATGCTGCAGTGAGCCAAGATTGTGCCACTGCACTCCGGCCTGGGCAACAGAGGGGGAGACTGTCTCAAAAAAAAAAAATAAATAAATAAATAAAAAATGTCAGTATAATCAGGTCCCCTGTGGTCCCTTCGTACAGCCCCACTTCATGAAGTGATTGACTCTTTTCAGTCTGGGAATGAGGTGGAATGACTACCAGTGGCTAATCCCAAGGCAGCCGGAATAGGTAGATATACAGTTCCCTCATCCCTTGGGACAGAATGTTCCATCCATTATGTGCCCATTTTTTTTTGAGTTGGAGTCTCGCTCTTGTCGCCCAGGCAATCGTGGCTCACTGCAACCTCTGCCTCCCAGGTTCAAGTGATTCTCCTGCCTCAGCCTCCCGAGTAGCTGGGATTACAGGCACCCGCCACTATGCCTGGCTAATTTTTGTATTTTTAGTAGAGATGGGGTTTCACCATGTTGGCCATGCTGGTCTCAAACTGACCTCAGGTGATCCGCCTACCTCGGCCTCCTAAAGTACTAGGATTACAGGTGTGAGCCACCGTGGCCATGTGCCCTGATTCTTACCTTTCCACTTATGGAAGAGACTGTGCTACTGTGAATCCCTCCCATCTACCACCAGGCTCACAGCTGCCTGAGTTGCCCTGCAGCCAAACCCTCAGGTTACTCCAATGACAGACCTAGGCATCTCCCCTTAGCACACTCCCACCAACAAGCTCTAACCAAGGCCAGTACTCAGAGGACTCTGCTCAAATGGATGCTCAGCTTCACTGTCCTTCTGGGAGCAAATCACAGATGTTTTCCTCATCCTCTCCTCTTTCCTTTGATCTGCAGTGTTGTCAACACATGAGGTCACCTGGCTTTAACTGTTAACTGTGTAATTAGTCTCCAGCTTATAAGTTAAAACACCATGGTTAAAGATTAGCACCAATAATGAGAGATTTCATTCACTCTGTAAAATCTGTGTGCCAGGAGACAGCCTATCTGCAGCAGTATGCCATTCGAACTTGGGCATCATTTTTGCTCCCCATCACCTCGTAACTGAGATCTCAAAGAATGCCCAGGTTAAAAAAAATTATCTTGCTTAGGAGATCAAGCACAAAGCTGCTATGTTTCTGATTGTAGAAAAAAGCCACAATGCTGCTTGATTGTTGGAATATTATACTTTTATCTCTTCCAGGAGGCGCATCTACCATCACACTGGCTGTCAACAATCATCTGCCTGCATCAAGGGCAGGGGAACACCTGGCAATTTGATCGGTTTATCTCCTCTTCAAACTCCAAAGCCGAACACTTAAGAGTGCCCTGCTAGAGATGCGAGGCTCCAAGGCTGATGCACAATCCAGGCCTCTAACTCTTCTGCCTTTTCTTGGCTTCTGTTTTGCTACTTGCTAATCCTATTACCTTTTGCCACTGAGAGGACAGTTACATTTCGCCATTCCTGCCATGGGGCAGCTTGGCCCTCAGACCTCAGAGGGCTCAGGAGCTACAGGAGAAGGGATTATCTTGACAAAAGAGCATCCAAGGAGCATGGATTAGATCTTTAATCTCCAGCCCCTTGAAAGCTAGATGTGAAAAACTGAGTACTCATGTCTATGGATAAAGCTACCGCTAAAGGAAGAGCACCAGGTAAGGGTAGCCTTCCTCTCCAGCAGGCTCACCAATCTCTTCCTCATGGCTAAGCTACAGCAGTGGCATGAGTCACCATGTGAAGGCCAGCCCTACCACGACCCTGTGCAGACAGGGCCTCTGCATGGACACAATATTATTTCCCTTAAAGCAGAGCCAGGGAAGGTTTGAGCCCATGGTGCTTGTTCTGGAAGGAATGATAAGACAATGAAGTCAGGGACAGAATTTCCATTTTCCAACCAGGCAGGAACATCTGTCACTTGCTGGGATGAAGACACACATACATACAACTACTGAATATTCATTCTCCTCCCAGACTGCCTAGATTACACAGCAGCAGGAACTGATCTGAAGTCTTCATGTGACTCTCAGTACGCTGCCCCTTCCTGAGACCTGGGCCCCTGCACTGCATGGTGGCACGGCTTCAACTGGCTGCTGCCTATGACACACGCTGAAAAGAGCTGAGCCCAGACAGCCTGACCCGCCTTGTTCTAAAATAGCTTTGAGGAGAACATTTGACACTCTTTGGCTAACCTCCATACCCCCTTACCCTTTTCTCCCTGAACTTGATTCATTGGAACCATTTAGTCCTTCACTGTATCCAGAGTAATTTAGAGCTCAGCTATCTGACTGCAGGGACAAGATTCTATTTGGGTGTCCTTAGTTTCTAGGTCTCCTCCTATTGCCCCTAGAGTATTCAGATGGAGGTTTGTGAGCTTGGAGAAGAGTCAGGAAACACCACGTTTACATTATATTATGTACAGTAACCAGCAGGATGTGGATTAATAGATGTCCTTTTATACAAGGGACTGAGTCAGGCTAAACGACAGAATCCTGTCATTGAGATGGACCAGACAAGTAAAGCAGGGTAAGGGAACTAAGGCATACAATGCAATAATAGAGTGTGACACATCAAAGGAACCACAAGTAAGCGGGAAAAAAAAATAATAAAAGCAAAGAAAATAGCCAGGAAGTTGTCAAGCTAGTGACTTATCCCTCCTAGTAACCTCCTAGTAACTGCCTGCTACCTAGTTGTGTAGATGCTTGTTTTCCTAATTTTGATGCCATCTCTCTATAGTTACATATAACTAGAAGGCAGCTGACTATGTTTATTGCCAACATCAAGCAATTCTTCAGGCAGGTTCAGGAACTCCTTTCCTATCCCTTCATAATTTTTTTTTTTTTTTAAGACAGTCTTGCTCTGTCACCCAGGCTGGAGTGCAGTGGCGTGATCTTGGCTCACTGCAGCCTCCGTCTCCCAGGTTCAAGCGATTCTCCTGCCTCAGCCTCCTGAGTAGCTGCGACTACAGGCGCGTGCCACCACGCCTGGCTCATTTTTTTATTTTTGTTAGAGACGGGGTCTCACCATGTTGGCCAGGCTGGTCTCAAACTCCTAGCCTCAAGTGATCCGCCTGCCTTGGCCTCCCCAAATGCTGGGATTACAGGTGTGAGCCACCACGCCTGGCCTGTAATCATTTTTGATGCTTTCCTTTGATCTTCCAATTTCTCTTCCTGCTGCTCACTGTAAGCCACTCCTAGGTTCTGCACCCACCCTCACTTTTCCTTATCGTGGCTTTCCATTCAACCTGACCACTCTCTCCAACTACCCTACAATGCCGACGTCAGTGCGTCTGTATCCTGGTAGGTCAGCTTCTGGCCGGGAAGAAAGGACCTGTAAGGACATCTTTTTATAAAGTCACCAGTATGACAGCACATTACTCAGAAAAAGTCATATGCCATACCTCCATAACAGCCAAATAAGGAACTCTCTTCTTATTTAGGTCATTAATGAGATAACCAGGAGGTGGGGGCGGGGAGACTTCTGGTGTTCAAGTGATCAGATCTGTGAGAGGAAAACTTTTTCACATGCTAAAATAAAGAGAAGCTGTGCCCCCAACTTCTCCTTATTAAAGGTGACATGTCTGGGGAGAGTAGCAGAAAGAGCTACAATACGTATTTTTAAATATCCAGTGTCTATGTATGTGAATGTAGAAAAGTACCGCTTGCTACTAAACAGATCCTGGGATCAGTGGGCTTTGCAGGAACGTCCTAAAACAGGAGCAAGGGTGGGTAATTCAGCTAGTGCTGAGATTTCCAGCCACCAGAGGGGTATTCTGACATGGAGGGCACATTTGGGGAGTGGTAATAATAAAGGGCTATTGCTTCACTGCTTGAAGCACCAACAAGGCACAGTTACCTCCTTGGGAAAGCATGGCCAACGGCTCACAGAGAGACTCTCTGGCCTTATGGCTAAGTAAATCAGTAAGTCAATATTTACTGCTTATTTAAAAAAAAAATAGCAAGTGCTCATTTCCAAATGCTAAACAACTCTACCAATAAAAATACAGTTATGGGCCACATAATGACATTTTAGTCCACGACAGACCAAACATATGATGGTGGTCCCATAATATCGTATTTTTTACTGTACCTTTTCTGTTTAGATACACAGATACCTGCCAGTGTGTTACAACTGTATAGTATTCAGTGCAGCGACATGCTGCACAGGTGTGGAGCCTAGGAGCAATAGCTTGTAGGTGTGTAGCCCAGGTGCGTAGCAAGCTATACGATCTAGATTTATGTACATGTACTTTATGATGTTTGCACAGCGATGAAACCGCCCCATGCCACATTTCTCAGAACGTTATCTCCAGTGTGAAGTTGTATGTGACTGTTCTAGGCTTGTTTCATTTATACATTTGTTCTCAGGTGTTTTTTTCCTAGGGTTGCTATCTCTGTGATCTTCTGCAGGCATTTTTCACTCTAAAAACGAGAAATTTTCTGGAAACCAACGCCTTCATCATGACTTCTTCAGGCACTGATGGTATGTAAGTACAGTGGTATTCTGTCCTGAGTGACTGAGGCAAGTCCAACTGGAAATGTTTGTGTACTCATTTTTGTTCTTACTGAAGTAGGGTTACTGATTAGTGAAGGTTAGCCAGAGCCGGAAATAAAGGTATTTCCATGTACTTGAGCGTGAGAGGGCCTGTTAAGGTAGGAAGAGGATGTTGCAGAAGCATCACTTCCGTTCGGTGCAGACGCTGGAATGCTAAGAAAAATGGTGCTCTGAAAGCCCACCGTGCTCTCTCACCTGGGAACATGCCTAGGCCGGGTTGCAACTCCCTGTGTTCAAGTTCTACCATCCCAGCTAGGCTACACCTTTTTTGAGGACAGAAAAGGGGAATGTGGTCTATTTCAACACTGCTGTACAGACACACTATGGGGCTGCACAGAGGGCTGCTTTCGGGAAGGACAGTCACAAAGGTCTTGAGAGGAAGAAGGAGATGAGAGGAAATAAACAAAACAAAACATGAATGAGGTGGAGCCCCTAATCTAGAAAGGTTTCCAGTTGCTCTCAAGTAGACAGCAAAATGAATATCTAGAGAAGAGCTGAATAGCCATCCTTCCCGATTTTGCTCCTGCAAGGATACTTCCTGGCTTAAAAATTAATTTCAGAATCTGGGTCAAAATGTCAACTTCTTCTCTGACATTTTAAGTCCAATGAGACATTGCTTGGTAACTGACTAAAAAAAAAGCGTTTTAATTTAGGCAGTGGGAAGAGCACTTAAAAGGCAACCGGTTATCTGGGAGGCAAGAGATACCATTTTCCACTCCCTAAGGCTTGTGCAGAGAACTAAAAGGAAGGAGTGTTAAAATGATGTGTCAGTGATTCTCAAATCTGACTGCACGTCTCATTCATTTGGGGAAATTTTCAACACTCAGATTCTCAGCCTCCTATTTGGGAATTCTGTTTCCTTAGGTCTGAGGTAGGACCTGATAAGTCTCACGCACAGCCAGGGGAAGGAGCTCCAGGTGGAGGCCTTGTTTTATGCTCAGCATCACTGGGGTCTGTTACGGGCTAAAATGTGTCCCCCTAAAATTCATATGTTGAAGTCCTAACCTGCCGGTACCTCCACCTGTGACTGTATTTGCAGATAGGGTCAAAGAGGTTATTAAAGTTAAACAGGGTCATCCGGGTTGATCGTAATCCAATATGACTGGTGTCCTTATGGAAAGAGGTTGGGACACAGCAGAAAAGAGACTGAAGGTCACGTGAGGATAAGGGAGAAAGAAGGCAGCCGTTTGCAAACCAAGGAGAGAGGCCTGGGGAGGAACCAACCTGGCTGATACCTTGATCTTACACTCCAGAAATGTGAGAAGGTAAATTTCTGTTGCTTAATCCACCCATCTGTGTTACTTTGTTATGGAAGCCCGAGGAAGCCAAGTCTTTGGCCTCTGGCATCAAAAACAAGCAACTTCAACGGACAGACCGGCAGCAAAGAGAATTATATTAAATAAACTAAAAAGTGCTCTTGAAGGCCAGGCACGGTGGCTCATGCCTGTAATCCCAGCACCTTGGGAGGCTGAGGAGGGTGGATCACTTGAGGCCAGGAATTCAAGACCAGCCTGGCCAACATGCCAAAACCCTGTCACTACTAAAAATACAAAAATTAGCCAGGTGTGGTGGTATGCCCCTGTAATCCCAGTTACTCAGGAGGCTGAGTGAGATAGGAGAATCGCTTGAACCTGGGAGGTGGAGGTTGCAGTGAGTGGAGATCATGCCACTGCACAACAGCCTGGGTGAAAGAGCAAGACTCTATCTCAAAAAACAAAGAAACAACAACAACAAAAAACAACAAAACCATGAAAAAAAACAAAACAACAGCAAAAAAGTGCTCTTGAATTACTCAAGTATGAAGACATCTTTATTTGCTCAAACATGGAACTAAAATTTTTTTAAAAATTAATTTGAGCAGAAATGAAATAAGCTGATACTAATGAAAACCTATCTTACACTGTTTTGAGGGACATAAGCTTAGATACTATCACAAAAGGTGCAATGGCCAAAAATGACAGTGGGGTCATTGCTTTTATGTGCTCACACTCTGATCTATGCGTCAGTCCGTTCCTTTCCACCCCACTGTTCTCTTGGTTTCCTTCCTCACACTGCTCATCCATGTCAGTATGAACGTGGAAATGAGGCTCAACCCCAATTTCCATCAGCAGCTTCTGTTGTAGTCTGCAGAGGTTTTAAGTGCTGAGCAAAATGAAATTTCTGGCTTCACCACAAATTTCATTTATTTAAACAGTGCCTGTCCTCTTCTAATCAAGAATGGTTTAGAGCACAGTTCCTTGGGGATAGTGAAATCTTCAGCTCCCTAGAAACACCTGGACTATTCTCTGATGGAAAAAGCAATGGGGGCCGGACGCGGTGGCTCACGCCTGTAATCTCAGCACTTTGGGAGGCCAAGTTTGTGTATCTAAACTCCTGAGGTCAGGAGTTCGAGACCAGCTTGACCAATATGGTGAAACCCCGTCTCTACTAAAAACATAAAAATTAGCCAGGCATGGTGGCATGTGCCCATAGCCCCAGCTACTGAGGAAGCTGAGACAAGAGAATTGCTTGAACCCAGGAGGCAGAGGTTGCAGTGAGCCAAGATCCAGCCTGGGCAACAGAGCGAGATTCTGTCTCAAAAAAAAAGCAATGGGGAATATGAGGGGAAATCTGGACTCTGAGCTTGACCCTGCGTAATTTGAACCCTTCTGTCTCGGCCAAAGTTCCCTCATCTACAAGATGAGAAGATCAATTTTATTGGTCATCATCAATAAATCTTTCAGCTCTAAAAATTCCATAACTCTTAAAATATCGCAATGAAATGTCACATAAATTTTTCAGTTTCCCTGTGCATATAAAAGTTATGTTTATACTATACTCTCTACAAGACAGTTTCCTAAAGAGTTGCATATACTGTGAGATGTTAACACTTTTTCCCCCATCCAAATGGCATTTTAAATGCATAAAAATAACTTATTTGTAAATTTTCTTTCTCTCTTTCTTGTTTTAGTATAGCACCTTGAAACGAAGATATTTCAGGTGGAAGTGCAGGGTAACAGGTTGCAGAACTCTCAAATAACAATCATGTATGTTTTGGTGGGCCATTTGGTATAGTGTGATTTCCTGAGAAACTTTAAAGCTAAGAGTCTGCACTGAAAAGTCACATTATTTACTATTACCTGGATGTATTCAGAGGCCAGACTATTTAAGACAAAAGAAATCCAGGAATAGACATGTTTTGTTTTTTTGGAAAAAGCAACTTCTTACTTCTGTTTTTATTTTTAACTTCTTGTACTGATTTTTGTAAAAAAAAGATTTTTGTAAAAAAATTTTTTGTAAAAAATTTTTGTCTTTGAAAAAAAAGTCTAAGAGTAATCATGCTTTTTTAAAGTCATGCATTATCATTTTGAGAGGTGACAGCGTGCTGGCAGTCCTCACAGCCCTCGCTTGCTCTCGGCGCCTCCTCTTCCTGGGCTCCCACTTTGGTAGCACTTGAGGAGCCCTTCAGCCCACCACTGCACTGTGGGAGCCCCTTTCTGGGCTGGCCAAGGCCGGAGCCCACTCCCTCAGCTTGCAGGGAGGTGTGGAGGGAGAGGCACCAGCAGGAACCGGGGTTGTGTGCGGCGCTTGCGGGCCAGGTGGAGTTCCGGGTGGGCGTAAGCTTGGCGGGCCCCGCACTTGGAGCAGCCGGCCGGCCCTGCCGGCCCCGGGCAATGAGGGACTTAGCACCCGGGCCAGCTGCTGTGGAGGGTATACTGGGTCCCCCAGCAGTGCCAGCCCACCGGCGCTGCGCTCGATTTCTCGCCGGGCCTTAGCTGCCTTCCCGCGGGGCAGGCCTCGGGACTGCAGCCTGCCATGCCTGAGCCTTCCCCCGCCTCTGTGAGTTCCTGTGCAGCCTGAGCCTCCCTGACGAGCGCCACCCCCTGCTCCATGGCGCCCAGTCCCATCGACCACCCAAGGGCTGAGGAGTGCGAGCACACGGCGCGGGATCCACTAGGTGAAGCCAGCTGGGCTCCTGAGTCTGGTGAGGACGTGGAGAGTCTTTATATCTAGCTCAGGTATTGTAAACACACCAATCGGCACTCTGTATCTAGCTCAAGGTTTGTAAACACACCAATCAGCACCCTGTGTTTAGCTCGAGGTTTGTGAGTGCATCACTTAACACTGTAGCTAGCTGCTCTGGTGGGGCCTTGGAGAACCTTTATGTCTAGCTCAGGGATTGTAAACACACCAATCAGCACCCTGTGTTTAGCTCAAGGTTTGTGAGTGCACCACTCGACACTGTAGCTGCTCTGGTGGGGCCTTGGAGAACCTTTATGTCTAGCTCAGGGATTGTAAATACACCAATCGGCACTCTGTACCTAGCTCAAGGTTTGTAAACACACCAATCAGCACCCTGTGTTTAGCTCAAGGTTTGTGAATGCACCAATCGACACTTTGTATCTAGCTGCTCTGGTGGGGCCTTGGAGAACCTGTGTGTCGAAACTCTGTATCTAACTAATCTGATGGGGACATAGAGAACCTTTGTATCTAGCTCAGGGATTGTAAACGCACCAATCAGTGCCCTGTCAAAACAGGCCACTTGGCTCTACCAATCAGCAGGATGTGGGTGGGGCCAGATAAGAGAATAAAAGCAGGCTGCCCGAGCCAGCACTGGCAACCCGCTCGGGTCCCCTTCCACACTGTGGAAGCTTTGTTCTTTCGCTCTTTGCAATAAATCTTGCTACTGCTCACTCTTTGGGTCCACGCTGCTTTTATGAGCTGTAACACTCACTGCGAAGATCTGCAGCTTCACTCCTGAACCCAGCGAGACCATGAGCCCACCGGGAGGAACGAACAACTCCAGACGCACTGCCTTAAGAGCTGTAACACTCACGGCGAAGTTCTGCAGCTTCACTCCTGAGCCAGCGAGACTACGAACCCACCAGAAGGAAGAAACTTCAAACACATCCGAACATCAGAAGGAACAAACTCCAGACACGCCACCTTAACAGCGGTAACACTCACTGCGAGGCTCTGCGGCTTCATTCTTGAAGTCAGTAAGACCAAGAACCCACCAATTCCGGACACAATTTGTATTATTTTGATAACTTCAACACAAATTGTAAGTTGAGATAACAACACACTCTCAATACCTTGAGCAGAATATTCATGATAAGTTGCAATGAATGAAAACCAAAACAAGAAAGAACAGCTGTAACCCAAGCATCATGGAAGCACACTGATTCATTTTTTAAAAGAGATGCTTAGATAGTTCTTAGCAAAAAGCTAAGCCTAATTCTCTCATAGTCTTCTTTAATTCCCACTTGCAAACATGCAGTCAAGTTTACCTACCTCCACCACACCATGATGAATGGATGTGTACTGTTTCTTCTTCAGCATCACCAAGGTGATGACGATCACTGTCGCTATGACAACACCGCCCACCATGAGTCCAATGATTGCACCTTTGTTTGAACCCACATCTTCTGCAAAGAACACCTTGAAAACAAATTAAGAAAAAGAATTTTAATTTCTACACGCAATATAATTTACAATTTATAAATGCAATTAGAAGAATTTCATTTCTTAAATGCAGGGGACATTTGGATGAGGTTATATGAAAAGTTTCAGTATATTCTCTGCCCAACTGGTTGGTCACATATTTGATGCTTAAAAAAAAAAAAATCACATATTCTCCTACTAAGAATGACAATCATAGTTTATAGAACGATGTAAAACATGTGGCTTCCCCAGTTCGAGGACGTCTACTTTCCCCTCACATGTCAAAACCAAAGTCTGCAGGGACCTGAAACCCTTTGACAGGTCAAACATTTGGTGAGTGGTGGGAAGACAGCGCTTGGATCTATCAAAAGCTGGAAAGGCACGATCATACTAATGAAAGGAGGTCAGCATTTTCCTAGTCATTGCAGGTTTGAAACTCTGAGCCCTGATGTCTGACTCTAAGTGACTGAGACTTAGGTGTTTTTCAACCCTGCAGATGTCCTAATTTCCTCGGAGGGACACTTTTAATGCACAGGAATAGGCATTCTGAAACAAAGGAGTTAAACGATAGAGAAAAAGATACCCTGTTACCTACTTTTAGCTATAGTAATTCCGCAGAATTCTAATTAATGTTTAGCAGTATAATGCTTTTTAAAGCATAATGTTATTTCAAAGTGAAGTACAGGCAACAAGAATTTTAAGTCACTCATAACTCATGCTTTCTTATTATTGTCTCCAGAAACCAAGATCTGAAACGTTGCTTTATTCTTGCTCTTTATTTGGATTAAACATAAAAAGAATTTTGAGAACACTGTAAAGAAGGAATAAAATTTCATGTATTGCACTACATTGCTTCATACTGTTTATAAAAGCAAGTCATGATTTTTCAACTTTATCTACTTGAATGAAATTACAGAAGCACACCACAACTTTTATCATCTTGTTATATAAGGAGCTGCTCTTATGCCAGATCAAGTAAAACTAAAGCTAAACATTACCACGTTTACTCTGCAACTTAATGAAAATACAGGCATACCTAGCTTTATTGTACAGTAGTGCTTACAGATAGATAGTATTTAAAAAAAAAAAAAACAAAAAAAAACAAAGGTTTGTGGCAACCCTGCATCGAACAAGTCTATTGGTGCCATTTTTCCAACAGTGAACACAGGTTCACTTCATGTCTGTGTCACATTTTGGTAATTATTTAAATATTCAAACATTAAAAATTATTATATCTGTTTGGTGATCTGTGATCAGTGGCTTTTGATGTTACTATTTTGTTTTGGAGTGTCATGAAACATGCCCATAAAGACAGCAAACGAAATCAATAAATGTTGTGTGTATTCTGACTGCCCCTCAAACTGGCCATTCCACCCCCTCAACTCCCAGACTCCCTATCCCTTGAGAGACAACAATATTGAAACTGGGCCAGTAAATAACCCTACAATGGCCTCTTAAGTGTTCAAGTGAAAGGAAGAGTCACAAGTCTCTCACTTTAAAGCAAAAGCTAGAAATAATTAAGCTTAGTGAGCAAGGCATATTGAAAGCCAAGATTCTTGTGCCAGTTAGCCAAGTTGTGAATGCAAAGAAAAGCTCTTGAAGGAGATTAAAAGTGCTACTCCAGTGAGCACACAAAGGATAAGAAAGCAAAACAGCCTTATTGCTGATATGGAAAAAACTTTTAGTTGTCTGGATGGAAGATCGAACCAACCACAACATTCTCTTAGGCCAAAGCCTAATCAAGAACAAGGCCCCCAACTCTCTGCAATTCTATGAAGGATGAGAGAGGTGAAGAAGCTGCAGAAGAAAAAAAAGTTGGGAGAGGTTGATTTCATGAGGTTTAAGGGAAGAAGCCATCTCCATAACACAGAAGTGCAAGGTGAAGCAGCAAGTGCTGATATAGAAGCTGCAGTAAGTTATCCAGAAGATCTAGATAAGACTCCTGATGAAGGTGGCTACACTAAATAACAGATTTTCAGTGGAGATGAAACAGATTTATTTGGAAGAAGATGCCATCTAGGACTTTCATCACTAGAGAGAAGTCCTGCTTTCAAAGCTTCAAAGGACAAGCTGACTCTCTTGTTAGGGGCTAATGCAGCTGGCGACTTTAAGTTTTTGAAGCCAAGACTGATTTACCATTGTAAAAGTCCTAGGGTGCTTAAGAATTATTCTAAATCTACTCTGCCCATGCTCTATAAATGGAACAACAAAAGTGGGATGACAGCATATCTCTTAACGGCATGGTTTACTGAATATTTTAAACCCACTGTTAAGACCTACTGCTCAGAAAAGACTCATTTCAAAATATTACTGCTCATTGACAAAGCACCTAGTCACCCAAGAGCTCTGAAGGACAGGTACAAGGAGATTACTGTTGTTTTCATGCCTGCTAACACAACATCCATTCAGCCTGTAGATCAACTTTCAAGTCTTATTATTTCAGCCTCTTATTATTTCAAAATATATTTCAAATATATTTTGTAGGGCTATTCACTGCCATAGATAGTGATTCCTCTAATGGATCTGGGCAAAGTAAACTGCAAACCTTCTAAAAAGGATTCACCATTCCAGATGCCATTAAGAACATCTGTGATTTATGGGAGGAGATCAAAACATCAGCAATAACAGGAGTTTGGAAGAAGATGATTCCAACTCTCATGGGTGACTGTGAGGAGTTCAAGACTTCAGTAAAGGATGTCACTGCAGATGTGGTGGAAATAACAAGAGAACTAGAATTAGAAGTGGAGCCTAAAGACATGACTGAACTGCTACCATCTCATGATCAAACTTGAATGGATGAGAAGTTACCTCTTATGGATGAGCAAAGAAAGTGGTTTCTTGCAGTGGAATCTACTCTTGGTGAAGATGCTATGAACACTGTTGAAATGACAACAAAGGATTTAGGATATCACATGAACTCAGTTGATGAAGCAGTGGCTAGATTTGCAAGACCGACTCCAATTTTGAAAGCTGTTCTACTGTGAGGAAAATGCTATCAAACAGCATCACATGCTACAGAGAAATCTTTTTGTGAAAGGAAGAGTCAATTGATGCAGCAAACTTCATTATTGTCTTATTTTAAGAAATTGCCACAGCCACCACAAACCTTAGCAACCACCACCTGGATTAGCCTGCAGCAGTGAACATCAAGGCAAGATTCTCCATGAGCAAAAAGATTAGGACTTGCTGAAGACTCAGATGATCATTAGCATTTTTAGTAATAAAATATTTTACTAATAAAAGTAATTAAAAGTATGTACATGGTTTTTTTTTTTTTAGACATAATGCTGTTGCACATGTAACAGACTATAGTATAGTGTAAATATAAACTTTTTTTTTTTTTTTTTTTTGAGACACAGTCTCGCTCTTGTTGCCCAGGCTGGAGTGCGATCTCGGCTCACTGCAACCTCTGCCTCCTGGGATCAAGAGATTCTCTTGCCTCAGCCTCCCGAGTAGCTGGGACTACAGGCGCACGCCACCACATGCGGCTAATTTTTGTATTTTTAGTAGAGATGGCATTTCACCATGTTGGCCAGGATGCTCTCGACCTCCTGACCTTGTGATCCACCTGCCTCGGCCTCCCAAAGTGCTGGGATGACAGGCATGAGCCACTGTGCCTGGCCAATGTAACTTTTATATGTACTGGGAAGCCAAAAAATTTGTGTGACATTTTGTTGCAAAATTTGTTTTATTGTGGTGTTCTGAAATTTCCAAGGTATGCCTGTACCTCCCTAAAAAATTCTTTCAATTTAGTCTCAAGGTAGTCAAATGACTGATTTTTCTAAGCTAAAACTAACATACTAGCAATCTGGAAAGGCAATATAAAATACAGCAAATGAAGCAACTTCTAAAAGTGTTTTATAACAAAATGAGAAATTGTTCATAATTATTCCCTTTACTAAACAAATATGCTAGCTCAACATTTTTATGAAAAGCAAATCATTAATTAGCTAATATACTAGTGTGAGGTAATCAGGAATAAATACAAGTCTGGACATACTCCTGTGCCTTTAAGAAAATACTGTAATTTTGTAATATTCATTGCACTAATTATAGTACATTATCTTATGAACTAGTTCAGTAGAGGGAGCTGATTCTCCTAATTGCTGCCGCTGCCATTAGTCACTGTCGCATTACAGGCATTAGTATAATTGTGGAGATGGGCTTATGTGACACAGGCCCCGGCAAATGCAGATCTGTACATTAATCGTCAGCTTTCTACCCCACCAACTCTCAACTCTTCAGTAGTTCCCCAGTTTTTATTAACCTCTTCAGCAACAGCCTCCTCAAGAGAAACCCTGATTTTATAACAATTGATACTAGATTATCTTGCCAATGAAAACCATGCTTCAAAAAGCTAAATGTCTTTGTACAAAAAAAGAACTATGGGAGTTAAGAATGCAAATCCAAATCCCAAGTCAGTTTTTTATTTGCTACAATTATTTAGAGTCAAGTGAGACATAAATAATAATTTGAAGGTGTTTCTTTTCGAGATTAATACTAGGATTTATCAACTTTATGAATATTGAAAAGACATTTTCTGCTTGAAAAAAACTAACACACACACACACACACAACAAAAGAATTGCCTGAGAGAACTTCAAGTATTATTGCTATGGAAATTTTCTTACCATTTTTCTGTCCACCACTGAATGTGATAAAATTGTCTTCTTTATTAATTTAACCCTCTTACTGCACGTACTGATAAGATGGAACCCTAACATAATCCACGATTTGATTTATCTGAATTTCTAAGCTTTTGGTAAAGGATTTTATATAACTACTAGAGCTGACCACAAAGGAGATGTGGCTTTTTGATTTACTCCCAATTCTAACATTAGGGGGGAAAAGTGATTTCATCTGAAAAGGAAGCTGCTGTCTTCTTTGCACAAACCTTTTGATGACTAACACTATCGGGAACATCATGGGGTCCTGCTCACTCCATGATCTTACTCTTGCAAGAGAAGTTAAATCATGGGAGGTAGGGGAGGGAATGAAAAGAAAGAGCTGGGGGAGAAATGAATGAGCAAAGGAAGACAGTTCCAGATGTGAATTTAAGCCACATAAAATGTTCTGTAAAACCAAGCAGCGTATGCATGTGTTTGACTCTGATCCTTCAAATAAACCTACTGTAAACCTGTTTTCCCAGAAAACACAGTGGAAGTTAAAGTGGCTGCTATATTGAAATTAATTCCACTTTAAGTCCTGAGTCCTGCACAAACTTAGCTGCCTTGTAGTCTGAAAGAACTATACACAGAGCCTCTTTCTTTTCTTTTTCTTTTTTTTTTTTTGAGACGGAGTCTCGCTCTGTCGCCTAGGCACGATCCCGGCTCACTGCAACCTCCACCTCCCAGGTTCAAGCGATTCTCCCACGTCAGCCTCCCGAGCAGCTGGGACTACAGGTGTGTGCCACTACACCCTGATAATTTTTTTTGTATTTTTAGTAGAGATGGGGTTTCACCATATTGGCCAGGCTGGTCTCGAATTCCTGACCTCGTGATCCACCCGCCTTGGCTTCCCAAAGTGCTGGGATTACAGGCGTGAGCCACTGCGCTCAGCCTAGCCTCTTTATTTTCTTCATGTTTTCATGGTAATCCTATAGGCAAGCATTGTATTTTTATCTTTTCCTTAATTTGATTTCTAGCACAGGATGAACCAGAGTTAATAGGTCATTTGGCAAGACAGAGTAGTGGAAAGAGGTAAATTATTTTACGTACCAATTTTTGATGATGAACTTCATATCCTGAGTCATGTCGGAATTCTGCATCCATCTTCACTTCAGAGATCTCCTCCGTCTTGATATTTGTCAACCCAGAACCTGTATTACATCATAATTAAAGTATGCAGGACAACCAATTAGTTTTACTCATAAATAGTAACACTGTAAGATAAAGCCTACCCAAAACTTCTTTCTAGGCCTGAAGTTAGAAGAAAATTGATTAATGACTTTCTTCAAGAAAAATGATACCCTATATTTAAAACTTTAATTACTACCTATTTTAAACAAAAAGAAATGAAAGGGTAAGGGAAACCTGAAAGTAAGGCTTCTGCTGCCTTTAAATACATGCCTATAATTTTTGAAAATGGGGGAAAAGCAGAAGTTAAATGCTGGTTGAGAGGTTGGCAAGGATTTGTTCCTGGAATATGTTGGCTTGGCTTAGGGGCTTATTGTTTAGCCTATTATGTGTCTTTTTCCATGTGCACTCATTACTTCAGAAATAATAAAGGCTTTAAAAATGAGCATTAATTACCTGGTAGAACAAAACTGCTACTTTGGGGCTTTGTTCCAATTACAAATAAATTATGTTCATGTATCTATGCAGTGAAGCATCATAAAAATTATATAATTTTAGTCAAGTGTTCTAGTTACAGACACAGATTGTAATTGGTTCGTCTGCTGAATAAAGAGCTATAGTACATAATTTTTAAAATGCTTCTTAGTGACTAACAGAATTTATAACCTATGAACTCTTCCTTCTCTATAAATTGCTATATGATTCTTAACACTAATTGTTCTGATGAATTTCATTATCCAAATAATAATTTGAAGCTTAAAACGCAGAGTCATTTAAAAACCAAAAACATAAGTAAAAAATATAAATGTCAGTGTCCACGCTATAACATTTAATTATCAAACATCAGAATTTTAGGATGAAAAGGGCTTCTGAAGTCATCTCCTCTATGGTGTTCCCACCCAGGGGCAGATTGTCAGTTCCTGTTTGAACACAGAAGAATGTATCAATTTCCCTCCATTTTTTGATAGATTTGCCTGCCCAAAATGGCCTTTTTTACATGAAGCCAGAATCAGTTTCCCTGTAACTTCCATCCTTTGAGCCTGATTCAACACAGAGCAAGCCTAATCCTTGCTTGGGTTATTTGCCATACAGCAATAGGTAAGTAATGGGCTAGGGCTTTCTTTTCTCATGTTGATCTATCTCGGTCTTTAATTTCTTTTCATCAGAAGTTCATTCTCTTTAATACAGACATAAAAGGCACAATGAAAGTGGGACAGTTTCCCTTTCTCATCTCTTTAACTCTGGTCCTCTCAATGACCTAACCCTCAACCCCCAACTTCTTGCCACAAGACCCACAGAGCTCTCTATTCTTATTTATTTTCTTACTTTAATATTAAGTATTTTTTGGTTAAGTTTCAACTCATTCTGCTGAAACTAACCTTTCTGAAACTTATTTTTATAGGGTAGTGATGCTAAAACTCTTAATTCTCACTGGCTGTGTATTTTAATCTTTCTATAGCCCTTTTAAATCTGAGATCCTTATATAACCACAGTGATTTCTTTACAGCTCACTCCTTTTCTGTTATTAAGATCTGGCAACGTGCCAAGCACGGTGGCTCACGCCTGTAATCCCAGCACTTTGGGAGGCCAAGCTGGGTGGATCACTTGAGGTCAGGAGTTTGAGACCAGCCTGCCCAACATGGTGAAACCCTGTCTCTACTAAAAATGCAAAAAAAAAAAAATTAGCCGGGTGTGGTGGCAGGTGACTGTAATCCCAGCTACTCCAGAAGGCTGAGGCATAAGAATCGCTTGAACCCGGCAGGCGGAGGTTGCAGTGAGCTGAGATTGTGCCACTGTACTCCAGCCTGGGTGACAGAATGAGACTCTGTCTCCAAAAAAAAAAAAATAATAATAAATAAATAAAAGATCTAGTAACACAATAGGTTAGAACTATATTTCTGAGATTTTTAAGAAAACTTTCTTGAACAGTGTGAACAGTCTTCCCTTTTAGATTTCGGAGCCAAATATTTATACTGAAAAATAAAAGTAAAGAATGAGCTCTGGCCAGGCAGGATCACACCTGTAATCCCGGCACTTTGGGAGGCCGAGGCGGGAGGATCACGAGGTCAGGAGATCAAGACCACAGTGAAATCCCGACCCTACTAAAAATACAAAAAATTAGCCGGGCGTGGTGGCAGGCTCCTGGAGTCCCAGCTACTAGAGGCTAAGGCAGGAGAATGGCGTGAACCTAGGAGGCGGAGCTTGCAGTGAGCCGAGATCGTGCCACTGCACTCCAGCCTGGGTGACAGAGTGAGACTCCATCTCAAAAAAAAAAAAAAAAAGAGCTCTCGGCCAGGTGCAGTGACTCATGCCTGTAATCCCAGCCCTTTGGGAGGCTGAGGCAGGCAAACAGTTTGAACTCAGGAGTTTGAGACCAGCCTGGTCAACATGGCAAAACTCTGTCTCTACTAAAAATACAAAAATGAACCAGGTGTGGTGGCACATCCCTGTAATCCCAGCTGCATGGGAAGCTGAGGTGGGAGGATGGCTTGAGCCCAGGAAGTGGAGGTTGCAGTGAGCTGAGATCATGCCACTGTACTCCAGCCTGGAAACAAGACAGACCCTGTTTCAAAAAAAAACAAAACCAAGAGCTCTCCACTAAAAATTTTACAAGCCCACACTATTTTTGAAATGATACTGCGAATACTTTTGGTGGTCCAAAAAAAAACAAAATTCATGTTATCAAGTCAGCATGACAGATAAATTAATGTTTACAGCTCAATAGTTTGAGAAGCTCTTAGCAGAAGAGCTCTTGCTATAATAGTTCATTTTTGTTTAGCACGAATAGTCATTTAGTGAAGGCTTTTTACATTAAGCCAATCTTACTAAAAGAGAAAAAATCAGTAAGCTGGCACATAGAGAAATATTCATAATAAGGTGATAATGCATGTAATAAAATGTGATGAATAGTTTTAAATAAATGGCAGGGACCTTGGTTTACAGGCTTACTTAGAGGTCTTTCTTGAGTTGTGCTGATTTCACCCTAAGCCTTGGTGACTCCAGCTCTCTCTTCCTGTAAGTCATGATGAGTAGACAGAGCCTATTGTTCCTGTGGGGGCTAAGGGAGGTATGTCCTTCATGACACCTCTTGCATGGCTAAGGGGTCAAGGGTCTGGTTTCCCTTTATTTGGACTGGAGAAGGGTGGTGATGAATTATAACAGAAAGGGCAGCTTTCTACCCTATGTGAAGAACTCGCTAATGTGTTTTTCCTTTTTATTCTGGTCAAACTGTATAATTAGTCCTTCAGAGTCTATTTTTTCTTTGGAAGTAAGCCAGGAGGAGGAGCTATAATGGCAACTATGCCCCCAAATCACCACTGTTATTACGGTGGTCCCTACTTGACATTGCATGCTGGAAGTTACCATATTCTGTTTTTTTAGATATGAGAGTTAAGGAGAAGCCATTTTCCTCAGTCATGATTATAAAGCACTGGGCGGGGGGAAAACAAAAACCTTTTTTTAACTTGTTTCTGAGGACAATAGTGATTATTCAAAAACAATGCTATCACTTGAACGGCACTTGAATCTTGGGAAGGCTTTCTAAGTTTGGAAAGGCTAAAGATATAATTCGGCACATTAGACTCAAGTGTGTGGCCTCTAAAATGTGAACAAGAACCAAAACTATGCTACAAAACACAGGGGGAAATTAGCCCAAATGTTTGACAAACTTACTACAAACACATAAACAGCACACATGTGCAGCAAATACTGCTATTCATAGACAAACCTTAACTAGGATCTTCCTCACTTCATATCTGAGCATTCTTTCTCAACTTTAGCCATCTTACTGGGCAACCCAAGCCAACGCTGTGTATGAAAGGAAGCTTGGCTTAGGCTACCCTCTCCTCTGAATAGAATTGTTCCCTTCTTCTTTGCCAATCCAGGTGCCTCAAATGTTTCATAACCTCTCTGGAAGCCCGTCTCTAGTAAGTTCTCTACTTAACACACCCCTGGGTTAGTATTCCATCTGCTCACATCACAGAACATTCTTGTCGGCACTTAATGTTGCTTTGTATTTCTTTGTCTTCCAAATTCCATCTCGTGTTTCCAAATATGCAAAATTCCTTCTATTATACCTCAAGCTCCTGAGAACAGGGACCCTACCATTTAATTTCTTTCAATCCTAGAAAGAATTTAGTGCATTGATCTTTGTGAAATCCCCAAGTGACATAATATTCTTATTGTTATGAGAAAGGTTTTGGATGGTTTTCTCTCACCTGTGTAATACCATTAACTATTCTCTAGCTCTTCCTTTAAAACACATTGTTTTTGTTTGACAATGTTTGGAGGTGTCCTTTTTATGTTAGATTTAGATTAAAAAAAATTTTTTTTAAAAAGAATAGGCCGGGCATGGTGGCTCATGCCTGTAATCCCAGCACTTTGGGATGCCGAGGTGGGTGGATCACCTGAGGTCAGTAGTTCGAGACCAGCCTGGCCAACATGGTGAAATCCCGTCTCTACTGAAAATACAAAAAAATTAGCTGGGCATGGTGGTGCACGTCTGTAGTCCCAGCTACTTGAGAGGCCGGGGCACAAGAATTGCTTGAACCCCCGAGGCAGAGGTTGCAGTGAGTTGAGATCGCGCCATTCCACTCCAGCCTGGGGGACACGGCGAGACTCCATCTCAAAAAAACAAAAAACAATTAAAAAAAAAAAAATTGACTGGTAGTGTCACCTGTTCTGGATGTTTCAATAGTAACATATAGGCTCCGCTGGCCCAATGTAGAAAATTGATAAAATTGAATGAGTCGAATGAATGCTAAGTTACATTTTATGCTTGTACATGAAAAGCAGGTCTTTTAAAGAGAAGCACCATGAAAAAAAGTCCCAAGGCAAATGACCAACCTGGGCTGGCTGTGGTTGCAATTAGAACTGAACTGACCCTCAGCCCGAGGCCTTACAAGCTGGCTGAGCAGAACAGGAACGTCAACTCCTGGCTCCTTGAGATTCCCTTACATGACACTGACAATAAGGAGGACATTAGAAGAACTGAAACTGTCTCTGACTCACTATAATTTAAGTTCCCCTTAAAAGCCTACAGACAGAAATTCATAAAATCAACGAGACCAGCTGTCAAGACGTGTCACGCTACTGTCTCTGCTGCCACTGTTAATCACAGCATAAAGGCATGAAGATGCCACAGGCAGACTCTGAGTCTTCATCAGTGACCATGCTTGGAGGCAGTCATGGGTCGAGGCTGTGGTGGAAGTGTGAGGGACGGGGTGGGTCTCCCGGCTCTGCTGCTGACTGTATCTGAACCAGGCAGCAAAGGTTGACCTCTGTGTATTAATATCTTCAAAGAAAGTTAATTCCCTGTTCTTTGACTATCGCCTGGGGACATTATGAGGATAAAGAAGAAAATAAATATGGAAAAGTATGTGTTATTTGGGATTAAAATCTCCCTGGAATATACAGATTTGTCAATTCAATAACTTTCTTCCTCTTTTTGATTCACTGAAAGCGTTGGCTACTATCAGTTGGGTGAGGTTGTTCATAGAGTAGACACCAGGCACATATATGCTTCTCCTGTGCTATGACATTATTCATAAAATAAAAATGTGTTTCTTCTTAATGTTTGTGAAACTGTAAAAAAAGAAGTGTCTATTTCAGTGTTAATGGGATTTTTAAGTAATACATAAAAAAAGGGCTTATGTGCAAAATTATGCATCCACATCTGTTGTGTTACTTTAGCCACTCATTGAGAATAAGTACATACAACCCACAAAAGAGAAGATGTATTTCGGGCTCTGGAGAGAAACCAATTCTGGTATTTTCAGGAAATCATGTCTACTTCAGTAAATGACTGAAGTTTGCGTCCAGTTCAGTTAGAAAATGACCCATCTGGGCACCAAACAAGAAAGAAGAGATGTTCACACTGGTATCCAAGTCATCACCCGAGAGTCTACATCTGTCTGGGCTTCTGTTTTTAAGGACAGGCTCTATATAATCGTCTCTGTTTTTGTTTTGTCTTGTTTTGTTTGTTTTAAAGAAAAAAGAAAAGAAAAAAAAAACCCCCAGATTTGGAAGGGTTCTCTTTTAGGTTTCAAAAGGAAAGCTCAGAAACAAAAAAATCACTTCACTCGGAACTTGGGAAATGAAGAGTAAGTAATAAATAGTCAAGGGGAATTTTTAAAAGTTTGGTTTCTAAGGTCACTTCAGATTCTACTCTGCAGTAAGTACAATTGAGAGAGGCTTAAAATGCAGACAGGAGACAACGTCTGCTCGAGCATAGGCACAAGATGCGGAGAGGCAGAAGTCAAGCAGTTCTGATACCTGGTCGAGTGGTCAGTCCCCGGTCGGCAGCAGGACGGGCATCAACAGGCTCAACTGGGTACAGGAAGCAAGGGACACAGAAAGCAAACAAGACAAATCAAGATGGTAAGTCGTGGCTCCCGAACATAGTCGAGCAGGGAAAAAAGCATATGCAATAAACAAGTTACAAAAAAGGAGCAGCCAGAAAGGAACCACAGTGAGTTAATCCCGAGCATCGAGGACCAGGAGGGGCACCACTTTAAATGGCTTATTGCTATTGATGTGCCAGTCCTGCTCCTTAGTTTTCTAATAAAAGCCCTCACCAGGATACGCAGCAACATCAAAGAAGAGGGGTGGGGAGGGTGGATTTCCCTCTGAGCTAGTTTAGAGATAGTTTCTTGGCTTTTGATTAGAAATAAAATACTCCCAGCCTAGCAGAAAACCTTAAAGATACTTCCTTTAACAACTGCCCAATCTTATCTTATTTTACAGTTAATTAACTACAAAAGGACTCTGTTAAATTTCCAGGGGAAGTGCAAATATAATTTATCAGGAGAGCAAAGTTTTACCACATAATCTGCCATTTAGTGAGTGAATTAAATTTGTCCTTAGTATGAGGGCAGAAGAGGGAAACCGCAGTCTTTTTCTCACTTTTTCAAAAAGGCTGGTTTCCATTTGACAGATGACATACAGTTGAAACGTGTGAAATGAGGATATTTCATTTTATATTTGCCATTGTTCACAATTTTCCCTTTGTATGTGTTCTGGGTCCGACCCAGAGAAAGCAGTGTGGACAGCATGATATTCCTCACCATCGTCTCACCTTTTCAAAGCACTTCTGATGCTCAGAAAATACTTAAACCTTGTTTTACACTGGCGTTTGAAGAAACAAGGAATGGGGACAAAAGTGAAGTTTTTAGGATTAATAAATGGTCATAGGGTAAATGAAGCCATGGAGTGGAGGTACAGAGGGAAGCCCCTTTGGTAAGGTGGCAAGTGTAAAGCGAAAAAGGTAAGACAAAGTGAGCACAGGTGCTGAAGGAGACATGGTGTGCTCGATGAAATGGCTTCTAACAATTTCAGCAAAATCATCCAGCTTACTAATGTGCACAGGCCAGGCATTCAAAGGTGGGATTCTCAGTCCAAATCGATTTTGGATGCCACGTGTTAATAAAACAGTGAGGGAGAAAAAAAGTGGCAGTAAGCCAAGTCTCCAAAATACAAGAAAATATTTCCGGGAGCACTAGGACATCTGGATGAAATAAAAATTTGGTCCTTTCTCATGTAGAGACTGGCAGCATGGTGAAGTCAAAAGGAGGGTGAGGCATCTAATCCCAGGCCTGGGCCCAACATTTACAATGTCTGTGGCCTTGGGCAAGCGCCCACTTCTGTGGCTGTTTCTCCATATGGAAACAGAAATGTTAACATCTGCATCTTCTAATTAGGGTGAGGAACAAATAACCTTTAAAGCCTGTTTGAGACACTACCAAATACTACAGAACTGCACTGATTAAATATCCTATGATTAAATATTCCATAGTAACTACTGATGCGAGAATGACTATTCTCTAGTATTTCACTAGTGCATTAGAGGAAGACATAGTTCACTTCCTTCTGCAACTCCCAAATACATTTCGACAATGAAGTTTGGTTTTTCTATACTTCATTTTTTTTTCCTATTTGCAACAACCTGTAATGAGTAACTGTATTACTCCTTGTAAAATGCAGTTAGTTGAAAGGTCATTGTACTTTGTGAGAATTTCCTGATGACGAGGGACCCAAACAGTGCTTCAACTGCAGTTAAGAACACAACAAACCACATGCACGAGGGCAAACATGTACCTTGAAGTGGTGGTGAGCACATACATCAATAGTTACATTATTAGAAAATGTATATGCAACTCAGGGGGCAGTAAGTTCAGTGTACGTGTGGTTTAAATGCCGGCTGAGGAGCTGGTAGTCCCACGGGCCACTGCTAATGTCACCACTTACTTTCGCTGTGATCTGGGGCCAATCACATTCTTTCTGAACTTCAGTTGTGTCACAAAGTAAATGGTTTTTCCAGGGTTCAAATGTGTATACTTATGTGAAAGAAACTTACAAATGATATAGTCCTGTAAGTTTCTCTGCCTCTCCTCGCTCTTCTTCATTTTTTTTTTAATAGGCATGTATTATTTAAAAACAATAAAACCTTTCCTATTTTTTAGGAAGATTAAACAAAACTAGTTTCAGTGACATAAACCGTAATCTGCTTTAAAAGATTGAAGCTGATTTAGTATAAATTAATGCTCAAAAAATAAGTAGCTCAGGGAGCAGACGTTAAAAAACAGTTCTTTTTAAAGAGGCAATTATGATGTCATTGCCAAAAAAAAAGAATACACACCAACAAAACAAAGCAGTGTGTTATTTTCCAATCCATTGCAAATACTTTCCAATTTTTCCAATGGACCTTTACTTAACCAGACAGTAACTTCATCAATAAAGTGCTAAAAAACATCTTACATTGGCTGTTTAGTAATTTAAAAACAAGAAATACATTATCTTATCTTCAACTTTTAATAGAGTTAAAATAAAATGTAAACAGAAATGAGTTATTCTCTTGCTCTCAGTAGCTTTGAATCAAATCCTTTGCTGTAAGAGGAGAGAAACAGAATGGTCAGACCTCTGGGATTTTTGAGTTTGTTACTTCTGGTGTTCTTTGTAATAAACCTAAACTATTAACCATGCTGCCTTGTACAAACTCTCTACCAGGCCAAAGGTAATGAGGAATCAGCAGTACACCAGTTTTACATATAGATAAGAGGCCTGACAAGAACTGGTTTGTAAGTTTAATGAAATATTTATTTAATCTAAATTTCAACATTTAAATTGGCTTCCTCATTGCCTCTATAAAGCTAGTTAAAAATATACTAGAAGGCAGCTTCACATTTTGCAAATACATCCATACAGTCTTATAAAACCTGCTGTGTCTCTTTAAAAATATTATATTATTTTATCTACATATTATATCTAGGTATTATCTACAAAGAGGCAGACTGTTGGCCACAAAGACTTCCTGGCGGTCACTGCATGCTATGCTGCTCTTTGTGGCTGCCCTTCTCAGGCAGTCAGGAAAAAGCAGAACAAACACAAATGTCATTAACGCTAATGCTTCCAGCCAGATCACTTCACGATCTGTGAGCACAATTCTGTAACAACAGCTTCATTTCAGCCTAGCCATTCATTTAGGTTTTGTGGATGTGAAAACCAAAGAATAAAAATTTCTTAAGGCAAATCGCAGCACATTGGAAAACTATGATATGCTTATTTTCTTCAATGTAAATTTAAAAAATGGGCATCAGACCCTCCTCTGGATTTCACTGATTGTTCTTGAGAAAAACAACAAATTTTTGGTACGCATTTGAAACTATGATAATGAGGACTGCATGAAGAACAAAAGGAAATCCTTTGAGAATTTTAGATATTTTCAGTAGTTGTGTGTATGTGTGTGTGTGCACACATGTCTGTAAAAAGAAAGACTAACAAGTTTCTGGGGAGAGGTGGGAGACGGTGTGAGAAGAGAGAGGGCTTTAGGACTGTATCTCATTATATGGCTTATTATATTCATTATTTTAAGGATACATTGTTCAGGCCATACGGTGATTCATCTTGAGATAGGCGGATAAAGTCTCTCTAATAAGATCCTGGCTCCATGAAAAAAAAAAAAAGGTTCCACTGACATTTACTACGTTCCAGGAATTTTGCTGAGAGCTTTTTTATGCCTTCTTATTTAATGCTCATACTATACCTCTGAGTTAGGAATTATTGTCAACCTTATCTTACAGACGAGGAAGCAGCCGGAGAGGCTAAGTAACTTGCTCATAAGCGCATAGCAGAGCTGGAATTTAAACTCGGGTCTGTATCATTCAGGGGTTCAGGGGTGTGGGGTAGTATTTAATATCCTATGAGATGATGGCCATCTATTTTATTTAAAAACCAGTTGTGGCTGGGCGCCGTGGCTCATGCCTGTAATCCCAGCACTTTGGGAGGCTGAGGCGGGTGGATCACGAGGTTAGGAGATCGAGACCATCCTGGCTAACATGGTGAAACCGTATCTCTAGTAAAAATACAAAAAATTAGCCGGGCGTGGCGGCGGGCACCTGTAGTCCCAGCTACTCGGGAGGCTGAAGCAGGAAAATGGCATGAACCTGGGAGGCGGAGCTTGCAGTGAGCCGAGATCACACCACTGCACTCCAGCCAGCCTGGGCGACAGAGCGAGGCTCCGTCTCAAAAAAAAAAAAAAAAAAAAAAAAAAATTAATTGCTTAAGTGGCTTTTCAAATTGTTTGCTATAATCAATATATATCAGTGTTGGGACTGATAATGAAGAGTATCGCAACTCAAGACTCTGACACTGCAAGTTCTATTGCCTCCCAATATTGTTATACCAGATTTTACTGTTCAAACGGAATCATCCAACAAGAATATCAGCTCTTTTCATGAGACCTAGGCAATGTAATAGCTGCATGTTTGTCAAGTATCCAGAAGTACTTAATCAAGGTCTTTGCTCAAATGGACATCTTGCAATACCCAAGGGTTTCAGTGTATGTGTGTGTGTGTACATTCACACGTGTGCACGCAGATTTTCTCCTAAGGCTGATGCTACAAGGTATGCTGTTAGTAAAAGAGCAAATTTAGTGTGCATTCAATTTACAAAATGAGATCGGACATTTTTCACTAAAAATTCTCATTAGAGACTGAATGAAGAGGACCTTCAATGACCAAAATGTATCTACCTGTAAAGAAACAAAACAATCCGCAGTCAATACATTTAATAGGGCAGTTGTCCAGGTCTTTGGTAATGAACTGTCCCTAAAATTGTTTTCTTCTATGTGATTATTTCCATAAATGGTAAAGTTTTAATTATTTTTACATTGTCAGTAACATGCTGTTTGTATCTGCTATTACTATAAGGTGCCCTTTTTCAAATTAAGGAAACAAATTTGGGGTGATGATTCACATTGCGAAAACAGTCTATATATTTTCTGCAATGGTTCATTAGAAAAAACTTGTCCAGTATACTTAAGATCTAATATTATATTTAGATTCAGTCTGAGGAGTGTACTGATTGCATGTTATAAGGTATATTATATATATTTTTTACTTTTTATTATTTTTTATTTATTTATTTTTTAAATTTAAAGTCTCGCTCTGTCACCCAGGCTGGAGTGCAGTGGCGTGATCTCGGCTCACTGCAAGCTCCGCCTCCTGGGTTCATGCCATTCTCCTGCCTCAGCATCCCGAGTAGCTGGGACTCCAGGTGCCCGCCACCAAGCCCGGCTAACTTTTTTTTGTATTTTTAGTACAGACAGGGTTTCACCGTATTAGCCAGGATGGTCTCCATCTCCTGACCTTGTGATCCGCCCCACCTCAGCCTCCCAAAGTCCTGGGATTACAGGCATGAACCACGGTGCCTGGCCTATAAGGTATATTATAAATATGAAATCTCCATCAACATTTGCTGCTTTGATAAAGAAAATCAGGTAAAGTGCTGTTATGTTCTTAAAAAACATGTTATTTGTATCTAGAAATCAAGGTGTTTGTGTGTAATTGTATACTTCTGAACATGTAGAAAAAAGATAAAAGAAGCTGAAAGATATTCTTGCCTGAACAGGTGTTTCTGCTAAGAAATCCCTGTGAAAAAGGATGCCATCTACTGCTCAAATTTGTTGATAGAGAAGAATCTTACTTCTCTGAGATACCAAAGGAAAAAACATTTAGAGCAATGTGCTCCTTAATTTTGGCCGCTGCCTTAAATTTAATTTTCTAAACACAAATTAAGTCTTAAGCAAAATTAAATTTTATTTATAGGTAGTTCTCTATCTTTGCCTTTCAAATTTAATTCAATCTGAAATTTCCTGTACGAATAAGTAGCCAGTGAAGACTTTGGTGCCTGTCAAATCTGCATCTCTGCAGGCCCTCAAAACTCCTCTCTGTTGGTAAATTGTAATTTTTCCTTATTTCACTATCTGTCTGCTTTTTTGAAAGGTGGCATTCTAGGTCATTATGTCATAAACACAAGTTGAATTTTGTGCTTCCATTCCAGAGGGAACAATATACCTTACAGTTAAAAAACATTTCTAAAAAATTTCTACCAAAAGTCATCCGTTAAGAACTTAGTCTCCTAGTGCCTCCATTTCCTCATTTGAAAAAGTCATAAACATAATATATGACATACAAGTACATGCTCTTTATGTATCCACTTTTATTGCTATACAATTTATCATTTTATATTAAGAGGAGGAACGGGAAAATAAAAATTAGAAAAATGTTATTGCCACACATTTTCCTTGTGAAGAACTGCCTCTTCAGTAATACAGTGTGGCTCACCTTTGTCCAGGAGTGTCCACTCGAAGGATAATATTCCCTAGAATGCAAACCTGGACATGTGGGAAACAAGAGGCTCTTTACTTGCAAATGTTATGTAAATCATTACCATTCTGTTTTGCCACCTATACAATGGAGTTGTTGTCTTTTCCAACAATTGGCAGTTTACTTGCTTTGCAGCATAAAAAATATAAAGAATAATTTACACAGATATAATATTATTTAATGACATAGTAACTCCTAATATTTACTTTTTAAAGTAAAATTGAAATGAAAATATTTATTACTACATCAAAAAAAATTCACCCCTCAAGAACATACAAAAGACAACTCTCTCTCTCTCTCGCACACACTTATGTATGTGTATATATACCTCCCAGAGTGCCCTTGCTGGCTCAGGGGACTCTTACCTTCGTTTTCTGTGTTGGCTGGCACAGAGTCAGCCCCAAAAGAATGCCACGGCTGGAGATCGTCCAGGCTGAACTCTCCATTCACAGGAAGAAGCTCCACGGTGGTTTTCGTTTCGGTCAAAGATGGCATGAGGGCATCGTTTCCGTAACTGATCCTTGGTTCACTAATCATGTTGGCCAAGACGTCATCTGAATAGTTTTGCTCTTTCTGAAGCAGCTCATCTAAACCAAACAAAACCATCTCTTTGGTGAGTAACAACAATCTCAACAGCAGTAGCAGCAGCCACCATTTACTTCTGCCAGGCAAGACTTCAACTGCTTTCACATGCATGATCGCGTTTAGAGCCATGGCATGGGTACCATTATCATCTCCCTTTTACAGATGTGAAAACTGAGGCACATGGCATTCAAGCTACTTATGCAAAGTCACAGCTCATAAGAGCTGCTGGCAGGACTGCAGTCAGAAGCATGGTAGCCGGCCAGTGTGCTGCAGCGTGGCACCCCTAGAGGTGAAAGGCCACAGGAGCTCAGTTGCCATTTCCTCCTGACACAGTTAGACGTCCCTAGTATACAATGATCGCACAGGAATAAACACCAGGCTTTGGTGTGGCGGCAGTAAGCGAGGCACAGTCTCATTCAAGCTGAAAGACAACAGAGAATCTCCTGTCTTGCCTTGCACACTTGCAAGGATAAGAAAAGCATTAAAGGGCCAGTAGTTTGCTACCTTCTTGAATAGTTTTCACTGTTTTGCCTTGAAAAAAATCTGCATTTCCTAAATGCTCCTCTTGTGCTGCATGACCTATGCTCTGAGGCAACAAGGAAACCATTCCCTTGCCCTTCCAGATGTAGCCCTGCAGACAGACATCCAGCCTTCTCTGGACTTAACCACCCCTGGCTCCCGGTATTTCCCAGTGTGAGCAGACACCAAATATCCTGCCTTTCTCCTCTGTTGCTTCCCTTTCCAAAGAATGCTGTCAGTGCCACCTACCTTCCCACTTTAAAAATTGATTAAGCAAGAATCAACTTCATGGAACATCATTGACTTATCTTTTTTTACTGGAAAAAAAGCTTAGAATATAATCTTGTATCATGTGTAATTACTGCTTTAAAAACTGACCCCAGGATATCAGGATTTGTGAGTCTTCTCTTATGTTACCAAAGATTCACCATGTTTTTCTCTGATTTTTACAAATTAGAGACCGACAGATAGCATTGCACTATTAACAATAATATTTGATTAACCAAAATGTCTCATTTTCCAATCATATCTGTGTCAAGAGTTTGCTGTAGTATATATTTCAGACACATCACTGGTTAGTTATATTGCTAGAGAAAATGAAAATAAGATCAGGATTTAAATTTGATTCGTAACATTTTACAATCATCTTTCAGATTCTCTTTTCTATTGACAAAAAATGTATCTGAAAAATTAAAATTCTGTTCAAGTATACCCATTAAAATAATTTGATGGAATAGCATTAAAGCTTGTGATTAATCTTTTCATGTAGTCAGTTTTATTGCAAGAGATTTTAAATGATGAAGTCCCAAGCAAATCAGTCCGTTTGAAGTCTAATCTGAGTTATAATATACCCCTATTCACTGTGGCACCGTTTCTGAAATTCAATACTTGATACCCATGATGACCTTTCCCTTACAGATAAAAGACCCTCATTAGATTTCCTCCAACTTTTTCATGTCTTACAAAGCCATAGGTAGCGGCTAATAACTGAGCCAATGTCCGATTAAATAAATTAAATGAGCATTTCTTTTATATAAATCTTTTGCTTGTGACTGTTAAGCACTTACTATGCTAAAAAGAGGATATTCTGGAATACTAATAATTATTGGTGCATACACATTCATCTTGACAGGACATAACCTTTGCCAGCGAGAAAGCTCTTGCACCCCCCAGGGGCTACGCTGTTCTTGGGTCTGTGGTATTTACTATCACTTACCCTGTCCGTTATTTGGAAATGTTCTCACTTTTTCGCATGCACAGTACTTATCTTCTTCCCTGTGACATCTCTGAATAACTCTTCTTACTCTTTTTTTCTCCTCTCTTCATCCCTGTCATTTTCTTCTTGTATCTCTTTCCATCTCTTTCTACAATTCTCCCCTTTGGAAATCCCATCGACTCTTAAAACTCTAAAGATCTCCTACCTTTGGGTGAATCTGAAGTGTATTTCCCCAGCTTTGACTTCTCCCTCCCACTCAAATTTGTATTATTTCCAACAGTTTGCTGGAGATACCAACTTAGGGCTCCCTCCTGATCCACCCACTTGGTAGGTACACAACTGTACTCAAGGTCCCTGGCTTTCCCTTCCGCCTTTCCTGTTTTCTCATCATGGCAGAACCATTCTCCCTCCCAGTCACAGGTTTGAATCCTTCAGAGCCATCCAGGACTCCCTGTATTTCTTCGTGTCCAGTACTCACACTACTGACAAATCCTTTTGCATTCTATTTCTGAATTCTCTCAGCCATCTCCTGCTTGCTTTTCCACACTACCCTCACCGCCCCTAGGAATATGATTACTCTTCACCTGGATAATTACGATAGTCTCCTCACTGCTTGCTATGGTCTGAATGTCCCCCAAAGTCATGTGTTGAAACTTAAATCTCCACTGTGGTAGTAGTGAGAGATGGGGTCTTCTGGAAAGCAAAGTCATGAGAGTTCCACCCCCTGCCCCCGAATGGACTACTGCCTTCTAAAAGGGCTAGAGGAAACCAGTATAGGCCCCTTTTTGTGCATCTGCCATGTGAGAACACAGTTTTTGCTGCCTCTGGAGGATGCAGCCACAAGGTGCCTTTTATTTGTTTATTTATTTTTTTTAGATGGAGTCTCGCTCTGTCGCCCAGGCTGGAGTGCAGTGGCGCAATCTCTGCTCACTGCAAGCTCCGCCTCCCGGGTTCACGCCATTCTCCTGCCTCAGCCTCCTGAGTAGCTGGGACTACAGGCGCCCGCCACCACGCCCAGCTAATTTTTTGTATTTTTAGTAGAGACGGGGGGTTTCACCGTGTTAGCCAGGATGGTCTCCATCTCCTGACCTCGTGATCCGCCCGCCTAGGCTTCCCAAAGTGCTGGGATTACAGGCGTGAGCCACTGCGCCCGGCTTGATCCTGGGCCTCTCAGCCTCCAGAACTGTAGTATTTCTATTGTTTATAAATTACCCAGTCTCTGGTATCATTACAACAGCACAAACCGACTGAGACAATGGTCCCCCTGCTGGTTGTTTCAGTGGGTCTTCATTTTCTACTGAATTAATTCCAACTCCTTTGCCAGATGCTGAAGGCCCCCTGTGGTCTGGGCCCACCCCATATTTCTAGCCATGGAACTCACAGCTCCTAGCTGTCTACACCACACCTCTCTCTCAGGCTAAATAGCTTGGGGTATTCCCACAAAAGACCATGTATACCCATTCTGACACTTTTGTTCTCTATTCCTGCTATCTCGGAAGCCCATCTCTGCTCATCTACGTTATTTGAACTCTTTAGAGCCCAGCTCAAATGCCCTCTCCTGTATGACTCTCCTCTCCCAAGGCAGGCATTATTAATCTGATGGGACAAGGAGACTGAGGCTGGGAGAAAGGAACCAATCTCTTCAAGACCCAGTGGCCAGTAACACCAGTGCTGAAATCCAAGTCCTGGGTTTCATAACACCAGCCTTCCCATGTTCAGCCCCTATCTATTTCAGCCTCTCGTATTATCACAAAAGTAGCTGTAGAAATTAGGCATTATTAAGCATGTCTGTTCCAATATCTTTAGCAGTCTCTTCCACTCTTGTGGATTTGTAAGCGCACTTAATCACCCTTAGTCCTATGGAATGGTTATTGCTTTTGGTCACCAAATAGGCATTTCTCAGGCAGGGGCAGCTGGAAAGGGCCCTGTGCCCATCTTAGCCCTTGGCAGTAAAAAGGCAGAGGAGCAAAAGATCACAGTGAGAAATCTTACACTTGTACGTCACAGAACAGCCAGGGCATTTGAGGCTGAGGTACACTGTAGTACCCTTTTCTCTTTTCTCTGTTACACTTTTGGTAGAAAAGTTCCTCCAAATGGCCACCAGCATGCTGAGCCCCATGGTGGTTAATTTTCCCGGTTTATTATGTTCATTTTCAGAAAATGTAAGTAAAAGAATGACAGATTCAAAAAAAGTTACATTTTTAGCAGAGTGAAACACACTTAGCCTTCTTTTTTTTTGGTTGTTGTTCAAAATAGGAAGAAATCCACATTCCTATCTTAATTCAACACAGAAAATTTAGAAATAACCACTCCTGGCTATGTCATTTAGAACAATGAACCTCTGCCTCCTGGGTTCAAGCGATTCTCCTGCCTCAGTCCCCCGAGTAGCTGTGATTACAGGCACACACTACCATGACCGGATAGTTTTTATGTTTTTAGTAGAGACAGAGTTTCTCCACGTTGGCCAGGCTGGTCTCAAACTCCTGACCTCAGGCGATCTGCCTGCCTTGGCCTCCCGAAATGCTGAGATGAGGCGGGAGCCACTGCGTCTGGCCGTCAGTGTAGTTTTAAGAGAAAAAAAGAGGTAGACATGATGGATTACCATTATCAGAAGTAGAATTCAATTTCATCACCATAAAATGTCTAAGGCAGCCAGCTACCCGTAGACATGACTAAGGGCTCAGGATTTTACCAGTGGCTTACACACTGGCACTGGGCAATTGAGCCTATGACAAAATACCCAGAGACAAATATGATTCTTTCATTGTTCATTCTGAGCGGGACTTTCTTTGACTTCCATGGTGAGACTAATCACACCGAAACCACACTTCCACTACATTAGTAGCCCTGATGGATTATCCTTTTATCTGAATTAATTTAACACTTAATTACAATGCTCTGATGGCCTGCAATGGGGATTTTCAGAGCTTTTAAGCATCTACATTTGCCAACCGCTATATTAAACTAAGAGACTTTGCTTATTTTCCTCCCAAGACTTATTTTTCCCCCTCTAAAAGCTATTTGTTATGACCCAAAATTGTAGCAGTTATCTTTGAAGTCAAATATCTTCTATAATATCCAAGCATTTGAGCCTTGCTTTTAACAGTGGAAATATTTAACTGAGTTTAGTGATGATAATATTTAAAATATGGCTTAATCAATAACAGAGGTATTTAATTTCAAATACCAAACACCCAATGAACCCCATCACCTTGCTCTTTTAAAAATGCTTTGAGGTGGCTGGCTGTGGTGGCTCACGAGGTCAGGAGTTCAAGAGCAGCCTGGCTAACTTGGTGAAACTCCGTCTCTACTAAAAATACAAAAATTAGCCGTGCATGGTGGCGGACGCCTGTAATCCCAGCTACTTGGGAGGCTAAGGCAAGAGAATTGCTTAAACCTGGGAGGTGGAGGTTGCAGTGAGCTGAGATCATGCCACTGCACTCCAGCCTAGGCAACCGAGTAAGACTCTGTCTCCAAAAAAAAAAAAAAAAAAAAAAATGCTTTGAGGATGTATGGGAGGCATACTTAGAGTAACAGAGGGAAGAAGCCCTACCACTTAGCTATCATTATAAATACTTTAAAGAAAACAACATCAAAAGATAATAATTGCATCTTCAAATAGCTAAATATTTTGTTTTTTTTTAGACATTTATGATCATTCATTTTGAGAAAAATAGCCTTATAAATAAAAGAACTGCTGAATAGGAAGCAGATGAATTCATCCAATATTCTTTTAATTATTAATCCACTAGCCAAATGTCTTCTAAAAATTTAATGGTCACATCTTAGGTTTAAAGAAAATAAAATTTATAGGCATTAAATCAATCAGTTATAGGCATCAAAATTTATAGGCATTAAATCAATCAGTTATCAATCAGTTATAATTACTGAACAGCTTCTTCCATACACTGAACACATGTGGGTTAGAGAAGAACATTTTCTTCATATAAAGGAGGTGCCACTCAGCCTTTTCCCTGTAAAGTTTGGCTGTTAAAACTCTGATCTGAATCTATTCATCTGACAAAGGTCTAATATCCAGAATCTACAAGGAACTTAAACAAATTTACCAGAAAAAAAAGAAAAACAACCCCATCAAAAAGTGGGCAAAGGATATGAACAGACACTTCTCAAAACAAGACATGTATGTGGCCAACAAACATATGAAAAAAAAAGCTCATCATCACTGGTCATTAGAGAAATGCCAATCAAAACCACAATGAGATACCATCTCACACCAGTTGGAATGGTGATCATTCAAAAGTCTGGCAACAACAGATGCTGGCGAGGATGTGGAGAAATAGGCACGCTTTTACACTGTTGGTGGGACTGTAAACTAGTTCAACCCTTGTGGAAGACGGTGAGGAGATTCTGCAAGGATATAGAACTAGAAATACCATTTGACCCAGCAATCCCATTACTGGGAATATACCCAAAGGATTATAAATCATTCTACTGTAAAGACACATGCACACATGTTTACTGTAGCACTATTTACAATAGCAAAGACTTAGAACCAACCAAAATGTCCATCAGCGATAGACTGGATAAAGAAAATGTGGCACATATACACCATGGAATACTGTGCAGCCATAAAAAGGATGAGTTCATGTCCTTTGCAGGGACATGGGTGAAGCTGAAAACCATCATCCTCAGCAAACTAACACAGGAACAGAAAACCAAACACTCATGTTCTCACTCATAAGTGGGAGCTGAACCATGAGAACACATGGACACAGGGAGGGGAACATCACACACCAGGGCCTGTCTGGGGGTGGGGTGAAAGGGGAGAGAGGGCATTAGGACAAATAGCTAATGCATGCGGAGCTTAAAACCTAGATGACAGGTTGATGGGTGCAGCAAACCACCAAGGCACATGTATACCTATGTAACAAAGCTGCATGCTCAGCACATGTATCCCAGAACTTAAAGTAAACAAAGAAAAAAAAAAAAAAAAAAAGCTCTGATTTGGATACCAGTGAGAATATGAAGTCCCTCGGCTTGCTGGATTTTCTTCTGTCTAGGATCGAACCTCCACTGCTATTACTATTTTTCTTCCTTTTTGATTCTTTTGGATCCCATGGAAAAATATTTATCTGTAGCTTCTCCACAAAATGGAAATTTGTTTTTAATCTTATCTAACAGGAGATGCGCATATGACCAATTCTTATCTTTTAAATAAAAATTCACTTATGTGCCTGCCTGAAAGGACTGAAGATCATACTTCCACACTCTCTTCCATGTCCGTTCTTCTCTCTCCCCTGACACAGCTGCATTGGAAGTATCTGTAAATGGGATGGACTAATTTTCCCTACCAAGAAGCCCCACTATAAATCAGTGATCACCCACTCTAGCTAGGCATTTTGCCCACACCAGGACTATGAGATCAGATTTAATTTTCCAATCTGCAGTTCTGTGCATGTCTGATTCTTGGCTCAACATAGAACCGCTATGTTGTTTATTATACTTCATCTCCCCATGGCCTCTGAAACTCCCCAAGGTTTGGATTCGTCATCCGCAAAATCGTGGGAGGCTGGTTCCATGGTTCTTGCAGTCCCTTCACTTTGAATCCTTTTGTCTATACTCTTGCTACATGGGTGTTCTCTGGGAGTTTGTTAGACATGCAGAACCTCAGGTCCCACCCAGATCCAGGGAATCAGAATGTGCATGTTAATGTGATCCCCAGGTGACTCTCATGCATGTTACCATCTGAGAAGACCTACCCTCCACCACGCTGACCACAGCCACGAGCTGTGGTTATCCACTATACAAGACACCACTATACAACAGCCTCGGTTATCCCTTCATGAAAGAAAAACAAGCATAATGGCTGGGTGTGGTGGCTCACGCCTGTAATCCCAGCACTTTGGGAGGCCGAGGTGGGTGGATCACTTGAGGTCAGGAGTTCAAGACCAGCCTGGCCAACATGGTGAAACCCCGTCTCTACTAAAAAAATACAAAAATTAGCCAGGCATGGTGGTGTGTGCCTATAATCCCCATTATTCAGGAGGCTGAGGCAGGAGAATTGCTTGAACCCAGGAGGTGGAGGCTGCAGTGGGCCAAGATTGTGCCGACTGCACACCATCCTGGGCAACAGAGCGAGGCTGTCTCACACACCAAAACCAAAAACAAACAAACAAACAAAAAAACAATTCTCAAAAACAAAGCAAACAAAGCAAGGCATGAGATGAGTCTGGGCCAAGAAACAATACTGCCAGGGGAATATTGCCAAAACACCAGAGTCATGCCTTGAAGTTTCTTATCATCAGGGTCACATTTCTGAACCAGAAAGCCACAGGAAAGGAAAGACTGGTCACAGACTTCCTTCTTCCCTGGACCATTTGTTACAGGAAGTTCTCAGGAAACAGGTCAGTAAGTGTAGAGGGCATCACAGGACAAACTTCATTGCTGGGTTTCCCAGAAAAGAGCAGCTCTCCCTTACTGAAGACACTTAGCAGACGGGCCTTCACTAGTGAGTAAATATACTAAAGAAGCATGGACTTGTAGGTTGGTGGAGCAGCATGAGATCTTTAATGACGGTAGGGATGTTTTGATTAGCATGTATGCTACAGCCATCTGCGATGCCAAAGCCATACTGTGATGGGACTGTGCCAGTTATGACACCTTCATAACCATGAGAACTGCCCTCATGGCCTTTTCATACCCATCTGCTGACTTGATAACCACAATAATCTTCCTTAGTGGGATCACTACTCCCATTGATAGTTGAACAAACTCACATCCATCCTAAGAAGTATACTTAAAACTAGCAAGTGGCAGAACTGAAATCTGAACCCAAGTATCCCAATTCCTAATGCAACCTTCTCACTGTTCCATGAAAAGTTCCATTTTATAGAGGACATGGCTATATAACTTGGATTAGAAACTAATATTAAAGAAGCGTATCACGCCTGCAATCCCAGCACTTTGGGAGGCCGAGGCGGGTGGATCACGAGGTCAGGAGATCGAGACCATCCTGGCTAACATGGTGAAACCCCGTCTCTACTAAAAATACAAAAAAAATTAGCCGGGTGTGGTGGCAGGGGCCTGTAGTCCCAGCTACTCGGGAGGCTGAGGCGGGAGAATGGCGTGAACTCGGGAGGCGGAGCTTGCAGTGAGCCGAGATTGCACCACTGCACTCCAGCCAGCCTGGGCGACAGAGCGAGACTGCGTCTCAAAAAAAAAAAAAAAAAAAAAAAGGAAGCGTAAACCCATCTATCATCACAAGCACCCTCTTTATCATACATTTCAAATTTTGATAGGTTTGAAAAAGAATGAATTCGACGGTATCTTTTTTTTTCTTTCATATAAAGAAGCCAAGGTAAAAGAGATTAAAGCAGTAGTCCAAAGTCATGGAGATTCCTGATGGTGGAGCAGGGCTGAAAAGCTCCCTCTTCTAGCCAAGTGAGGCCTGCCTGTCACTCTGTTTGGACAGCCCATTCTCAATAGCACTTTCCTCCCAGAACACTCTCCCGAGTCTTTAGGTTTCCCTTTCTCAGGATGAATACGATGGCTACATGAATGGCCAGAAGGTTTCACCAACTCTAAGTCAGATTTAAAATAATTTAGACTCCTTTTGATGTTGAGCTATTTAAAGGTTTGAACAGTATATTTATTCTGCTGACTCAACCAACCCAAATATCCATTTGCATTCACGATGTAGTGTAGTGACCTAGGCACTTCAATGGTCAAGAGAGATAGAGCTCTGTATGACGCGGCCACATTTTCCAACTTGGGGAAGAATTTATACACATACTATCACAAAGTAAATGCTGTACCACAAATCCAGTTTTTATCTTGACCTCCAGAAAATTAGGTCAGTTATTTTTAGCTACACTATCAATCTTGAAAATCTCCCAGAGTTAAAACTCAGACTACATGTCTAAATCTGGGTTTATTTTTGTTTAAAAATAACAGTTTCCTGGCCACACAAGTTTAAATGAAGCATGCTTTGTCCCCTTATGGTAACAAACTGTCCCTGGAAGGGACACAAACAAAGCTTCACATCATTTGTGAAAATATTCCTTATTGCTAGGGACATTTTCCTGAAATATCACTTGTCTGGCTTAGACTGAGGGTACAGAAGAAGTCCCTTTTCATTTAAGACACATTTCCTTTTGGCTTTCAAACATCATAGATCAAAGAACTTAGACCTACCAGTGGCATCAGTCAGTAATCAAGATAAAGACCAGCCAGGCTCCCTGGCATCTAAAAGCAGATTGTGGGGCTCCTTTTTCCCATTTACCTGTAGAACTTGTGCCAATGTGCTGATCTGATTTCCAACTACATTAGGGAGTCTTGGTCCTGCCTGGGTTGTCAGGAACTTAAAGTAGAGACTAAAAAACAAGTTTATGGCCAGGCGCGGTGGCTCACGCCTGTAATCCCAGCATTTTGGGAGGCTGAGGTGGGCGGATCACAAGGACAGGAGATCGACACCATCCTGGCTAACAAGGTGAAATCCCATCTCTAGTAAAAATACAAAAATTAGCCGGGCGTGGTGGCAGGCGCCTGTAGTCCCAGCTACTCAGGAGGCTGAGGCAGGAGAATGGTGTGAACCTGGAAGGCGGAGCTTGCAGTGAGCCGAGATTGTGCCACTGCACTCCAACCTGGGTGACAGAGCGAGACTCTATCTCAAAACAAACAGAAAACCAAGTTTATATACTATAGAAATAATCTCTGAAAGATACTGTGTTAAGATTACAACACACACACAAACACACACACACATATCTTCTTGTTTTGAGGAAACGTACAGTGAAGTATTTAGGTGTAACGGGCCACTATGTCTGCAACTTCCTATAAAAAATTTTTAACATATTTTTAGAACTTTTCTGTAAGTCTCCAATTATACTAAAACAAAAAGTTTAGTACTGTAGGCACTGTCAGCTTTAATTTATACATATTTGGATGTTTTCCTCTGGTTCGATTTATAGTGAAATTACATCATATGCCCATTAATGTGATACAAACTGCATGTCTTCTACAAACAAAAATAAAAATAGAAGTGAATGTAATTTTGATGCCTTTTTTTTTTTTTTTTTTAAAACTGGAGACAGAGTCTTGCTCTGTCGCCAGGTTGGACTGCAGAGGCGTAATCTCGGCTCATGGCAACCTCGGCCTCCTGGGTTCAAGCAATTCTCCTGCCTCAACCTCCTGAGTAGCTGGGACTACAGGCGCGCATCACCACGCCCGGCTAATTTTTGTATTTTTAGTAGAGACAGGGTTTCACCATGTTGGCCGGGATGGTCTCGATCTTCTGACCTTGTGATCCACCCGCCTCGGCCTCCCAAAGTGCTGGGATTAGAGGCATGAGCCACTGAGCCCAGCCTGATGCCTCATCTTTTAAACATAAGTCAATTATTTCATATGGTCTTTAAGCCAAGAAACAGCTATCTCTTCACATGCTAGAGGAAAAACTGGCTGCCTGGCTGGTTGAGAGATGTGTGCTTTGAGGGCTGACCTGAAGACATTTCAAGGTGATTGTTACGTGAAATTCTCTCTTCAAATCTGACTTGAAGAGCCTAACCTCTGCAGCATATGTTATGACTTCACTGTGAGTCCTCTTTTATTAAAAAAAAAAAAATCAGTTTTTACTAATCATAAGAGTAACATAAATTTAGTGCCAAAAATGTAGAAAAAAGGAATAAGAATTCATTTACAATTCTAACAGCAGAAATAATCAAGAGTAGTGTTTTTTTTTTTAATGGTTTTATTCTTACAGCATTATTTCGTCTGTTCCTTATCACTTTACTACGTAATTTTTATGACTGTGCTTAACGAGAGTAAATTTTTCGAAGTTATTGAGGCACATGGAGATTCCTTGGAATGAGGATAATTAGGCTTGAGGACACAGAGGAATCATGAGGAAGAATTCTCCAGTTTCATTCCTTTTTCTGGGTACAGTTTGTTTCTCCTTCTAAGTAAGTTAAGTTCTTAGATATAGAATGAATTGGAAAAAATGAAACGTGAGGTTTGCTATGTCTATAACAGTATCACATTTCATTTTTTAAAACTGCTAATGCTTTCAGTGAGGACCAGAAAGTACAGTTGAGAAAAAAAAAAATTCCTCAAATATTAGTTTTCATGCTCTTGCGCGCATTTTTATAAAGGCAAAAGTCATTCTGGTGCCTGTATACAATCTGAAGGCATAATCTCCTGGAGCCTTCAGTGCTGGTTTTGGGGTTTTCTGGAGATCAATTCACAGCGTCCCATTTTCTCTACTGGAGCTCTGAACCCATTAAGAGAGAGCAAGAAGAGATGTAAACCTCTCCTTTGCTTCTGATAAAGCCAAGCCCTTACTTGTCCACATGATGCTTTCTCTGGGGAGCGAGTCAGATACAGGAAACATGGCTTGTCCAGCTGCGTGCTGGACTGAATTTCAGCTCCAACCTGAACCTTCCAACAGGACAAGGGAGGGAGGAGAATGGGCCTTAGCAAGACATGCCCACAGCATTACCATAACAGCTGTGCAGGCTGTGGGTACAACTCTAAGAGCAGCACTCATTTTGTAGTTTCAGTGAGTCATGTCCCTAAAGCTGTCCTGTGTGACCAGCCCCCTCTCTCAAGCTCATGAGAGAAGTCTATCTGACCGGGATGAGAGAGATCCTGGGGCGGGCCAAAGCAAATGAATGAAATGGGAAACAGAGCCCCTCCCGGCAGCCAGCAAAAACTCCGCAATGCTGTGAAGAAAGTGCATTCTAATTGATTCATGTTGATACGTGCTGAATTGATGGAATTTTATACTTCAAAGGATGCAAAGAATTGGTTAGCAAGTCTGATGCGCTCATGGTAGAAAGGATGATTTTCAACATTCATACATAGTTAATTTCATTCAAAGAGCCTAAAAAGACTTATGCAGATAATTATAAGGGGATCAGGCAAGTGTGTAAGATTAGCACAAATTATATATATATATGTAAAATCACAACACAGGATTGGGTCCTTTTCCCACAGACAGCACATCATCCTTGTATATATGATAGCTCATTTGAAATGTTTATTTATGCAGATTTAAAAAAGCACACAAACCCTGTAAGCACTTCTGCTCAGTGGCCTACGGCCTACTCGTGTTTTCTTTAACACAAAACTTGCTTTCTGGTGAACAATTCTAGATATAGCAATGGTTCTTTCTCTTCTGCTTTAGCTTATTCACATGCTTCTTTAACTTCTTTAACAACGTGTGGGGAAACCAAGCCTGGCAACAGAAAGCACTTCACACAGGGGGCTTGGAAATGAATGTAAAGTGTCTCTCTTCAGGAGAGCATTCACGATGCACAGGAGTGAGAGAAGCTGAAAAGAGTCACTTTAAAAGAAATAATCTGCAACCAAGAAAATCAAACCACTTTATCATAAACTAGTGAGCCCCTCCCTCCCTGCCTTCCTTCCTTTTTCCAGGGGAGTGCTAGAAATAACTTCATCAATTTCTTTTCACTTGAAGGGCTCATGGTTCAGAAGAAAAGATAGGCATAAAAATAATTACAAGTGTTATGGTAGGGATACAGACAGAATGACAAAGAAACAAGCCTGGGCTTTAGGGATATGACTAGTGATATTACAGTGGGGCCCAAGGGAGAGAGATCATTGTCCTAGCAGATACAAGTGCATGTACCAAGGCACAGAGGACAAGCTGCCCAGGATCTGTGACTCTTCTGGCTGCTGGGGTACAAGGGAAGTGAAAAGGGAAGCAGTTTAGCCAACGGGCTTTCAGTTTGTGGGATACAGAGGGCAGAGGAATACACTGACCTATACCATGAGTATACAATTAGCAAAATCCCAGCCTATGGGAATTCTATGGGTCAAGTGACCTGCGCTTCATGAACAGGTAAACTGTAAAAAAAAGGATGGAGGAGAAGCCTGGAGATTATAAAAGACTAACCAGTCAAGTCAGCAGTAAAAAATGGCCAAGAGCATAGCCGATAAGGATGCACACAAGAGTGATACAGCCAGAAAGATATTTCAGGAAGTGGCCCAAGGAAAAACAGTGGGCATTTTGGTGGCGGTATTTGGGATAGGGCGAGATGCTATTGGGGTGGAGGATAAACTTCTAATTCTTGACCTGAGTTTAATCTATGAAAAGAGCAAATATCGGGAAGAAAGGTTCTATTTACACATGTTGAGTTGCAATCTTTCAGGATATTGAGTGGAGCCACTGGAAACATGGACCCAGAGAGCTCACTTCTATGCTGAAACAGCCCACAGGGAAGCATCAGAATGAAAATGGAAATGTTCCCAATACTAGCAGAACTCCACAGGTGCTTTGAAAAAAACATCTACGTTAGATTCCCCAAAAGGGATTTATCTGGTAACAAATTCTGCTAGACAATGAACAGTTCCACCCATGATAAAATAACATGTCCTTGCTGAAAATTCTTCGTATTGTCTAATTGCAGTGCTTAACATAATAAAATCAGGCTGGTGTTATTGTTAAGAACTAGAGAGTGAAACATTTTTTATCCAAATAAAGTGCAATGGGTCTTAAATCAAATCATTTTAGAATAAGAATCTATGAGATAATAATAAAATGCAACTTCATTTTTTCCTGCTGAGAACAAAGAAGAAAATAGTGTAGGAGATGAAAAGTAAAGTAGACCCAACCTTTTTGCTAATTTGATTTTAGATACGTTACTCCATGCAGACAATGGTGAAGTGAAGTGAAGGGGGTGTCATCTTTATTCACCTAGAGAACCACAGATCTTGGTGCTGGAAAGTACGATCCATTTGACATGATGGAATATTTCCCACCCGGCCACTCACTCGAGAATGGATAACCTGTTTTCCCGCCTGGGGTAACTGCTTTCCATGGATGTACAGCTTCAGGCCTCATATGGGAGGATCTCACAACAATCTCTCCAAACTTTTTCTAATCCCCACACTTTCCAGTCTTGGCACAAGACCTCATCCAGGCTTCTGAGGCTTTGTTGAAAATTTACACAAAATTCTAGAAATGTATTTTCTTTAAGAAAGTTACTTTAAAAATGTTATTTTCATCTCAGCACAGTTAGCCTTTCCTTATCTGCTCTTAAAATGTTTCAACTTGAAACTAAAAAAGAAAAAAACACATTTCATCTCAAATTATGATATACTAAATAATTATTGATTTGGCCCCAAACATTTCTACTCTTTTCTTCTTACACAATCAGATTTAAAAATGTAACTACCTTTTCTAAACATACAATATTAAAGCATGTTCAACTTCAGTAACAGGTAATTAATGTACCTCAAAAGTCAGAGCCTCTACGTTAATTACCATAGTGCTTCAACATTTTTACATTTTTAAAATTTTATTTTTTATTGATACATAATAGATGTGCATATTTTCAGATTATATGAGAAAACTTAATATATTCATATAATTTGAAAGATCAAATCAGTATAATGGGATATCCATCACTTAAATGTTTTTCTTTTCTTTTTGCTTTGAGACAGGGTCTCTCTCTGTCACTCAGGCTGGAGTGCAGTGGTGTGATCATAGCTCACTTGAACCTTGGACTGCTGAGCTCAAGTGATCTTCTCACCTCAGCCTCCAGAGCAGCTGGGTCTACAGGCATGCACCATCACACCTGGCTAATTTTTAAATATTTGTTTTGTAGAGACGGGGTCTCACTGTGATGCCCTGGTTAGTCTTGAATTGCTGGGGTCAAGCGATTTTCCCACCTTGGCCTTCCCAAATGCTGGGATTACAGGTGTAAGCCACCGTGCCCGGCCTGTCTTCTTACGCTAGAAACATTCAAATTAGGTTCTCCTAGCTATTTTGAAATATACAATAGATTACTGTAAATTAGTCACCTTGCTGATAAATACTAGGTCTTGCTTCTTCTATCAAACTGTGTATTTGTATCCATTAATGAACTTCCCTTTGTAAGTATGACGTAAGCAATCCTTATTTGGCTACACTATAAGCTTCAACAACAAATTAAAAAATGATTCACATTATAGAGCATTTATACATGCCTTTTCATCTTCCAAGTGTGGTAAACATTAATTAACCCTGGCTAATTAAAACAGCCACAGTTTACACATTTACTCATTAATCAGCCTCAAGCAAATGCAAAGCATTAAACTCCTTCACGTTTTGGTACCAATTAAATGTTATTTTTTTTTTTTAAATGAAGAGGTCATAAATTTAAGACGTAGCTCTTAGATTTAAATTTGATAGTGGCTGAAAAAATTTGACAATATTTCATATTCTTAAAAGTCAAGGAAAATAAAAACATAACCTCATTATGGGTTGAATTTTCCCCCAAAATATATGTTGAAGTCCTAATGCCTACACCTGAGAATACAGCCTTACTTGGAAACAGGGTCTTTGCAGATATAATTAAGTTAAGATGAGGTCATACTGGAGAAGGGTGGGCCCTTAATCATATTAGAGAAGACACAGAAACAGAGACACGGGGAGTAACACCATGTGAAGACAGGTGGAGACTGGAGGGGTGCATGTACCAACCAAAGGAGTATCAAGGGCTGGCAGCAGCACTAGAGCAAGCGAAAGGCATGAAACAGATTCCTCCCTAGAGCTGTAAGAGGCAGTGTGGCCCTGGCAACACCTTGCTTAAGGACTTCTAACCTCTAGAATAATGAGATAATGGGAGAGTATATTTCTGTTGGTTTTGGCCATGCGGTTTGTGGTAACTGGTTTCAGCAGCCCTAGGAATCTAATACACTGCCCATGTAAGTGAATATTAGCTATCTGCTGATAAGACAAGAATTTCTGGTTATAATAAATATACTGGAATAGAATGTGGTTTTTTTTTTTTTGAGATGGAGTCTCGCTCTGTCACCAGGCTGGAATGCAGTGGCGCGACCTCGGCTCACTGTAACCTCTGCCTCCCGGGTTCAAGCGATTCTCCTGCCTCAGCATCCCAAGCAGCTGGGACTACAGGTGCCCGCCACCATCCCTGACTAATTTTTGTATTTTTAGTTGAGAGGGGGTTTCACCATATTGGCCAGGCTGGTCTTGAACTCCTGACCTTGTGATCCATCTGCCTCGGCCTCCCAAAGTGTTGAGATTACAGGCGTGAGCCACAACACCTGGCCGAATGTGGTTTCTTAGTGAGTCCTTTACTCAAGGCTGGAATTGAACAGATAAAGGAGATGAATCACGAGCTCTATGATAATAGTCTAATAGTCTAATCTAGCTCTGTTAAGTGCAGAGATGTTTTCCCTCTGAACACCCGTGTGTTTCAGCTCTGTTCCTCTTCCAATGCCCTTCCACGGGGAACAAATCCTTTCTTGACCACCAATGGCTGCATGTCTTATCCTGAGAAGATCATGGGGATTTTGGATGCCAGGTCAACCCTTACACTCAGCAAGGAAGTGGAAGGGCCTCAGTTTCAAACACTTTGTAAACACAGAGGTTACGTCATTTCTTCTCCAATAAGTCAGAAGCTGAGTTGTCCCTGGCAGCAAACTCTGTGTCAAATGCCTGGCGGGTTTCAGGTTTTACTAACTCCAGAGTGATGAAACATCACCACCTCTAATGCCAGAATGAAGTCAGCTGTTGTACCTGTGTCACAACTAAATTTACTGAAGTCAGGGCAGCTGAAGTAATCTATAAAACTTAGCATGTCAATTTCAATTTAGGGTTCACATTCAACAAATTGTGTATTAACTTAAAAAAAAAATCTCCAGTAGTCTAAAAGTTATTTTATTCTTGTATAAAATCTGGAAGACTGGAATAGAATGTTTTATGGTATGAGTGTTTAGTAGCAACATTAGGTTAACTGTGACCTTTTGGCTCAAGACGTGAGAAAATATAGCTAACGATGCTTGGTTATGGGTTTGTCACACTATACTTTGTTATACTATCCAGCAGTATCCACCTGCTTTAACAGTGCTGATACACTAAAAACTAATTTGAAAAAATCTGGGCTGGGCGTGGTGGCTCACACCTGTAATCCCAACACTGTGAGGCTGAGGCGAGTGGATCACAAGGTCAGGAAGTAGAGACCAGCCTGATCAACATACTGAAACCCCGTCTCTACTAAAAATACAAAAATTAGCTGGGTGTGGTGGTGCGAGCCTATAATCCCAGCTACTCAGGAGGCTGAGGCAGGAGAATCATTTGAAACTGGGAGGCGGAGGCTGTAGTGAGCCGAGATCGTGCCACTGCACTCCAGCCTGGGTGACAGAGTGAGACTCCATCTCAAAAAAACAAAACAAAACAAAACAAAACAAAAAAGACTGTCAAATCCCTCCACACAAGTGTATGCTCTTCACATACCAAGGAGGTCTAGGATTTGAAATTCATCAAGGCCGAGTGTAGGCTGCCAGACCACAACCTCGTTTTAATGCCTTAGGTGCAGAAGCAGGAGAAATAATACCTTTCATGCCTCCCCTGACTAGTTTTAGGATAAAGAAGCTGTGCACTAAATAGATAGTAGCTGAGGAACGATGAAGAGGATCTACCCAAAGTATGAATAAGTCAACTGCCATGGACCGAACTGTGTCCCCCTGAAAATTCATGTATCAAAGCCCTAACCCTCAAGGGACCTTTGGAGATTGGACCTTTAAAGAGATAATTAAGGTTAAATGAGGTCATGGGGGTGTGACTCTGATCCAATAGGACAGGTGTCCTTATAAGAAAAGGAAGAGGCCGGGTGAGGTGGCTCATGCCTGTAATCCCAGGCATGAGCCCTCCACTTTGGGAGGGCAAGGCGGGTGGATCACCTGAGGTTGAGAGTTCGAGACCAGCCTGACCAACATGGAGAAACCCTGTCTCTACTAAAAATACAGAATTAGCCAGGCATGCCTGTAATCTCAGCTACTCGGGAGGCTGAGGCATGAGAATCGCTTGAACCCAGGAGGTGGAGGTTGCAGTGAGCCAAGATCGTGCCATTGCACTCCAGCCTGGGCAACAAGAACAAAACTCCGTCTCAACAAAACAAAAGAAGAGGAAGAGATACCTCTCTTTCTCTCTGAGAAAGACCATGTGAGGACATGATGCGTAGGTGGCTATTTGTAAATCAAGGAAGAGAGGCCTCCTCAGAAACCGACCTGCTGGTACCTTGATCTTGGACTTCCAGCCTCCAGAAGTGTGAGAAAAATAATTTCTGTTGTTGAAGGATTCAATCTGTGGTATTTTGGTATTTTGTTATGGCACCCCTAGCAGACTAATGCATTTATCTAGTCACACCCAGACAAAAGAAAGAGCAAAGGTCAGAAGAGCTTTTTCTAGAGGATTCTGTTTCCTTTCTTTGGCTTTTCTTTTTTTTTCCTGAAGGCAATAGCTGAATCTGAGAGTAATAAGGGGCTCACCAGGGATGTGCAAGGAATTTCTTGTACTGCCCCTTTCATGGAAATGACAAGGAAGTGATTTATTTCAGATGTGACTCAGTTCAGGATTTGAAAGCACATCTGACAAATGTCAAGTAAAGAAAAAGCTCTTCTTTTTCTTTACTTGACCATTTGCCATGCAAGTTCCCAAGTTCTTCCTCCCTGTCTTGCTTCACTACAGGCAGTGGGAAAAATCCAAACAGCTTCCCCCTGTGTCTGGGACATCTCCAGCTCTGTGGTGTATTTACTTTGAAGGAACAAAAAAGGGGATAGTATATGACTTCCATCCCAAGTCACTATAGGAGATACTTTAAGAAACAAGGGAGTTTAAATTGCTCTGCTGTATAACCTGCAAAATTCATCTCCTACTGCAGAATAGAGTGAGTTGCTTCTCAGGATTCGCACCTGGAGTTGGTATTCAGCATGTGTTTTCTTTGTAACATTTTTGTCAATTCTCTAAAAAGACCACACTTTTTGAGCTGGCACTAGGCTGTCTGACAATCTTCCAAGACGAAGCTTTTACAGTCCATCATTTACAATGCTGACAACTCCAGGCACATTTTGCCAATTTTCCCTTTCATCTCTTATTAAAATAATATCACTTTGGATTTGAAGAGAGCCTAAATGGATAATTCTTCAAGCAGAATGTCAGTATCAATGATAGAAAGGGAAGAATCTAAGAGGGAGGTAAATGTTCTGTAAGTAGAGAAGTAGGTTCACAATTTCTGAAAGAGCAAATCAAATAGCAAATGGGGGAAAGTTATGAAAGGCAGAATTTTGTGACTCAAGCCTGTCCTATGCTTATACAGTTTTTTGTTTTTGTTTATTTTGAGATAAGGTCGTCCCTCTGTCACCCAGCCTGGAGTGCAGTGGAGCCGCCAGGCCTCACTGCAACCTCTAACTCCTGGGCTCAAGCGATCCTCCAACCTCAGCCTCCTGACTAGCTGGGATTATAGGTGTGTACCCCTAAGCCCAGCTTATTACTTTTTTGACTTTTTGTAGAAACAGGGTCTCCCCATGTTGCCCAGGCTGGTCTTAAACTCCTGGGCTCAAATGATCCTCCTGCCTCAGCCTCCCAAAGGGCTAGGATTACAGGTGTGAGCCACCATGCCTGGCCTTTTATACTGTTTATTCCCTTTAGATACAGTTAATGGATATTAATAAGCAGTTTATGCCAATCCCTTTTCATAGCTAATAAAAAGTCTTATCTTGGATAAATAAAACCTAGCCACTAATGCTGCCACACCCAAACAAACTCTCTATGCATCTGAACTTCTTGAGGTTAATAATGCTTCATTGTAATATTTTATAAAATCACCACTTTGGAAGTGAACACCACTAGAAATTCACATGGCCAATTTATAGATGGGGACTGGGGGAAGCGGGGAGGATCTCTGCAATCCAGTAGTTAGGCTCTGCCAGAATGTATTTAGAGTTGTCTCTAAATACATTCTAAGTCTCTGTTTCATTTTTTTTCAATGAAAATGAAAATGTCTGTCATCCTATGTTCAAGACAAATATAAATATAACCTAAGTTTCTAAGAATCCTTATATTTTTGCTATTGCATATAAGCATGAGTTTTAAAAACCTCTGAATGTTTAAAGGATCACCTGGGGGAATAAGAAAAATGCAGATCTCTGTAGGTCTGAGGTAGAGCCCAAGAATCTGTATTTTTAACTAGAATTCCTCTAAATTACTGTGCTTCACTTGACCCCAATTACACATTAGGAAACGATGATTTCAGGATGACGATCAGCCTTTTCCATCCAAGGACTTAAAGCAGCTAAACCGAAGACACCGACAAATACCAGATACTTTTCTCTGTCTACTGGCTGATAGCACAAAAGTGCAGACGTCACGTAGGGCAGTATGGAAAGCTCGAGCTAGGACTGGAGTCAGCGAGAGATGCTAGCTTCCCCTGTTCGTGGATTCCGAAGCCTCAAGCGCACATTAACAAGGCCTTAGACGACAGTAAACACCCAGACTCAGGCTCCTACAGACGGCCCCCCATTCTACTCTAATATATCTATTTTTCTTTAAAGAAAAAACATCTGATTTTTGCACCCCAGGTATTTAAAGACACACTTTGATTTCTGAAAGGCTTTGACAACACATGAGGAACTCCTTGGGCCTTGACCATTTTTAGCACTTTCACAGTTTCTGATTTTGATCAAGCCACTTAATCACCCAGGATTCTGAATCTGAAAACCAGGAGGGTTTAATTCCACTTTCATGTTCCCTTGAGGAGCTGTTGGCAGCAGGACGAAGGCAGGTCCATACTGAACATGAGAAGGAAGCCAGGAAGCCAGCTCTTCCTTTCACATCAAAGAGATCTAGAAAGCAAAACCTGTCTCACATTTGCATACAATATTAGACTTACATATGGATGCCAGGTTTGTCAAAAGACAGGCTAATTAGGGCATTAGTTTCTTTAATGGTTGCGATTTAGTAATTCACAGATAGTCCCACTTAATTTTTCATCCTATACCTGAAGGACCTACTTCACACTTCAAGTGTAAGAAGGCTTCTCCCTTAAGATAGAAAGAAGGCATTCAAGTGTCAAAATATTGGTTTCCTGCCAAAAATAAAGGATGAGAAAAAGCAGACACTTAGCTTATCAAATCAAAATACATGCTGGCAGGGAAAGACTACTGGATTACCAAATTCATTCCCCTAGCCTGCACTGATTCCTCTTTTTCCCTAAAGTTTCTTATTTTTTCAGTTTTTCTCATGATACTGACATTGCCAACCAGCAGTCTGGAAACTGTTCAGGTTGATTCTTAGCAGAAAATCGAGGAGCTCTCCTGTTATTGTTAATATCCTTAAAACACTTAAATTTGGTTAGTTTGCTTCAAGCATTCTCAGTATATTACAAAAAAAAGTACTCAAGAATTTCTAGACTTTATTTTGACTGACATCAGCTACCCTAATGAACAGGAGGGGACAACAGCAAGGTATATTAGGAGCATCTCCTTCCTTTTTAATCAGAATTATATAGGAATTAAGAATTCTAAGGCCACAGTAGAGTATAGTATCTTGGAAGAAGAAAGCGGAGAATGTCTGACATTTTCACTGATCGTTTAGGCTGATGGCTTAAACCATTTCCACCCAAGTTTCTTAAAATTTAGCATTTCCAGCCGACATTACCTACTGCAATTTCTCTATAATCTTAAGGGTACGGAGCCCCCAAATGAGAGAGAGAAAAGAGATGTAAACTAAACGGGAGTCAAAGAAGGGGAAACTGAGTCTGTTGCACATCATTTACCCTTTCTTTAACATGATTTTAAAGGTAATAATGCTTATAAAAATAGTAGTAGTAGTAAGGGGTATCAGGTGACAAACAGAAGTGCCCCTCTCCACAGATGTGCCAGTGTATCTGTAGAAATACGGTGCTAAAATTAGAGAAGACTGAACATTTTAATTTACTAGGTAGAGCCAAATAGTCTAAAAGGTTTCACCCATATACTTACCAATAGTTTATGAAAGTTCCTTTTCACCTATCCTTATCATGACAAGGCATAACAGATTTTTAAAAAACTACCAATTGGCCATAATTTTTAAAAAATTACATTTTCATTGGTATTAATCATGAGAAGTTGTTCACCTTTTAATCTACAACTAATTATCAGATATGCATGCATTTTTTTTCTGTGAATTGGAGCTGCTGTATTTTTGTGAATTAATCAAATGCATCAATTCCTTTGGGTTTTCACCTTAAACGTTTTTGTGGCATACAATTTGTATAATGTGAATTTAGAAGATAATAGCATACGTAAGTCTAATTGGCCTACTGGGGTGCTATAATGGATCCTCACCTATTTATTAACTTTTTAATAAGTTGATTAGTCTCTAAAAAATTCGCAAAGTTTAGCATGTATCAATGTCACCTGGACAGCTTGATAAAATACAGATTGCTCAGCCCCATCCCTAGCTTTGCTGATTCAGGAGGTCAGGGGTGGGATCACGGAATGTGCGTTTCCAACAAGTTCCCACGTGATACCAGGCGATGCTGATGCTGCTAGATTAAGGACCACACTTGGAGAACCACAGCTCTGAAATATTCCCTGGGCATGGTATTTGCAATACATACTTTATACCTAATAATTTGTTTCAGGACACACAAATGCACATGAGACTTGATACATACTCTCAAAAAGCTAACAATCAGTAAGTGGTAGTTCACTGACATGTACACATCAAAGTAATGTTAGACACATGTAATAGGCCAAGATTGGGGATGGGCATTGTAGGTAGATGGAGTAACATAAATGCGTCCAGGGCTATGCATATAAGATCAGCCCGGCTGGCAAAGTCAGACTCATGAAGGAGATTAATGGGAAAACCTATCTGTTTTGTCTGTCTCAGGTTATTTTGTGGATCAAGTGAAACTTAGAAACAACAACAACAACAAAAAAGCAGTCTGTGATCAAGAAGAATTACTCTGTTGCAGCAATATAAACTAAGAAAAAAATATGCAAAATTATCTGCTGCCTTGGGAGATGACCTCATGATGTGTATTATTTACTTTAATATTTTTATTTATTTATTTATTTATTTTTGAGACGGAGTCTCGCTCTGTCGCCCAGGCTGGAGTGCAGTGGCGTGATCTCGGCTCACTGCAACCTTTGCCTCCCGGGCTCAAGTGATTCTCCTGCTTCAGCCTCCTGAGTAGCTGGAATTATAGGCGCGTGCCGCCATGCCTGGCTAGTTTTTGTATTTTTAGTAGAGATGGGGTTTCACCATATTAGTCAGGCTGCTCTCGAACTCCTGACCTCGTGATCTGCCCGCCTCGGCCTCCCAAAATGCTGAGATTACTGGTGTGACCGACTGTGCCTGGCCGACGTGTATGATTTAATAGCCAGCAGCAACAGGCCACTAACATGCCATCTGCTAACAGGGGCTCTAGCTATTAACATCCACAGAGCTAAAAACTCTGTATGTCTGATCCCTTGCAAATGGCAAAGACCTGGCTGAGAATTATTATCTCATGCTTTCAGAGAAACCTTTGCTTATCCTGCACTGAAAAATTTGGCTGCAATAATCACATGGAAGAAGGTAAGTTTGTTTTTATGGTTCATGGGCTGGCTTATGCCTTCTAAGCAGAAGACACAAAATAATATAAAAATCCTGCAACATGCACAATGTAGCTGATATTCATGTTCTCTTTAAATATCTTAACACTGACTTACATATTTAAGGGTGTGGAGTCTTTGAGCTTGGGAAGCATCTTATTACTGAGGTACAAATGCTAAAAGAGGGACATTTCTTCTATCTACCACATTTTCAATGAAAAGATGCTGAAGGTGAATAAACAGCTCTGCAAACCCAGTTTTGTTTAACTTGGCAACAGCAGTAAGTAAGTATCACTGGACACAGAGACACTGGAATAAATTCAGTCTTTAGTCTTACTAATCACGTCTGACCTTGGGCATATTACATGGTTTTCCTGAGCCTATGAAATCATGTGGCTGAACGAACTGAAAACCAAGATTCTTTCCTTCACTAATAAATTTCAGCAAACGATAGGAGTAAGAATGGTTGTCTAACAAGATTACCAAATGCTACGAGACGAAGCAACCAGCGTCCCTTGACCTAATGGATACAGCTTCTTTCTTAACTGTTTATCCAAAGTCTCCCCAAGCAAATTCTAAATTATTCTGAATTATTTGAGTAACAAAGGTTGGGCCCTTATACCTGTGACGTGTCTGGCAATGACAAAGAATGTGGAACATGGGAAGCATTTAATACATATTTATTGAAGATCCTGTGTCCTTATTTCTTCAATCTCCTTGCTATTCACAGTGGCAAATGATACGAATATACATATATATATTTATCATGGTAAATATATATAACATAAATCTTACTGTTTTAACCATTTGAAGTGTAAGGCTTAGGGTATTAAGCATGTTCATGCTGCTGTGCAACTGCGATGGATGATGCATCATGGCCATCCATCTTCCCCACTGAACTATTTTCAGTATTGCCAAATTCAACCTCTGTGCCCTTTAAACACTAACTCCACAGTCCCTCACCCTCTCAGCCCCTGGCAATCACCATTCTACTTTCTGTATCTATGAATTTACTACCCTAGGTACCTCATGTAAGTAAAGTTCCACATAAAACACTTTACAAAATTTGCATGTCATCCTTGCGCAGGGGCCAGGTTAATCTCTTTAATCATTCCAATTTTAGTATATGTGCTGGTAAAGCAAGCATCATATATATACTTTTTTTTTTTTTGAGATAGAGTTTCGCTCTTGTTGCCCAGGCTGGAGTGCAATGGCACGATCTCAGCTCACTGCAACCTCTGCCTCCCAGGTTCAAGCAATTCTCTTGCCTCAGCCTCCTAAGTAGCTGGGATTACAGGCATGTACCACCACGCCTGGCTAATTTTGTATTTTTAGTAGAGACGGGTTTCTCCATGTTGAGGCTGGTCTCGAATTCCTGACCTCAGGTGATCTGCCCACCTCGGCCTCCCAAAGTGCTGGGATTACAGGCGTGAGCCACCGCGCCTGGCTTTTTTTTTCCTCTTTTGAGATGGAGTCTTGCTCTGTTGCCCCGGCTAGGGTGAAGTGGCACGATCTCAGCTCACTACAGCCTCTGCCTCCTAGGTTCGATTCTCCAACCTCAGCCTCCTGAGTAGCTGGGATTACAGGAATGTGCCACCATGCCCGGCTAATTTTTTTATTTTTAGTAGAGACGGGGTTTTGCCATGTTGGCCAGGCTGGTCTCGAACTCTTGCCTGACTCGGCCTCCCAAAGTCCTGGGATTACAGGTGTGAGCCACTGCGCCCAGTCTATCATATATACACTTGTGAAAACTTCTAAGACTTCCTTACAAATAAAAGTGGTGACTGAGAACTAAGCCATATACCTAGTGATATCTCAGTGGTGATGATAAAGTTAGTTTTTATTTGACAAAATCTATTTGCTATCAGAATACTATACTTAAAAATCATAAGCTTTAACAATTAAATCGCATGTATAAAAATTTTAGAGAACATGCAGCTATAGCAACTTCAATGCTATATAGGAAGCTGAAGACATAGGTCCACACCTCAATATCTGCCCTCAGGGGATGGGCAGACAAATTTCAATGCCCCCCGAACCAAAAGCAAAGACACAAAAGGCATGTACAAGACAATATAAGTTGTTGCCAAGCACTGTTTTAAAGAAATAAGATTTAACTCATGCTTTTAGGAGCATATGTAAATACATAATAATTATCAAAAGACAAACACATTAAACAGGCTTTTTAAAATGCACTATCTGAAGTCAATGAATCCATCAACAAGAGCTGAAATTAAGTAACACCCTGGCCTTGACCCTCTGACCACCTGTTTCATGGTCGAAGTCCAAAGCCTCTTAACAGATAGTGTTTAGATGCACACCAAGTCAACATTCCTTTGGACACGTCTCATAACTTGGAACCGGTTAATAGATGGATCCACTATTTTTGATGAGATATTATAACTAACCTTCTATGATTTACTTTCTAAAGCAGCCCATAGTGCATACGGCAGGAAAACTGTTAACTAATAATGGCGCTTACTCAGAGAATACAAGCAAAATTTGTTTCTGAGTTAAACACCAAGAAGCAAATTAACATGCCTTCCAAACTCTGTCTCACATGAAACAAACTCATGTCATTCCCAGTTAGTGTTTGTGGAAACATATTTCAAAATTAATCTCAAAATTGGGGAAACATATTTCAAAATTATTCTCAATTTGGATTCATCTCCATACTCAGGGTGGCAAACATCACTGATTTTTTCCCCTCCTCTTTTAAAAAAATGAACCTTGAAGGCAGATGCTTGTGAAAAACAGAATAACCAGCCCTTGTTCCAGTCTAAAATCATTGGTTGTTCCCAAGACTCTACAAAAAAATCAGGACACATCTGTTCTAGTGTTCCATGCCAGGAAGTAGTCCCACAGCCACCACTGTGGTCTGACTTCACTTCCCAATCATTTTAATTCGGATTTCTTTTTAGATTTTGTTTCAAATTACAGGGCCATACAAACGAGCTGGTGAGTTGAGAAAATAGCTTTGGAACTGCATTGGATCATCAAAAGAAACAGCAGACTTTGGCGTGGGAGACCATGCCTCAGGCTCCACCCATTTGGTTGAGGTGCCCACACACGCACAAAAATAAAAGAATGGCATAAAAACAGACAAAAACTACCGACATGTCAGTCATCATGGCTTAAGGAAAAGCTCACATAATTTCTCTGGAATCTCACCAAAATTTGGAGTAAAAGATGATAGCATGCTAAATCAATTCTCTTGCTACTTCTAAAATACTAACCTTCCTGAATGGGGCTCAAGGTGGAATCTTTCAAGGCAGACATCAGTTCTAGTAGATAAAGTGTTGTTTAAAACCTCATTAACATTATATATAAATATTCTCCAAAATGATCTACAGATCCAATGCAATCCGCACTTTTTTTTTTTTTTTTTTTTTGCAGAAATGGTAGTGGGGGCGGCGGGTGAGGAAGACCTTAAAATTCATGTTGTAATGCAAGAGACTCCAGATACTCAAAGTAATATAAAAAAGAAGAACAAAGATAACGGACTCACACTTGCTGATTTCAAAATTTACTACAAAGCTACAATAATCAAAACAGTGTGGTACTACAGTAAGCATAGGCACACAGATCAAAGAAAAGAACTAAGAATTAAGAAATAAACCCATATTATCTATGGACAATTGATTTTGTGTAATAGTACCAAGACCATTCAATGGGGGAAATAATAGTCTTTTTCTTCCTTTTTTTTTTCTGAGACAGGGTCTTGCTCTGTTGCCCAGGTGGTGTGATCAAGGCTCACTGCAGCCTCAGCCACCCCAGGCTCAGGAGATCCTCCCACCTCAGCCTCCTGAGTAGCTGGGACTACAAATAGATGCTATCATGCCTAGATAATTTTTTTGTAGAAATGTGGTCTTGCCATGTTTCCCATTCTGGTCTTGAACTTCTGGGCTCAAGTGATCTGCCCACCTTGGCCTCCCAAAGTGCTGGAATTACAGGCATGAGCCACTGCACCTGGCAAGAATAGTCTTTTTCAACAAATGGTGCTCGGACACTGGATATTTATATGCAAAAGAATAAAGTCAAACCCCTACCTCACACCATATATGAAAATTTAAATGAGTCAAAGATTTAACTGTAAGAGCTAAAACTACAAAACTCTTAGAAGATAACACAGGTATAAATCGTTGTAACCTTGTTTTGGACAATGGTTTCCTAGATACAATACCATAGTAACAGCCACAAAAGAAAAAACTGATTATAGACTTCTAAATTGAAAATTTTTGTGTGTCAAAAGGATCCTATTAAAGAAGTGAAAATACAACCTACAGAATGGTTAAAATATTTCCAAATAATATATTTGATAAGAATTTAATAGTATCCAGAATATATAAAAATTCTTACAACTCAATAATAAAGGCAGGCCGAGTGCAGTGGCTCACGCCTGTAATCCTAGGACTTTGAAAGGCCGAGGTGGGCAGGTTGCCTGAGCTCAGGAGTTTGAGACCAGCCTGGGCAACATGGTAAAACCCTGTCTCTACTAAAAATACAAAAATTAGCTGGGTGTGGTGGCGCATGCCTGTAATCCCAACTACTGAGGAGGCTGAGGCACGGGAATCGCTTGAATCCGTAAGGCGGAGGTTGCAGTGAACTGAGATCATGCTGCTTCACTTCAGCCCGGGTGACAGAGCGGGACTCTGATTCCAAAAATAAAAATTAAAATAAAATTAAAGTAAGAAAGGTAAATAACCCAATTAAAAAATGGGCAAAGAATCTTAACATACATCATTTATTTGAACTGAACAAAATAATACATAATAAACCATTGCAATCGCATGAAGAAAACACTGTGGTTGATATTTAATTCATCAAATTTCTGCCAGCGTCCATTTGGAGCACAACAAACAAGATCAATATACTGCACTGAATTATACATATTAAGGTCAACAACTTGTCTGCCAGAATGGTAGACAGAGCAATTTTTTTTTAAAAAAGGAAACTTTTTTTACATTCATTATTCCTAGAAAGTGTATTCTTTTTAATGTAGCTAAAATGATTTACTTTTTCCTAAAATTATGGAGTAGAAATACATAAAAGAAAGTATCTGTTTGCCAAATGGTAAAACTATAAAAATCATTCACGAAAACAGATGCTGTATTACATGTGAATTTTTAAAGGTCATTATCAATGACTTCCACAGATCATCTGGATGACATAAACACTATATTTACAGATTCCATAATTAAACTCCAAAGCAAGAAAAAGAAAGCTTACCTAATATCACAACCAAAAAAAGCATAGAGAGCTAAATGTATACAAAGCACTCTACTAGCCACCACTATGGGTGAGTTCGACACCTGAGGTCTATAACCTCAAGTCTGCAGACAGACCAGTTGGGGACCTAAGGTATGAAGTATACTGGCATTCACACATTTGTATCTTGCTGTGTGGAGATATTTCAACATGGCAGTCCAAATGTCAGAAAACTAGGAGGCTGTCTTAATAGTATACCGTACTTTGCCATTCATTTGACAAAGCATTTTCATTTATAAATGAGTGGTTCTATTTTGAAAGAGAAATTGTCTTGGGTCAAAGATATACATCTAGACACAGGCAGCTAAACTTATAGGCCTCATGTCTGTTAGTCAATAACACTAGGGAAAATATGAATAAGGGGCTATGAGACTATTATGAAACCAATGCGGGAACAAGGCTTTGGTGATGATATGTATAAATGTTCTTGGCCAGATGCGGGGGCTCACACCTGTATTCCCAGCACTTTGGGGGGCCAAGATGGGCAGATCACCTGAGATCAGGAGTTCGAGACCAGCTTGGCCAACATGGTGAAACCCTGTCTCTACTAAAAATACAAAAAAATTAGCCAGGTGTGGTGGCACGTGTCTGTAGTCTCAGCTACTTGGGAGGCTGAGAATCACTTCTCAGTGAGAGAATCACTTGAAACCAGGAGGCGGAGGTTGCAGTGAGCCGAGATCGCACCACTGCACTCCAGCCTGGGTGACTGAGCAAGACTCCATCTCAAAAAAAAAAAAAAAAAAGTTCTTATGTCCAAATACTTAAGTCAGCTATAAACTATTAAATCTATATACATCTAAAAGTCATTTCTTATGAAAAACAAAGTCACACCTATGTTCTTATAAGAAAAAAGTGACAGCTCTCTCTATTTATGATTTTTTTTTTGCTGTTCATCCTTGACTAACAATTACACATAAGGACACTTGAAATTCTTAATAGCATTAAATTTCTATTTTGTTGGACTGGGAAGTGCTATAAATATTCTATTTTAAACCTAGTCTACTTTGGACTCACTAAACCCCCAAATCAACAGGCTTATTAGAAACAGAATATGGAAACACTGTCTTTGAAATAACCATGCTGCATTTTTCCTGAAAAGTGGAACATTTTATCAAGAGGCCACAGTAAAATTGTAATAAAAAATAAGCATCCTTTCATTACTGTGAATTTCTTGATTCCCCGCTACATCTTTCAATCTTACCCCATTCACTATGGATTTATTCAGCCAGAGATCTTTCCCGCATCTGGTTTATAATAATTCATGTTTTTATTAATTTTGAATGCTAGAAGAAAAAAATGGGTATGAAACAATTATGCCTTTGTTCCCTCTTTATTTCCTACTGCCTTTCTCATAAATCGGTTGTTATAGCATTCTGTAAAACAGCCATCTCTGAAAAGAGCTACATTTTTAGCCTTGAGGTAGCTGCAAAGAGAAGCACACTTTGATAAATAACCTCAGTGCCAATACAAAGAGTAGAATAGAATCCTTTTAGCAGAGATTTAAGGAAGATTACAAAGGACAGAAAAACACCAATCATTTTTAAATAACAATTTGACAAAGCAAAGGTTGAAGGGATGAAGGGATTCTGCCCTTTTGAAGGATTAATACATAATTAAAGCAGAATATGAACATTGAAGAGGAGCCATATTTTCACTGAAATAATAATTCCATCGTTTGTTGAATGAAAAAAATATTAATGAAGACCTACACAGTGATTTAAAAGAGAGGAGATTTATCTCTATACAAACAATGCCTGAGGCCATTCTTTGCAAGAAATCTTCATAATCTGCCTGAAAATAACTTTTTAAAAAATAAAAACATTAATAAATGACTGAGCCTAGGAACTTGCACATAATAATTAAAATTGAATGAACAAAATATGAAATTATAAAATAAAACACGGGCCTTTTATAACACAACAGGACACTTGAAAATTCACACTTATTTGTCACGTGAATAGCTTCAGACTGTGGTTGGCGGTCAAACAGGACAGCATAATTAAATCAAGTGTCAATGTGTGTGAATTGGGTAGATGACCAAATAGCAGAGGGTCATGGTACAAAGAAGGACCATGTTGTAAAATTTTATTAATAACGGTCCTCAGAACCCTGATTTATGCTTTGTTATCTTGGCCAACCACATCCATTTAGTTGACTTGATCAATCACAGCTTTAGAGGATGTTGTGGCCTAGGAAAGAAATTTGTTTTGTATGGCGCTTATGCTAGATGTCAAGGAAGGAGTTTTGGGCAGGTCTTTAGGGTTACGGAGGAGCCCACTTCATCAGTCCAAGTTAAGGAGCATCTGACTTTTTATCCTGGGGACTGGCTTCAACCTTATATTTATAATTACTAATATCTAAAAAGTACCAGGGTCCCTGCTGGATCTTGAGGAGGCAAGGATGACCAACATATATCTGGAAGAGTTCACAGGATGGAGGGTTGGTAGAGTTATAAATAAATAATTTACTCCAAGTTAGAGTATGGTATTGGAGGTGGATACCCAGTGCTTTCACACTGAGGTTAAGTAGGGGAAAATTCTACTTCAGAGAGGAAAATAGGCAGCAGAAGGAACATAGATTTTGGACTTCTGGCAGGTCTTGGTTTCCACCCCACTTTCATCACTTTACTATCTGGGCTGGGCAATTTGGTAAACTCTCTTAGGTTCAATTTCTTCAACTGTAAACTGGGGATGCTATCACTGAATTTCCCGGTATCTTCACTAGCCCATATGCTGCCTTTGTGTGAAATACAAGAAAGCCCCACTTCCAGTGGGCGTGCACAATGCCAGAGGGCTTGGCTCCTTGAGTGGGGTGTAGAATAAATTATCAGTCTCCACTCTTACCCTAAACCACCTGCCACCGCCACATCTCTATATGGGGGTCCTGTACCTCAACGGGGAACATTCATAAAGAAAGAACCTGACCATCAGCATTATCACAAAGAGGCACCCATTAGTTGGTTACATGGTTGTCACTCAAATGCCAGCTCTTTTCTCCGTTCTCTATGCAAATTAGAAAGGGTTTACAGTACTTGGGCATTTTACTTGAATCTTGAAAGGTGCAACTTTTCAAGAAAGGAAAAACCATAAGCAGCTTTTTTTTTTCCTTTTTTTCTGGAGACGGAGTTTCGCTCTTGACGCCCAGGCTGGAGTGCAATAGTGCAATCTTGGCTCACTGCAACCTCTGCCTCCCAAGTTCAAGTGATTCTCCTGCCTCAGCCTCCTGAGTAACTGGGATTACAGGTGTCTGCCACCATGCCTGGCTAATCTTTCTATTTTTAGTAGAGATGGGGTTTCACCATGTTGGCCCGGCTGGTCTTGAACTCCTGACCTCAGGTGATCCACCACCGCTGGCCTGCAGCTGTTTTTTTGGTTTTGTTTTGTTTTTTGTTTTTAAGGGAACTTGCATAGTTCTGAAAAGGGGGAATTGAAGTGGGAGGAGGCCCATGTGAGACAAGAGGTAGGGTGACTGGCTGGGAGTCTAATGACACTGATGAGAGGACAGGATCTCAGGTAAGTAGTGGATGTGCAGAGATTTCACATGAACACAGAAGGCCGAATATACAGGACTTGCAACTGGTAAGAAATAATGGGTGAGAGAGAGGAAGGCATCATCATGGATAGTTTAGGCCCACCAAGAGAACTCAGAATAGAGTGTGTAAAACAAGTAAATTTCCAGAAGGACATGAGTCTTAGAGGCACATGGGATATTTGGGGTCTGGAATATGGCACTGGGATTCAGTACGCTGGCTGTGGCTAGACCTATGAATTTGGGATTCACTGAAGTTAGTGGGAAAGTAGCATAAACAGACAGGATGCCTCAGGGAAGCACAATGGAAGATAAAAGGGCCAGGGCCAGAACTCACAAGCATGATGAACCCTATGCTCTGGTCACAATTTACTGCTCACAAATTTGATGTCAATTTTCCCCTTCACCCATAGCATTCCTTCTTTCTCAGCATGACTCCATTCTTCCTCATTTTCACCCATAGAAGAGAATTCTAATTGGAAGCATAATTTACTGAAGCAGATATACCTCTCCCACTAAAGATACTGGCAGTTCCCCAGACTGGTAAAAACCTCTTATCCATAAAGCACCTGTTACCATTATTTAATTAAACCACTGTATCTCTCTACAGATGTCTGACTGCATTAAGCACATCCTAATTGCTTGCATTTATAAGCACAAACTTTTATACAAAAGGCATGCATTTTTAGGGACTTTAAAATTTTCTCCTTTTGCCAGTGTCTCTGACTTTTAGTATCCTATTTGTACTGAACTGACTCCAAATCTAAAATTTGATTATACAGAAATAGCAAATAAACGCAACTCAGACTAATAACAAAGCATTTAATCAGAGAATATTAGAAAGACTACAAGACACAACCCGGAAAAAAAATCTATGAAGAACCTATTTAGAAAGTAAGCTAAAAGCAACACTTTTTATTATGAGAAATTTCAGACACATACAAAAGTAAAAAGAATAACATAAGGAACCTCTAATAACATTTGGCTTAAGCAATTAGCACCCCTGGTCAATCTTGAAGTTTCAACTATATTCCTACTAAAAAGTGAGGTATTGTTTTAAATGTTCCTTCAAATGAAAAAGGAATATAGATGACAACTAGGTTCAACCCAGAAAAGCTATTCTCCTCAGTGAACCACTTCTGTAGCTTTGACACTAGGAGCTCAGATAGTGTACACGGTTCATTACTGCAAACTTCTCTTTCTATAGAGAACAGTCATTTAAAAATGGAAGCACCCAGGATTCCAAATGAAAGGTTTTTAAAAAAGATTATCTTTCAGAATGTGGCATCTGGTATATTTAGAATGATACATATGTCATTATTTAAAAAAACTCAGCCACTAGGTTGGATTAAGAGCATATTACATCTATGTATACACACACACACACACACACACACACACACACATTAAGAGCATATACGTAGTATGTTCTTAATCCAACCTAATGGCTGTTTTTTTTTTTCCTTTTTACAGAAAAAGATTCCATGATACTAATTATCTAAATATCCTCCCTGTTACTGAGATTTGAAGTTTATCGTGCTGCCCTATTCTTGGGCATTTCGTAATACTCAAGATATCTGAACCACCATCTGTTCTGTGGAAGTGTGACTAATTAGTGGCTAATGTTTTCAGTAGTATAGTGCCAAATAAAAAGTTCTAATAATTTAATTATAAAGAGTCAACAATAATTGCTGGGTGAGGGTGGAATATTGGTCATCAACTTTTTAGTCCTTTGTAATGGCTTATTTCCCTATGGTCTGGTATTACCTATGCCACTTCAACTGAAATCACATGTGAAAATAGGCTTAAGATAGCTATTAAAAAAACAAACATGTTATCTAGAAGATTTTAGCTTCAGTTTATTAAGACTGATATAATAACAGTATTTTAAAGGTTCCTTACTGATGTCTATTCTGCAAGTATATCTGAAAAGTATATTCATTTGCTAAAAAAACTTGAATCAGTGAAAAATTAATTGGAAATCTCTGTTCTCAATTCATGGTGTAGACTAAAAATTCCACCTCCACTATCTTCATAAATTCTTGCTCAACACTGAGTTGCTCCTTCTGAACAAAAGTTTGGCACACTATGAAGTTGCTTTTTTTCTTTTCTTTTTTAAATAGAGAGGGGGTTTCACCATGTTGGCCAGGCTGGTTTCAAACTCCTGGCCTCATGTGATCTGCTCGCCTTGGCCTCCCAAAGTGCTGGGACACTGCAACTCCCTGACATATGAAGTTTCTTTTGCAAGTTATGTAGCTCAAAGTATAATTTCAGATTCTGTCCACTAATGTGCAGTACTGAACAGAACATCATCACCTGACACATGCCAAATATTTCACAGCAATACAAACAACATTTACAAGGCCACGTAAGTCAGGAAAGAAGCAGAATAACACTGGCATAAAAAGGAAAAAGTGACGGCCAGCTGTTCCCCTGAGCGGTATTTCAGGCACTTCAAAGTCGGACTTACTGTAATGGGTACATCCATCTACAACATCCTGGGTGCTCTGATTCCAGATGATAACCTGTATCTATTTCCAACCCAATTAACAAAGGGCAGGATTCTTTATGGGGAAGGATATGCCAGATACATACTGCTTATATGTTGGTAGACTACACACTAAATCTCCAGTATAGGTACATATGCTTATGTTGAAAGACGCACCAAGATAATCGTCATCTATGTACCTTTGTGAAGTAAGTTAAACAGTTATGGGCATTTTGGCAGCTGACAGAGACTCGTGATATTTTATTCCCTTTCCAAGAAAAACAGAAATGAGAGACCTTGAATGAAATCATTAGTCATTAGGAAAGTCATTAGGAAAACTAGGGACATAAAAGACAGTGGGCATACAAGGTCAGTTTCCTGGTTTTGATAATGGACTATAGTTATGTAAGATGTCACTGGTGAGTCATGTGGGTGATGGATGCATGGGACCTCTCTGTACTATTTTTCCAAGTTCTTGTGAGAGTATAATTATTTCAGAATATAAGTTTAACAGCCCACTATCTTTTAAGTTTAAACAATGATGTGGTTCAGAGAACACTCATGGCTTCCCCGCTCCGCCATCAAAGAGAGTTGTGACTTACTGAATATTAACAATAACCTCAAAGTCAGAAGTCACAGTTATGTGTTTTGGCTGTGCTATTTAGAATGCATGTGATACAGGCCAGTAAGTTACTCAAATTTTAAGTTTGAGCTTTTTCATTTGTAAGATGGAACAATCATGACACTCAAAAGATGAAGAATGAGTTTTTTTCCCCCATTAATTGTAAAGTACCAAAGCATCATAATTTGAGAGCCATAACAAGATTGGGCAGATTAGAAAAAAATGCTGCCATGTGTAATTCAATAACAAGTGTCCAATTATTACAAAACTATACCCTAAGTCAGGCGACATTCCTCCAGTCTTACAAGTATGGAGAGGTTAAGAACTGATTCAATTGCTAAGGCTAGAAAGCTAGTTCCATCCTGACAGTTTCATCGTAAAAGGCAACCTGTTCTATTAACTTCCATACTCCTCAAACAGATAACTCACTTCCTCAATTTTCCTCTGGGGGAAAATACATGTCCATGTGCCGCATCAAAAGAACAGCTTACTTACCAACTTCATCCTGAATCTCCTCGGCCACTGCAGGCACGTTGTAGAGCAGGGAGAGAGACTGATTCATGCGCTCGTAAATCACACGGAGGTGTGTCATAACCTGCATCAAAGGATGACAACTCCAGGTCAACAATGTCTGGGGTAGGAATGGTTATTTTTCTTTCTTTCTTTTTTTTTTTTTTTTTTGAGACGGAGTCTCACTCTGTCGCCCAGGTTATTTTTCTTACCAAGCACTGCAGGTAGATACAAACTTCCAAAATAAAACTGACAAACACTGCTACTGTTAAAAGGTTTAACTGAAAGGGCAACTTTATTTTTCTTGTTCTCCTATTTCTGTTCTCTAACTTTTGAGCTCAGGTTTAAGACTTATCTTTAAACTTACCATTATCTTGTATGCTTATAACAGCCAATTAAAAAGGCTACCTCTGCCAACTCTGATTCCTAATACTGAGGCTCTCTAAACAGACCCTGATGCCCTAAATACATTTCTTTGCAAATTTCCCCCTAGAAAACAACGTATTTCAATTTGATTGGCTATTTCATGCTATACATATTTAACTCTTTCATTCAAGAAAATGTAAAATTTCACATTTCCTAAGGTAGATCCCAGTTTTCAGCCTTTGGGAACCAGGGAGTATAAAATACATTATTACTGGGCTTCATTTAGGCTCACATTAAATCTCAACATTGCAGTAGGTTTATGATTGCCTGCCATACTTTAGTTGAACCAGTTTTCAAGATTTTAGTTTATACAACTTTTGTTGTTCTCATTTTAGTCATTGGTTTTAATCAGTTCCTTAGCAATCAGTTAGCAGTAGACTATTAAGATTTTTACATTTCTTGTTATTTTCATAACTCAGAAAGTGCCAAACCACATATTGCTCTAAGACAAACTTTTAGAATTTACTAGAAGTTAAAGAGCTCTTGCCATAGGGAAAACACCTATAGGTGCTCGGAGAATGCCTGGGATCCTGTCACCAACACAAGAAGCAAGAATCCTGGATTGTCAAAGCTGCAGAAGATGATTATACCCCACACTTACCTGGGACCGGATCTGAGCAGCTTTCTTGGGATCCACCATGCGCACATGCTCGAAATGCTTTAGGGTGTGCTGTCTGTCCTTCTGTTCTGCGCGGACATACTTCTTTAGCATATTGAACACGTGACGAGGCTGTGGGAGGAAAATGAAAAACTTTTTCAAGTTTGTGCAAAATACTGCTTCTTCCATTGGCGTTGGGTTAGAAGTTCCACTAATGCATCCGGTGATGTGAACGTGCTGTGAATCATCTTTTTGCAGGTCTCCCTTCTAAACATTTCTCCTACTCCTTTCTTAGTGGGTAATTACTTAGATCAGCTGCTTTTCATTTCCACAAGAGCATTTAGCATTCTCGACATATATGACTGTCCTCCTTACTCAACATTTTCGTTTTAAATAGGAGTATTCTGCTATAGAAAGAGAATAGATTTGAGGTCTGTCAGGTTAAGTTAGGTCCTTCTCTTTTCCCACCCAAGGGGCATATGTGAGACTACACTGCTATGTGTCCATTCTGAAGACCAGAGGTAATGTCACACAGAAAATCCCATCACTAGTAACATGTAATATACGAAATCAGAATGAGAAAAACAGGAAATTTAACCACTCTTTTGTAAGCCAAGGAGTAACTGAACTGTAAGAGACATTATATTTTTCTAGGAGAAAGGCCATTGTTAAACTGTATTTATTTTACTCTGAAATTTAATTAAGTTCTTTCTAAGCTATCAGATTCTAATTCTTTCAGCAACAATTATATTTTGTCTTAAGTGCTCCTATTTTCTTTCTAATTGGTTCCATTTCATTTTTATTTTAGTTTTACCTGAAAACATCCATCCTAATAAAAACTAAGGACAAAGATTCCCTGGTCTTCAACAATTTCATCACTATATGCATTCCACTATATGATTTTGTAAGATGATTTCCAAAAACACACATTTCTTCTTCATTAAAACAAACAAACAAAAAACCAGTTGTGAAAATTCATGTCAGGAATAGAATTTTGGTCATTTGGGCAAACCTAGTTATTATTAACCCATGTGTCATGAGTACCCTGAAAACCAGTTGGAAGGTACAAAATTTATTCCAGAGATGGTGTGTGTGGTGGTGGGGCGGGGGGTAATGGGGCTTTTGTTGTGTTATCCATATTCTATGGGATGTGCCTCTCCTTCCCCTTTTGCTTAGTTAACTTGGGAGCCATCTCCCTGCCATCTCAGGTGGAACGAGGTACCCTTTTTCTGTGCTCCCATGAAATACTGTGCAAAGCCCCATTAATGTACCTAACTCATTAAATTATCTATGATTCTTACTCCCCTCTTTAATGTGAGATCCATAGGGCTGCAATTGGTCTTTTTCTTTATTTGGAACCCCAATAACACAGTGCCTGACCCAGAGGGTGCTCTGTATTTGTTTGGTGAATGCCTGCCACAGAGGCCATGCTACTATACTTGAGAAAACAAATACATATACACAATAAAAATAAAACAACTTGGGCTCATCTGCCTTCTTCTTTTTTCCTAAAAGAAATGTGCTTCTCCATAATCCCCAGAAAGACAGACATCACAGCTTGCAACAGTTCTTGGCAACATATCATTACAACTCTCATCTGAACTGTGAAATCTGGTTGAATTTACAAATCAGAGGATGACCTTTTAAATCTCAGAAGAAAAGTAGTAAAAGAGGTAATGACTGATAAGCTATATCTCTATATATTGAAAAGAGGATAGGTTATACATGTGAATTAAAAAAAAGAACATTTGAAAACATCAGAGATTAAAGGCTGAGTCTTGTTGATTGTGAAGGATATCTGATATGCAGAGTTGTGTGATCAGGATCTTGCACAACCACCCTCGATGCTTGCTTGTTATTAAGCACCAAGGTCTTAGAAATCTCTCTAGTTCTGTTACCATTACACATCCAAGACTGGAGACAGAAGGGGTTGCGACTAATTGCATTTAATCATGATGTTCCTTCCTGGCCTTCATGGATGCTTTCTTAGTTGCTCTATTTCATTTTTCTCCCTTGTAAAGGATTTATTGTTTTGTGGGATGAATTTTTCTTTAAAGAGTTTAAATAAGAAAAAAAAAAAGCACTTCAATTAAAAAAGTAAGGATTGCTTTGGGAGCCTGAGGCAGGAGGATCACTTGCAGCCAGGAGTTCGAGACCAGCCTGGACAAACATTATAAGAACCTGTCTCTACAAGAAAATTTTAAAAATTAGCTAGGTGCAGTGACACATGCCTGCAGTTCCAGCTACTTGGGAAGCTTAGTCAGGAGGATTGTTTGAACCCAGGAGGTTGAGGCTGTAGTGAGCCCTGAGTGCACGACTGTACTCAAGCCTGCCAAAGAGAATAATAGCCTGTCTTTTAATTAAAAAACGGTAAGAATTGCTTTTCATCATAACTTCTTTTTTTTTCAGTTAGTCACCTACGAATGTTTTTGTAAGATACTTTGTCCTAAAAGGATTGTCACCAACAAGCAGGTGCACCAGGATGCTATGGCCCCAGGCAGGCCTTGGCATTACTACTTCAAGCTAAATTTCAATTTAGAGAAGGTGCAGGTCATTTCTGATAACCAACATCTGGATCTCCCTTTTTCTTCTCCTATCACCACAAACAGCATATGTTCCCACTAATTACTATTATTATTATTATTATTCTTTGAGATGGAATCTTGCCCTGTCTCCCAGGATGGAGTGCAGTGGCACGATCTTGGCTCACTGCAACCTCCGCCTCCTGGGTTCAAGTGTTTCTCCTGCCTCAGCCTCCTGAGTAGCTGGGACTACAGGCACGTGCCACCACGCTCAGCTAATTTTTTTATGTTTCTAGTAGAGACAGGGTTTCACCGTGTTAGCCAGGATGGTTTCCATCTCCTGACCTGGTGACCTGCCCGCCTTGGCCTCCCAAAGTGCTGGGATTACAGGTGTGAGCCACCGCGCTCGGCCAATTAATTATTCATGTTAACATACATTTAAAAATAAGCACGAAAGCCTTGACTTTTCCCGTCTATGCAATTCAGATGGCAGTATCTTTCAGATGGTATTTTCAGATTAAATGTGTTCAGTGATAGTTACCCAGAATGATGCGTAGTCCATTGCTGATACTCAATACACATTTATTTCTTTCACTCAGGCCTCATCTATAAATCATCGACCCCTTTCTTTCCTCTAAGTAATAAGAGTTCAATGTGTATCGACTGCTTCTAAATGAGACAGTATATTCAATGCTTTTTGCTGGTAACTCATCAAATCTTCATCTCAGGCCTATGACAGAGTCATAGCAGCTCTCCCTACCTTATTGGTGAGGCATGAAGCACAGAGGAGATTGTGGTTACATAGGCTACATCCCTGGCCCATGGTTACACAGCTAGTTAGTGTTAGATCGAGAATGGGTTAGTCTCACTGCCTGGCTCCAGAGCCTCCTCTCCTAATCACTTTGCGATCTGGCCCTTCAAGGAGAATCTAAAATGGACCAAGCTTAAGATAGTTCTACAGAGCAACTTACAAAGTTAAAAACAGGCCAGGCGCAGTGGCTCATGCCTGTAATCCCAGCACTTTGCGAGGCCAAGGTGGGCAGGTCACGAGGTTAGGAGTTCCAGACCAGCCTGGCCAATATGGTGAAACCCCATCTCTACTAAAAATACAAAAATTAGCCGGGCATGGTGGTGGGTGCCTGTAGTCCCAGCTACTCGGTAGGCTGAGGCAGGAGAATTGTTTGAACCCGGGAGGCAGAGGTTGCAGTGACCTGAGATTCCACCACTGCACTACAGCCTGGGCGACAGGACGAGACTCTGTCTCAAGAACAAACAAACAAACAAAAACAAAGTTAAAAACAAAGAAATAAGTGCATGGTTAGAAAAGACAGTCTGTTCCAGGAGTACTTGCCTGACTTTCTAGTTCTTATAAGTGCAGGTAATATTCTGTGGGCCATGCTAACATCAGCTCCTTTAATTGTGCAGAAGGTTCAGATTTAGCTTGTTCAGTCTCTCAATTACTGTCCTGGGTTTCTGGAGTTCCATTATTCTTTAGCTAATGCATAAAATTATTTAGCTAATTGTTAAGCTAATGTGTGGGGAGAAGAAATAGGAAGATAGGAATGTCCTCTTATCAATGTGGATAAAGGATTAGGATTACTGGAAAGTGATTCAAAGTATTAAAGTTAGGCTTTTGTGACATTCATGGTTTCTAGTGCTAAATTCATCCTTATCTTCTATTGAGATGGGTAATTAAATGGTGAATGTATTCGCATGTTTTCAATTGCTGATCTCATTTAATACTGCCATTCTCCTTCAAAATATATTCCTAACTTATCCTGAAAATCCCCAGAGTTTGATAATAATGTTCCCGGACTGAACTGAGGGTTGGGCTACTATATCTCACAGCCCAATAACGAGATGCAGATGAACTGGGAGGAAGAGAGTTTTTATTTCTGTAACCTTTTACAGGGAGACGGCCTGGAAATTAGTGCCAGATCAACTCAAAATTACAAAGTTTTCCACAGCTTATATGCCTTCTAAGCTATATGTCTATGTGTAAGTGTGCATTCATCTCAAGACATAAGTGATTAACTTCTTTTAATCCATAACTAAGGTCTGAGTTCTGAAGACCTTCCTCTGGAGTCTCAGTAAATTTACTTAATCTAAATGGGTCTAGGTGCTGGGGTGATTACTCTTATCTTGTCTCCTGCTGAATCAGGGAGGTTTGGGGAGTTCCTTCAGACTCCCAGTAAACTTGTTCGTGGAGGCCTGGAGAGTTTCTTCAGACTCCCAATAAAACTTGTTCATTCTAAATGGGTCCTGTTAAGAATTCCTTGGTTTTGCCAGGAAAGGCCTAGGCAAAACTCTTGGTGGGCTTTTGTTACATTCCAGCCTTTGTATAAGGGCGCTGCCTTTTTTTAGCTTTTAGTATTGAACTTAAGCACTCAGTAAGTACTGAAACAGCTGTTATGGAGGCCTGCATTAGTGAGACTTGGCCTGCCACAATAACAGAGTAGCAAAGGAGGCTCTGAGGATTCCCCAGGCCTCAGCTCCTCCAGGGATAATGAGACCTGGGAAACCCCTTCACTGTTTATGTGAGCTGAGATGCACATTGTGTGCATCTACATAAACACAAGCCTTTTCTTCCTAATGCCTATTGTATAAGCAAAGCCTGGGAACATCAGATAATTCAGGAAGACCTTAGGGTAACTCCCAATAAATGAATTACAGGGTTCTGCTTCATTGATTTGGCCACCTAAACACATCTCTAGGAATCATGCTTGGAAATGAAAACAAAATCAGATTAGCTTCTTTGTCGGACAGTAGGCAAATAAATCATACCAAATAAAATGGTAGTTATCTCTATCCCTCAGAAACAAATACTATTTTTAGTTAAGAAAGAAAAAACACAGGTGTAAAAAGAAAATAATTCTTGGGGTCCCCAAATCACTAAGCTAAAGGGAAAAGTTTAGCTGGGAACTGCTTAGAGCCAATCACTCTGATTGTCTACCCTGGAGAGGCTAATCAGAAACTCAAAAGAATGCAACTGTTCATCTCACCGATCTCTGACCTAGAAGGCCCCTCCCCACTTCGAGTCTTCCTGCTTTTTGTTTCAAGCTGTCTCGCCTTTCCAGACCAAACCGATGTACTTCTTATATATATTGATTGATGCCTCATGTCTCCCTAAAATGTATAACACTAAGCTGTGTCCCAACCACCTTGGGCACATGTCATCAGGACTTCCTGAGGCCATGTCACAGGTGCATCCTCAACCTGGGCAAAATAAACTTTCTAAATTAATTGAGACCTGTCTCAGATTTGCGGGGTTCACATAGGTACAGTTCCCTATACTTTTATATTTTTGTTTAGGTTAAAAAAAAGACCTCCCTCCTTTTGATATATGATTCATGCATATTTCATTCAAATAAATAAATAATTGCCCTCACAACTTCTGGCCAAAATACACATCCTCCAGGCTTAACATTTGTTATTTCTAGAGCTATAATAATGTATCTAAGAATAACAAGGTCTCTTGAGTGTCTAGTGAGGTTTATTTTATTATGCTAGGACAAAGATGAATTTCTTAAAATTTTAATTAAAAACACAGAAACCTTCATATAGGAATGGTAGGGAAAAAGCCCCTCTGTTATCTCTATAGAAACATATTCTCTTAAAGTAATTGCTATTACTATTGTCACAATATTCATACTTAAGATGGGTTATTCATATGATCAGAAAAACATAAGAATTCAGTGGCTCACGAAAAGGATATTGATAAAGAGAGTTTAAGAAACATTTTTTTTTTTTTAACCTGCAGGCATATAATCCGGATCACCCTCACGTCTTTAAATCTTCTGTTACTAGCAATAATTTTTCTGTATATTAATACTACAGTCTGGTTATATTGGCATTAGATGGCTAATCTTATTATTAAAATATATGGCAAAGAACAGAGGAAGAGATCTGTCCCAGGAGGACTAATTATACCAAATCCTATTTATTGTCACTACTATTTCTGAAACAGTGTTTAAGCTCATAATTACGTGCTGTCTGTTTGCAACTGATGTGACACTTTTTAATTTGTCCTAAACTCACCTCACAATCACACTGCCTTTAAAAAAATCATTCAAAATAATTTATTAAAGGATTAAGAATAGGCACTACCAAAATGGCTTAGACATCATTTACAGCAAGAGGAAAGAGAAACATAAGATTTACATTTTAGAACATTACTCCTTTTCCTCTCTGGAAACAAGAGTGTAATGTATTTCTACCTCGAGGCACAGTTCCTTCCACAATTTGGTTGCTAATAAATGTTTATTAATTAAATTAATGAGTAACTTACAGCTAGATACAATTTCAGAAATAGGCCCAGTAGTGCAGAATATCCTTCATAGTCTTCAAGCAGAAAACAAACACCTCTCTACTCAGAATAGTGGCCTTCCTAATTTTCACAGAAATATTGATATTAATAAACCTACTTGATTTATCTATATAGTGTGCTTGGGTACTTTAGAAAGTAGTTTTAACTGGGAACTCTTCCCAGAAAATATTTAATGGACTTCATAGCATGTACAAACTCGTCTCAAAAAGAAGATTCGTTTCATTAATTTCAAAAGATCTCACATATTGAGTTCTTATAGTTTGATGTCAAATTGATGTAGGTAATATTGAAGAAAATTTAATGGCCTTTCCTGATAAAAGCTAACACATTTTTGGAGATGGAGTCTCACTCACTCTGTCACCCAGGCTGGAGCGCAGTGGTGCACCTCCACCTCAGCCCACTGCAATCTCCACCTCCTGGGTTCAAGCAATTCTCTTGCCCCAGCCTCCTGAGTAGCTGGGATTACAGGCGTGCACCCTCACACCGACCTAATTTTTGTATTTTTAGTAGAGATAGGGTTTCACTATGTTGGCTAGGCTGGTCTCAAACTCTTGACCTCAGGTGATCCACCTGCCTCGGCCTCCCAAAGTGCTGGGATTACAGGCGTGAGCCACCGCCCCCGGCGCTAGTACATTTTTTACTGATTTCCCCATTTCTTAAGACGTATTTACTTTTTCATTTTTCTTTTACACGATTTCTCTAATTTGGTGTTGCCGGGACTTGGGAAAAGTCTCATACATTTGACTAATGGCAGGATGACTCAATGCCAGTCACATCTGAATATGTAGCTTATTACTTGACAGTTCATGTGGGAAGTGTATTAAAACTATTAGGTCCTATTGTCCCACTCCATAGCTTTATGCTTGATCTAGAAATCTGGCATCTTATCATAACAGACACTTGTGCCTTAAACCCGTTTCTTAGGGAAGGCAGTGAACTGTCAAGAGCCGTTAAAAGCCCTGGGCATAATCCTGCCAAGAAGGAAGTAAATGACTCACTGTACGGGAGTCACCCCAACCTTTCCAGGTCACAGAAAACCCTCTCCTGGAGCATTAAATTGCACCCTGGTGGTTTCCAAAACTGAACAAAGCAATTCTCTCCTGCTTTCATAAATAGGTTCAGAACTATTATTTTCACAGTTTTACACCTTGGATTTCAAGAAATCTTGAGCATATAAAATGTAGAAAATTTCCATGTGCAGGTTTAAAAATCACACTTTAGAGAGTTAAGTCTCTCTGTGCTTGAGATGATCTTAGTTAAACGTAACATTTGGGGAAATTGCCACGGGAATCTCTGAATCACAACCTTTATTATCTTTAATGCCAGGAGTTGAGCTAAATTTTTAAAGTCTACTGCAAAATGTATCTACCTTCCTTTCTTCAGAAAGGCAAACAAATGATCTTTGTAGTTTGAGGTGAGTATAAAAGGGCAAATGATAATCCCATGCCAAGTTGGACACAGAAGTCTTGAATGAAGCAATGGAGAAAATGGCAGTAGATTCTCACACTCTCCCCCTTTGGTGTTTCTTAAGTTTTAACAATATGGATGCATTAGATGGAAGGATATTGAACAACTAATCTCTATTAATCCACTTAGTTCATAAGGCCAGAGCAAAACTTTTGTTTATGGCCAAGGAGTTATCCCAGTGTTCCTTCCCAGGGTATCCGGTTTGCTGATGCGGCTCTGATTTTGTACTGAACATGACGCAGGAGCATCTAGGAGTCATCTATCATCTGTTCTCTCTTTCTTGTGGAAGCAGATCACTTCCTCATAGGGACGTGTCACCAAAGCCTCCATGTACTTCCCCTAACAATCTTTCTCCTCTTAGGGAGGAAGACATCTTCCTACTTCACAATTTTGTCTCAACTTTCAATGAATCCTTTTGCTTTTCTAATTATGGCTAACAAAAGCTAGAACAACAGCAATTGCAGAAAGAGGAGAAAAATTAACTCCAATTTGCAAATGGAGTAGGAGGAATCCCTTTATTAAATCACTTGCTCCTAGTTACAGGTTATAAAGATGGCAAACCTGGGAAGTAAAAACAGGAGTTTATATTATAAAAGGTAGAAAATAGGAGTGGTTTTAATTCTCTCATCACTTAGTGACCTTTTTTCTTTTCTTTTTTTTTTCTTTCTGAGATGGAGTTTCACTCTTGTTATACAGGCTGGAGTACAATGGGGTGATCTCTCCTCACCGCAACCCTAGTTCAAGTGATTCTCCTGCCTCAGCCTCTCGAGTAGCTGGGATTACAGGCATGTGCCACCACGCCCAGCTAATTTTGTATTTTTAGTAGAGACAGGGTTTCTCCATGTTGGTCAGGCTGGTCTCGAACTCCTGACCTCAGGTGATAAGCCCACCTTGGCCTCCCAAAGTGCTGGGATTACAGGTGTGAGCTACCGCGCCTGGCTGACCTTTTTTCAAATCCGGTAGGTTTCATAAATTTTTTCCAGGGATTTTGCTAGTTCTCAGAAATAATTTATTTTGGTTGTACAGACCACAGCCATAAATTAGTGAAGGCAGCATTAGAACTGAAATTTAGCACCCAACACAACCCCATGATTCATGCTTTCAGACAAACTCAGCACAGAATGGATAAAGAGCTAAGATCTTCTGACCTGGGAGTACAGAAAGGACAGAAAATGTTTGGACTTGTATGTCTTCGAGCTTTGTTTAGTCAGTGAAACATGTGTAAGTCCTTAAGGATGAACAGAATTATTAATACAACCCAGAAGGCAAAGCGCACAGTGTTGCTGAAATCATAAACAAAAGATATTTTCAACTAACTTGGACCCTTGCAAAGATTTGTCAAATGGTCTGATCATCCAAAAAATGCCAACTGTGACATATTCTTGACTTTTTAAGAGAGATTTACAGCAATTTGCTTTTATTTTGCATATTCATACTTGGACTATGGCAGTCCTGCTTCATAACCTCTAACTGGTTAGCCTATTCAAAGAAAAGTACATTTGCATTTCTTTTAATTTTACCCTCTCCTCTTCCCACACCTAGGCAGTGTTATGACCTATTAGAAATTCTGAGTTTTTTGATTTTAAAACATTTATATAAGGAAACTCAAGGTGATGATACTTAAAATCCAAACATCACCTAGCATCTTTAAACTGGTATCCATGGTCAACCTTCACAAAATGAATGAACCCCTTAAAGCTTATGCGAGATTGTGTTTGTGTGTGTATGCGTACATGTTTCCAGGGTGAGGATTCTTTGCTGCCCATCTGTTCTCTATCAATCATACCAGGCAGGTGAATAACTACTGGATCTTTAAATAATGTGCTATTTGTCTACAAAAACTAAATATTTATATTTTCATAATACATTTTCGTTCTCAAAGATAAAATGAACATATATATTAACACTAAAATATGTATGTTTGCTGGAAGAAAGCAGAGCGTAAAACCATATGGTGCTATGGGTTTTAACAGCATCCTATGAAGACCTATTTGCATTCTGAAGGCAGTGACTGAGCGGGGCTCCACTGTGGAGGGAATCTGGGTGATGAATATGGCCTCAGTGGCAAAAGACAGCTTTTAAGCTAATGCCTTTCCAACATACTTCTTAATGTTCTATGTAACTTAATTAAAACCAGAAACCACTAGTATCTCTTGTTACATACTTCCCATTTGTATGTAGCAAGATTTTATTGAACTTGGTAAACATTCAGAAGGTAGGGAAGTAATAGTACTGCGTGGCTTTACTGAAAGAGCATGTATACCATTCAGCATAGTTTATAAGATTTTGTTCAATAAATGCTAATTATCCCATTTTCCTTCCCATCCACTATCTGTTACTGGGTTTGCCTTTAGAAGTGCTCAAGCTAATGAGTACCCCTTTGCTCACCAATGTATACAGAACTCAACTAAAAATAAATGAATGGTGAACAAATAATAAATATGTAAGTATAGAGCAATTATTTACTTTTCTGAAAGATGATTTTTTTGGCCTGGCAGTCTTTTAACTTTTAATTCCATTCTGATTAGCTTTATAAAATTTTGATTAAATTCAAAACCTGCTGGTGGAATGCCTTAAACATTATAATATTCATCTGTCCACATACCAAGAACTCAGCAAATAATTTTTAACTTATTTATTATCAGTTACATTGAGGTACATATGTCCCATATTTGCTTTGGAGATATATGCTATATACTTATATTTTATAAGATAATTTCTTTTGCAACGAAAAGTGATGGGTAGAAATAATTGGTTTGTTGGGTGAAGGGCAACTAGCAGTATCATATAAAAGCTCAAGTTTAGCACCGCAATTTCTTTTGTCCTTTAGAAAAGAAAGTTACACCAACACCCACACTGGTTAAAGTTTGGTTTAGTAGCAATCCACATCATATAATGGCGAAAAATTTACTTATGAGGTGGTTTAAACCTTCTTATGCCATCATCTGTTTACCTGTGACAAACCTCCCATTAATTTCTACCCTTGTTATCTCCAATGACTGCCGTTTCTTGTTGAACATTTATTGCTCTACTGCTGGAATTTACCGAATAGCTGTGAGCAAAATCTCAACTTAGTGATGAAACCGTGCTCTTTAATGAAGTCTCACAAAATTCATGTTCTATCAAAGAATTCTGTGAAGAAGTTTCCAGAGATCTCAGCAAAATTTAACGTGTGGCTGAACCATTCAAAAATGAGAAATCAAAGGATGCCGATGCTATAGAAACTGCCAACATTTTTTTTTTGCTCAATTAAACTGATAGCCTGAATGTGAAGCAGCAGATAGAAGCATGAAATGAATTTTAGTATGGATAAGATGGCTTCAATCGTAAGACACTGAGAAAATCAAAACAACACAACTGGGATAGATAAACAGATGTACAGGAAAATGTTTCCTAATGCTCACTTCCCTTTAGAAAACGCAAAAGTTGTTGAAGTCAGAATAATAATCATGATAACTGTCTAATGAAAGATTTAGACTAAGTATCTGTAAAAACACCAAAAATCTCAGAATTACAAAGAAAGGTTTGGCTGTGTATCCCTTATCTTTAAAACAGTTCAAGTCTTATGAATTAGGGGGTGCTAAGGTTTTCCAGACGTAGGCCTACAATAGAAAGTTGATTTAAATAAAAAATCCCTATCTAGCATTTGGTTTAACTGCATAGGATCACATTAAGTCTAATTTCTCTTCAACAGTCAGGACATATCATCATCTTCTGTCTATGAAGGATAAGTAGAACGCTGAGAGTTACAAGAGGAAAGGCTCAGACAGCATTTCGTTCCTGTTTCATGAAGCTATGAATAGCTTGAGTACGAGCCCCGACAAAGTAAAAAGCAGGAAGTGCATGACTAGAGGGCAGGTTAAGAAATGATGAATGCTTAGCTTTAAGTATTTAATCTGGTAGCTTGCAGGCCTCCAAAGGTGGTAGAAGTTAACCACGTGTGCTGCAACTCTGGAGAGGCATTTAATTCTTCCAGGGGGAAAAAGTGCTAAGTCCTTGATTTTCCAAAGAAAGTCTTAGGAAAGTAAAAAGGTTAAGGGGTTGGTGCTTAGAAGAGTCACTAGCCTTCAACAGAGTAAGAGTTTTTTCCGAGTGTAAGGACACAGCTCTGCTCAGCTTTTTTTTCCCATGGGGAAAACAACTGCTTTAATAATTGTAATATTTCAAGTATTTATCTCATTTTTTAACTTTTAAGTTTGGAACAGGGTCTTGCTTTGCTGTCCAGGCTGGAGTGCAGTGGCACCATCACAGATCACTGCAGCCTTGACGTCCCTGGCTCACGCTCCCACCTCAGCCTCCAGAGTAGCTGCGACTACAGGTGCGCAGCATCATGCCTGGCTAATTAAAAAAATCTTTTTTTTCTTTTTTTTTTTTTTTTCTTTTTGTAGAGATAGGGCCTTTCTATGTTGCCTAGGGTGGTCTCAAATTCCTGGGCTCAAGGGATCCTCCCACCTCAGCCTCCCAAAGTGCTGGGATTACAGCTGTGAGCCATCACATCTAGCCTGAAGTATTTATTTTAAATACATGTGCATATGTATGTATGACTCTAAATATGAGTCAAAGAATGCATTTTTAGGTTGACCATTCAGTGTATTTGCCTATAGGTACATAATTAAATCAGAAATTTGAAACATACAGTATACTCAGACACAGGGACTCACGAAATGAAATTCATTAGTAGAACAAGGAATTGTAGCTACACAAAAACAACATCTCATAACACTTCCACGTTTAGATTTAAAAACTGAGTAAAAGTATGATTTAAATCTGAGCTTCAAAGAGACCAAAAACAATCCACATTGTTTTGGAATCCCATGTTTGCAAAGTCTGAGAATATACAGCAGAATTTGTTAAGGGTTAGAAAGGTAATTATGCTAAGTGGTAACATCTATAGAATCTATAGAAACGACACTTTTGATTTACTTATATTCAAATAACATTTACTGAATACAGTTGTCTGCGTTTTCCACTCACGGTGGTTAAGTATGAAAGGAGATCTCAGAAATATTTATATATGACTCCTATTACAAGATGTGACCTTTTTCAGACAACCACCAGTAAGCTCTGGATTTATGTCTTCAAGAGGAAGGTATAAAAGTCCCCAAGAAGGCATTTAATTACGCCTGTAATCTCAGCACTTTTGGAGGCCGAGGCGGGCGGATCATGAGGTCAGGAGATCGAGACCAACCTGGCTAACACGGTGAAACCCCGTCTCTACTAAAAATACAAAAAAAAAAAAAAAAAAAAAACTAGCCAGGCGTGGTGGCGGGCGCCTGTAGTCCCAGCTACTCGAGAGGCTGAGGCTGGAGAATGGTGTGAACCCAGAAGGCGGAGCTTGCAGTGAGCCAAGATCGCGCCACTGCACTCCAGCCTGGGCAACAGAGCAAGACTCTGTCTCAAAAATAAAGAAAGAAAGAAAGAAAGAAGGGATTTACAACTATCTTGTACCTGCCAAAGTGCAGACCTAAGTGCCAGGTCAAGCCATATAACATTAAAACTTAAATGAACACCTAAAGATGGTAACTTAACAAAAATGGCAAGTAATGTCCACTAGACTCCAGGCCTGTGACCACCCAGCCACATTTTATTACAAAGGAAAGATTTAAAGGTGAGTCATGGTGGCTCATGCCTGTAATATCAGCACTCTAAAAAGCTGAGGTGAAAGGATCGCTTGAGGCCAGAAGTTCAAGACTAGCCTGGGTAACACAGCGAGACCCTGTCTTTACAAAAATTTTAAAAAAATTAGCCACACATGGTGGAGCTTCTGTAGACCCAACTCTCATGAGGCTGAGGCAAAAGGATTGCTTGAGCCCAGGAGGTTGGGGCTGCAGTGAGCTATGACTGGACCACTGCATGCCAGCCTGGGTGAAAGAGCAAGACCAAGAAAAGAAAAGAGGGGAGGGGAGGGGAGGGGAGGGGAGGGGAGGGGAAGGGAGAGGAGAGGAGAGGAGAGGAGAGGATGGGGAGGGGAGGGGAGGGGAGAGGAGAGGAGAGGATGGGGAGGGGAGGGGAGAGGAGAGGAGAGGAGAGGAGGAGAGGAGAGGAGAGGAGAGGAGAGGAGAGGAGGAGAGGAGAGGAGAGGAGAGGAAAGGGAAAGGAAAGGAAAGAAAGAAGGAGGAAGGGAGGGAAGGAAGGAAGGAGACAGAGAGAGAGAAAGAGAGAGAGAGAGAAATAAATAAATAAATAAATAAATAAATAAATAAATAAATCCGAGGTAAGAATTTAACAGGAATCCTTAGATCAATCAACAACAGTGATCTGATTTTTGACGGTAAAATATTTCTTTCTAATCCAGTTTTTAATTTTTTTTCAAATGAACATGTTGTCTAATTCCATATGAAGCGACACAGAGGCCCACAATAAGCACGATTACAACCACTCTAAAATTACCCCCTTTGATAAAAGATGACACTTTGGCAAACATTCTTGCCACTGCCTTTCCTGTGACGGCTGATGAGACTAAACTGAGAGTTTAAATGTACATTTGTTAAAGCCTCCATTCAATCCTCATCTTATTTTTAGTCCCATCAATGTCCATTTAGCAAAGATCTTACTTCAGAGATTGGACTTTCAGCTGGAATGCTTCACAAGTGTCTGCTATGAAGATTCTGGTCTCAGCACCCACCACCCTAGCCTGCTCTGGCAAATGATCACACGGCTCCTCTCCTGAAAGCGTGTTCTCCAAAAAAGAGAGGAACCAAGGAACTTTTGTTCTGCAGAGATATAAAAAAAAAATTTCCTGACAAGTGCCTTGCTAAGATAGAGAATTTTGGCAAATAGAAAATGAAAACGCTAATATGAATATTCTTTTTCAAAAGCTCTTTGTTCAGAGACGAAGCTTGTTCTAGTGAGAAGGCACCGCAGTGACTCGTGGCTCTACCCTGTCCCTTCCCAGCAGTGTCACCCTGAACCAGCCACTCCATCTCCCGAGGTTGCAGTGATATCATCAGTAGAACAGGGTCAATAGTATCTTACGTCTTGGAAGAATGCCACGAGCTCTTTAATGGCTCCTCATGGCTTTCTGTGCACTGTAACTTTATCCATAGAAAGAAAAACCAAATGGTGAGGAAAATCGGTGTAAATGGGTGACTTTCCGGTTAAGTTGCATAAAATGCACAAACAATTCCAGCCAAGATTGAGTGAGAAGAACTGGATTCACCCTCCTGTCTGAACCACCAATAACTGGACAATATATTCATATATAAACAGCGTTTCTTTTTTTTTTTTTTTTTTTTTTGAGATGGAGTCTTGCTCTGTCACCACACTGGAGTGCAGTGGCACAATCTCGGCTCACTGCAACCTCTGCCTCCCGGGTTCAAGCGATTCTCCTGCCTCAGCCTCCTGAGTAGCTGGGACTACAGGCGTGCGCCACCATGCCCGACTAATTTTTTGTATTTTTAGTAGAGACGGGGTTTCACCATGTTGGCCAGGATGGTCTTGATCTCTTGACCTTCTGATCTGCCCGCCTCGGCCTCCCAAAGTGCTGGGATTATAGGCGTGAGCCACCGCACCCGGCATAAACAACGTTTCTGCAAGATATCAGACATCAGGTGAAGGACACTGATTCCTGAAAAGGGGAAACAAATGAGGACTTACGGCTGCCAAACTAATGGCCCTGAATTTCCAGGTCATGGCTTCAGGTGGGGAAAACCACACAGAGCCTAGAGGACTCGTGGAGTGGAGGACATGAAGTGTGTGGAGAGACCAATGTAGTTGGAATTCACAGGACAGGGTATTGCTGAGGAGAGAGTTGCTCCAAAAGAGAATCCAGAGATGTGCAGAGTAAGCCTTGAGAATATAGCTGAGTAATGATGGGTACATGTATGTGAAAGAAACTGAGGCCAGGGGGAAAATCACCAAAAAGAATTAGCATTAACAGTACTTGGTGTTCACACAGGGACAGGAATAATGCTTCTTCCCACGAGTCAGGTGAGAAAACAACATTCATGGTAGATGACTGAGAAGGGTCTTGCCTCACTAGTAAGGAATAACTAGCCCTAGGCTGATAACTGCTCCTATCCCACCTAACAAATCTAAAAATGCAAAGCTCAAAAGGATCAAACTGTTTCCAAGTAACTCAACTACATGACAGAAAAAAGCTCAAGAATATTACAAAAACACCTAGCATTCAACAAGTTTAAATTCAGCGTCTGATATTTAATAAAAAATTATGAGGCATAAAATGATACAGGATAATGCCACACGTAATAATAAGCAATCAAAATTGATTCAAAGTTGACAGAGATGTTAGAATTAGCAAACATGGATATTTAAACAGTTTTCATATAATAACTGTATTCCGTAGGTTCAAAAGTTAAGTAAAGATACAGACGATATTATGGGTGTTGGGGGTAGCCCAGGTTAAATTTCTATATATGACAACTACAGTATGTGAGGTGATAAGATGAAAAATGGCCAGATGGAATTAAGGGCAGATTGAACAATACCATGGCATATCAAAATTAAATTGTTAAAAACCAGTGATATAGAGAAAACTGTAAAAACAGGAAAAAAAAAGACATGTTATTTATAGAGAAATAAAGATAAAGACATCAACACAAATAAGAGAGCAGAGTATCATCTTTCAAGCAGTGAAAGAAAAAACCTCAACCCAGTATTTTATACCCAGCAAAAATATTTTTCAAAACCAAAAGTATAAAAAAGACGTTTTCTGTCAAAGCCAAACAAAAGATTTCATCACCAACTCATATGCACTCAAACTTTTTTTTTTTTTTTTAAGAGACAGGGATGCCCTTTGTCACCCAGATGGGAGTGCAGTCATGCAATCATAGCTCACTGCAGTCTCGAACCCCTGGGTTCAAGTGCTCTTCCTATCTCAACCTCCTGAGTTGCTGGGATTGCAGGTACAAGCCACCAAGCCCAGTCTCTAAGACATTTTAAAGGAAATCTTTCGGGCAGAAGGAAAATGATACCAGCTGGATCTGCGCAAAGAATTTACAGCACCCAAAATGGTGACTTCATAGGTAAACATGTTTTTTTTTTTTTTGAATTTACAACTCATTAAAAAATAACTGTTTAAAGAAAAACATCAACAATGTAGTAAGGAAAAAGTATGACAACAACCGCTTACAGAGAGAGAGAGGAAAAATGGAAGTACTTTTTGTAAGGTACTATCTGTGAAGTGGTATAATATCACTTGAACTGACATAATATCATCGTGACAAGTTTAGAATGTCTTCTATAAGCCTAAAGCAACCAGTAAAATAACAAACTAGTTATAACTTACAAACCCACAAAGTAGATAAACCAGTAAAATAACAAACTAGTTGTAACTTACAAACCAACAAAAGAGATAAAATAGAATCATAAAACATTTCTAATTAATCCAAAAAAAACAGGAAAAAAGAAGAACAAGGAACAGACTGGACAAATAGCAAACAAATATCAAGATGACAGATTCAGTCACAACCATATCCATAACCTCATTCAGTGTACATGGTCTTCCCAATCCAAAGGAAAACACAAGACCCAATTATATGCTGCCTACAAAAAATACACTTCAAATATAAAAACAAATAAGTTCAATAAGAGTACAAGGATGGAAAAACGCACCACATTAATATTAATCAAAAGAAAGCTGGAATAGCTTTATTAATATTAAAGTAGATTTTGGAGCAAAACATTACAAAGGATAAAAAGATCATTTCATAAGAAGAGGCTCAAAGAGGGCCTAACAGCCTGGAACATTTACACACCTAAAAACACAGCCTCAAACTATATAAAATAAAAACTGATAGCACTGTTTAGAAAAATGGCCCGGTCCACAATCACAGGCAGAGCTTTCAATATCCCTCCGTCAATGACAAACAGAAAGAACAAGTGGCTGGGCATGGTGGTTCACGCCTGTAATCCCAGCACTTTGGGAGGCCGAGGCGGGTGGATCACCTGAGGTCAGGAGTTCGAGACCAGCCTGGCCAACATGTTGAAACCCTGTCGCTACTAAAACACAAAAATTAGCTGGGTGTGGTGGCACACCTGTAATCCTAGGTACTTGGGAGGCTGAGGCATGAGAATTGCTTGAACCCAGGAGACAGAAGTTGCAGTGAGCCGAGATTGCACTACTGCACTCCAGCCTGGGTGACAGAGCGAGACTCCATCTCGTTAAAAAAAAAAAAAAAAAAAAAAAGAACAAGCGGACATAAATTACACACTCATGCTCAGAAAGTTCCTTCACTCAACAAGCCTTTCTGGGGCAATGATCACTGAAAACCATGAATAAGTCTCATCATTGCTAATGTCATGACTAACAAATGCTTCCCCACAGAGAATATGGCCACTGCTCTGAGACGGAAATTTGAGTTCTAATTCCTTCTGGTCCACTAAAAATTCTTACAACTCAGCCAAATCTCAACTTTCCTTGACCTCAGTTATATTATTATACTTACATGATGAGGGGGCTGGGCAAGGTTACTTCTAAAATCCTTTGCTATGGTCTGAATGTTTGTGTCTCTCCCACCCGCAATTCATATGTTGAAACCTAAGTCACAACGTGATGCTATCTGACGGTGAAACCTTTGGGAGACAATTAGGAATGAGGGCAGAGCCTTCAAGATTGACATTAGTACCCTTATAAAAGAGGCCCCAGAGAGCTCTCTTGCCCATTTCACCATATAAGGATACAGCAAAATACAAACAAAAACAAAAATAAAATAAATAAAAGATAAAAAAAAATTTAAGTTCTATGAACCAGGAAGCAAGCTTTCACCAGACAACCAAGACTGCTGATGACTTGAACTTGGACTTCTCAGCCTCTGCAACTGTGAGAAATAAACTGCTGCTGCTGCTAAGATACCCAGTCTATGGTATTCTGTTACAGCAGCCTGAAGGGACTGGAAGACATCCTTCCAGCTTTTGTGTTCGAACTTGAACGATGCCATCAATTGTCACCACCTCAAGAATATTAAATCAAGTCAGGGCTTGCACTGTGAGTCCCTGGGAGTCCTGTCTGGCTGCTCTGTGGAGAAGTGTGAGTGCCTGCTGTGCAGAGATGACCCTGTGGAGGCAGCTGCCCTGTGACTCTTTGGCCTTCAAGATGGAATGGACAGGGGTTGAATCTCTGAATAACAGTGCTCAAGGCATTTCTCCTCATTCTTTTTGTATGGCTTCCAGTTTCCAGTGCCCCACCCTTACTGTCTGTGCTGTGACCTGAAGCGCGAACTCGGCTGCAGCGAGACCTACCCGAGGAGGAACAGCCTGCAGAGCGGTGATGTAGTTCTCCAGGGCCAGGCGGCGGCGGTCATTGAGCATGGCTTCCACTCTGGCCATGTGTGTCTCCACCAGCTGCTGTCTCTCGTTGGCTGCTTCCTGTTCCAAAGATTCCACTTTCTCCTGGAAATGCTGCCATCATAAACACATATGTCCATGGGGACTGAACAAGTAGGATGAAGCAGCAATTTCAAGTCTTCTAAAAAAGACATCCTATTCCATTTTCTTCTAGTGCTAAAAAGTATCCTAAAGACTGCACAGTCATTCCAACATTTTGACTAATTCTGCATGTTTTATAGCTGACTTCACTTTCTTGCACTCTCCAACCCTCATCAAACCTACTTTCTCATTGAAAATCAGTATTTCATAGGCTCTCTGAAGACTGATTTGACTAATAATAACTTTGGATAAATACATGCACTCTTGAAACTCTTATATTACATATTAACAAAAAATACCTCTCTTACTAAAAGTACCTCAAGTAATTGACCATAATAAACTGTTGGTTTACTTAAGGTAATTTTGAGACTGGTTTCCGTCAAAAATTCAAATTCTCATAATTTTTGCTGGAGGGAGAAGCAGCAGAAGATTGTGGTGACTGAAAGGATGTATTATTAATAAAAAGTAGACTGCAAGTTACAATGTGAGTTTTATGGCAATGAATTATAACTTGAAATAATTGGGAGCAAATATAAGGCAGGATTTAAACAACTCAATTACTAGACAATGATTAAGAACAGTTGAAGTTCACGGGACTATGAACAATCACAGCTCAGGTGCTGGCAGATGCAGGTAAACCTGCAGACACTCATTAAACAGACTGCTGGCATGTGATGTTCGGGAGGCAACGGGTTCAGGTTTTACCTGGATAACTGCCTTCTTATCAGCTTTAGGCAAGTTCTTTGCTTGACGTTCTGCCTCTTCCCATTCTCTCATGACCTATAAATCAAGAAAACATTTGAATTTAAAATCATCAGTTCATCCTTTGAATACAGACTTAATAGGATGGATGATTATGTTTTTCTTCTATTTTTGTCATTTTAGATATTTAAAAAAATGTATTACATACCCATTCCTATCTGAATAATATTTGACCTCCCACTAGGATATAAATAATTAATCACAGCAGTATATTAAACATAAATGTTCACATTTATTGCAGGAATATAGCCTTTTGAGTCAAGGTTGGTCTTATTCCCCCCTGAGAACTGAGTGACATTTTATTTGATGTGAACAAACACCAAGTATTCATAGAGGGCATACACTAACTGAACAAGGTCTTCCAATATTAAACTGAACACATAAATTTTACTCTTATGAAAGCAACTGAAACCATTTTAAACTGTACATTTTGACTTTCAAGAAAATATGACATTTTATGTGTGTGTGTGTGTCACGAATACAATGCCAAAAAGCAGTACATAATGGGGGAAGAAAAAGAAGACTTCTGTTGTCTAATATCTTAAGACCTATCCCCCTTTAAAGAACTGATGCGGAATTAAGGCCCTTTGAGCTTGCCAACCTAAGTCATGAACAGCAAGGATTACTCTAAGTCCTTCCAAAAACTCCAAGAAAACATGTAATATTCTGAATGCAGCAAAAATGTATTTTTTTTTTACAAGTAGCACTAATTTAGTAACCAACTGCTATGGTTTGAATGTATCCTCTAAAAAGCATGTGTTGGAAACTTAATCCCCAATGCAACAATGTTGAGGGGTAAGTCCTGTAAGAGGTGATTCAGTCTCTGTCCTCATGAGTAAATTAGTATCACTATGGGGGGAGTGGGTTTGTTATTGTGAGAAGTGGGTTGTTATAAAACAACCAAGTGAGTTTTGCCCTCCTCTTGCCCTTCTTCCTTCCACCATTTATGATACAGCATGAAAGTCCTCAACAGATGCCAGCACCACCCTCTAGGACTTCCCCACCTGCAGAACTGAGAGCCAAATTTTAAACTTCTTTTTCTTTACAGATTATCCAGGCTGGGGTATTCTATTATAGCAACACAAACTGACTAAGATATCAGATGAATGTGTTTTGTGGGAAATCAGTGCTTCCTGCTCTCAACTTTGATGTTCACCTGGATTTCCCTGAGAGAAGTTCACTCATTAACCTGATACAAAAAGTAAAAGTCTGCACCTCTGTATGTTGTTCAAAGAAAATATTAACTTCCTACCACCTACAGCTGCATTTTCAAGTGTATGACAAGTAGAATTTGTTTGAAGTGCAACTCATAACTGAACTAGGTAAAATGAAGAAAGATCAAGGAAACAAAATATTGGTTTGGTGCCAGATGTGTACTTGCATACACTGTGTACTCCCAAAGCATGAGAAAACTTGATTACTGTATTATAAGAGCTTATTTTTTGTAGGTATTTAGCCTTAAGGAATAGACTCTTCTAACATACTTCAAGATGGGAAAGAAAAAGAGGCTTGGAATAAATAACTATAGATAGAAGACTTCTATGAGACAATACCATATCAAATCATCATGTGGGTTCCTAATTACAGACTTTATTGTCCATTGGCATTCATTCTTTGTATATGATAGGCAATTAGCTTCTTCTTGTTGTTTTTGTAAAACCATGGAGAAAACAAGATGGAATAAATATTCCATTACACTTGAAAAGCATATCAAAAATAATCTCAAGGTTCACAGCAAAATTGGGACAAATGCCCTACTGCAATGAACAAGAATAGAACATGGAAGAAAAGAAACATATTGTCCCATCTGCTTTGGTGCTTCTACCAAGTTAATAAAGGGAACCTGTGGGCAAGGGGGAAATGGAAGACCATCTTTGCTTTATAGATGAGATAAGCCTTGCAATATAAATATTTCAATTTCCTGCTTTGGGAATGTTCACAGTGGTGGTACTCCACCAACAATTCTTCAAGCAAGGAATCTCAAAATTAGTTTGAGACAGAAGTTCAATGTTCCACTGCAATGTGAAAACTGATTTCCCATATTACATTTACATTTTTTCCATTTTACCTTGTACACTCAGAAACTGGACTTTAAGCTGGGGGAATCCATGAAATAATTAAAGAGATTTATTTAGCTAATGAGTTGCAAATAAGCATTACTATAGAAATTAACTCAATTTTGATTTTCAGAACAATTTAACAATATCTTATACCCCCACAAATAAATAAATCACCTGCACCATCCCACTAAGACTCTACTGCAAATGAATACACTATATGTAGGCTGACCATCTCCCTATGAACAGTGTATTTCACTGTGGGACTGATAACAAATAGCATTACCGCTGACCCTGTATTAAGTGCTTTACAAAATCTATCTAATTTAATTGATTTCTCACAACAGCTTGTGAGATTAGCCAGGGCCATCCCATTTTATGAATCAGGTTAAGGTACCAGCTCAAGGCTATGCAGGTAAAAAAGGGAGAGGGAAGAATATAAACCAAGATCTCTGTGGCTCTAAAGATCATGTTTTTGTACCCTATGGTACCCAATTTTTCATTATAAAATAAAAAATTCATTAGGTGAGCTAAGTTTATTTATATTTAGTGACAGGAGAAAGTGGCGCTCTTAAAATGTTGCTGCTTATCCTAAAAATAAAAACCTAGGCCAGGCACAGTAGCTCATGCCTATAATCCCAGTACTTTGGGAGGCCGAGGCGGGCGGATCACAAGGTCAGGAGATCGAGACCATCCTGGCCAACATGGTGAAACCCTGTCTCTACTAAAAATACAAAAATTAGCTGGGCATGGTGGCACGTGCCTGTAATCCCAGTTACTGGGGAGGCTGAGGCAGGAGAATCGCTTGAACCAGGGAGTCGGAGGTTGCAGTGAAGTCTAGATTGCACCACTGCACTCCAGCTGGGCGACAGAGCAAGACTCCATCTCAAAAAAAAAAAGAAAAGAAATAAAAACCTATGAGTTGGGTCAGCTTTCAATTTGAAGGACTTCATTTTAAGCATATACTAAAAGTAGTAAGTTTATAAGTAATAAAAGTGCTCACACATGGTTCAGCTGTTGATTTCTGTTGACTAGATGCTAGTCACGACATATAGCAACAAAAATCTACAGGTTTAGCAACAAAAATCTACACGTTTAGAGTTATACTCCACAATGGCAACAACAAACCAAAATATGAAAAATTCCAAAATCCTCTGTATTTATAAGAAAACATATAACAAAAACTACAATAAAACTTAATTTTAAAAAACTGCACAATTTTTAAAATTTTAAATTCTCAGGACCTGGCCCTTGCAGTGGCTCTATAGATTCTTATAAAGCAATTTTCCACTGCAGGCACAAATGTATCAATTTCATTTGGATTTACGACTCTTCAAAGACTTGGCTGTTTCATGCAGAGAAAATGACTACTACTAAGTAGAGATTTAAGAGGCAGGCAAGTTTAAAGTTGAAAAGTCCCTAGATTTCAGCACCACAGTTTATGAAGATACATATTGATTTCAGGTGTCTCACATTCCTATGACCACTGGAATCTAGTAGACAACATTCTCTGCTCTGGGACAACATCTCTTAGGTTATATCAGATACATCTGATGACTAAAAGATGAACAAAATCTACCAAACTTGGTCATCAGATGTATCTGATGACTAAAAGATGAACAAAATCTACCAAAATCATGAACTAAGTCACAAGTTAAAGAGATGTGCTAAAAGAAAAGTTAAATTATTATTTTAACGAAGACCTGTCACATCTAAAACTAACAGAGAATTTGAAATAAGTTTTCTTAATAAGATCAAAAATGAACAAGATATACTAGGAGAAAAAAATCCAGGATTAAAAAAACATAAAATTAAAAAAAAAAATGACTAAGTGGGTCCAAGAATGAAATGCAAGGTTAGCAAGACTTACATGAACTTAGAGATACTACAAGGATTTTACTATCCAGCTGGAAAGATAACGCAGGTGTGTCCAGAAATCACTAATAAAACCAGGGAGCAAATATTTAGAATTAAATGAAAGGTAAGAGCAATGACTGCCTGTCTCATTCTGAGTATGATGTGGGGTGTAAGGAATGGGTGAGATGCGTTAGCGTGAAGAAGAGCGGGAGGGCATTTCCAGAAGAAGTCAATGCCAAGGGCAAAGGGAAGCCCAAGATGAGATGAGCAGATGACGAGCAGAGTGGCCTGATCAGAACAGCAGTTTAATGCTGTACAGAAGGCGAGGGTAGCAGTTGAGAAGGAGGAGGTGGTAGGAAGACCAGAGTCAGGGTACAGCGGTAGGCGCTGAAAATGACAAGCTGAGCTTTCGGTGTTTATTCTTGTCATTGTTCTTTTTTTACAACTTCATGTGCCCAGAAGTGGATTTGTGAGGGCACAGGAAGCCTCTGAAAGCTTCATAAAGAAGGGAGATAGGATGTAAATTCAAAAGAGGACATTTCAGTGGCAATAAGTATGATTCACAGTCCTCCAATGCTTTCTGAACAGTGCCTGTGTCTTTCCTAATGAAAAATCTGATTTTTTGGGCATCAGGTGAAAACTCACCAAATTCCCTGTGGCTAGCTTTCTAGTTCAATTTGCTGTTAGGTTTTCATCATGGGCAACCACTAGAACTGCACATTATATTCCAGAGCTGAAAGTGTTGTGATTATAAGGCTTTTTTCCTCTTTATGTTATTATACCAAAGTAGATCCAAGTATTGTTATTCATCTTAAGGCAAAACAAACAAACAAAAAACAAAACAAACAAACTAAAAACAGTACCTGTGTTGTACCTTTCTAGATACATTATTAGTTTTATGTTTTCGAGTGTAGGTTTTCTTATTATTCAGGTGAGGCCAAGAGGTCAGGAGATGATTATCACGGAAAAGACAGTCTGTTACTCACAGCTCCCAAGAAGCCGGTACATGCCACCACATGCAGGATCATACGGGATGCACCAGGGTTGGTCAGGAGGGGAAAACACGAGCAAGAGCCTTTTATTGTGGTTTTCATGGAAAGAAGGAGTGAAGCAGGGTAGGAAGGTTTAGGACTGATTAGTTCAAATAATGGTGATGGGGCATGAGGTTGTCCCTAGTGGTCTGGTACCTGGCCCTGGGGTGATTAGAGCAGGTGAATAGTGGCCCAGAGTATAAGAAGGTGGTTGGGAGTTAGGAGCTTTTGACTGATTGGTTTGCATGGGAAAGGCATGCTCAGAGGCTATTCATTTGGCCCTGGGAGGGAGGAATCTTCCTGGGGTCAGCAGGGACCCAGATCAGAAACTACAGGAAAGATTAATTGTCTACTAAAGACTGACTATGATCTTAGAAAATATGCAGCAGTCTAATTCATAAATTGCATTTAATGTCTCTCAAGAGATTAAGTATTTGTGCTAAGTATGACAAAAATTTCTCCTATCTTCTGATATTTGCCACAGAATATTAACACTAAAAATGAATGGCTTACTTTAACCTGAGATCTTTATTCATTCACTTATACGTCCTACTTTTTTTTTTTTTCCCACATTCACTCCTAGGTTTGTAGACTACAAATCAGAAAAGTGACTAGAAAATAATATGTCCATATTTGTTGACTGAATGAATGAATGAATGAGGAATCTGAGCAAGGGCTAAAATTCTCCACATTATCAAACTCCAATACAACATCCAGTGCCTGGTAGCAGACACAGCTTAAATTGTAGTTGATAGTATATATGGATTAGCAATGTTTTAGACACAAGTTATTTTTTAATTTGCTTAATTAAGGATCTGCTAAAAAAAAAAAAACAAAGCAAACCAAACCAGGTTTGTTTGTTTTTTTTTTTTCCAGCAAAGTATAATGAAAGGAGTTCTGTACTAGAAGCAAGAAAGGCCTGGATTCTAAATGTTGTCTCTGGCTCACTGATTTTGCTTTGTGCTAAAATGGGAAGCCACTCTCTCGAACCTCTATTCCATTATGTATCACTTAGGAGACTAGATGAAATAATCACTATGGTTCAGCTCAGTTTTAAGTCTCTATGATTTTACAGACTGTAAACAATGGTAGGTTCACAATTATAACAGTCTGGGATTTAATACAAAACCTCACCTTTACTAAAAAGCATTTTGATGGATTTTAATTTACAACATGTTGATTACAGGTACTACATATACACAGAATAATAATGCCAAGTACCTTTCCTCACCAGAGAGAATGTTACAGACATCATTTAACTTGTGCTTACAAAATCCAACTATACCTGGATCCCTCCTAGGCAGCATGCTCACGGAGGATGCAAAAAACCCACAAACTGTGCCCATACAGTAAACATTTAAAATTAGAACTTTGCATCTTTAAAGATCTTGATAAAGCCAGCAGGCCCGTGGGGAGACTGAGGCAGAGGCAAGCTCAGGTTTCCCGATATCGTAGGGCTGAATGATGGAAGAGCCAGACTCACCTGGGACATTCTCTCTCGGTGCTTGGCCTCAAGCCTCTCTTTGGCTTTCTGGAAATGGGCGTGTTCATTCTCATCCCCAGGTGTCTCGAGATACTTGTCAACGGCATCAGGGGTACTGGCTGCTGTTGTAGGAACTATAAGGTAGAAGAGAAGGAGGTTTGAGAAAAAAAAAAACCAACAACAACAGAATATCTACTCGTTTAATAGAAAGCCGTATTTTCAGTTATTTCTCAGAACAGAGAATGTAGTAAAGCAGCGCATACAAGATGTTAATGCTGTTTAAGAGAACACCATGAGACACTGTGCAGCACAGTAAGGATGTGTCTCACCACTCCCAAGTACAGAATGAAGGAAAAATCTTTAAAATGGTCCATTTTGCAATTATAGCATTAGAGTTCTTTACGAAACAACCATGCAAACAGCAAAAACAGTTGGTGCTGAATAGATGTTTTTCCAAATCCCCATGCTTTCCTAAATTAATATTTTGCAATTTTGAAAGTAAATGATGATATCATCAATATCATACACTAAGACTCCTGCAGAAACCAAAGATATCTGTAATTAGCCTGTTGTAGAATAACAGCACCCCAGAGAAAAGGTAAATTGTATGATGTATTTTAGATAACTGAATTACAAAGACAACCTTCATGAGACAGTATGAGAAACACTACAAAAAAAAATAAACATCAATAAACACATTTTTGAATCACAAAAGGACCTTTCTGCCTTCACAAATTTGACAATAGTCAATGAATTCATTATGCTAGTTGTCAAAAAGAAAGTGATCTCTATTTTGAATTCAACTAATACTGCTAAGCAATATTTGAATTGCAACATATACTGCTATATTATGTGAAAACATAAATACCCATAAAATTCAAGAGTACACTATAAAACAAAAACATCTTAATTCATGAGCCAAGTGAATATAATACCTATACAAGCAATTTTCCAAAAGATTAGTGAGACTTCAGAGTATTTATGAGCTTAAAAGCAAAAAGAAAAAAGAAGTTTGACTTAAGAAGCAGCATATTTAACATAAAAAACAAAATGAGATGTTTTCACTATCTTTTTAGGTCAAATCAATTGTTTCATTTAAAAGGTTATTCAAATATCACCAATGTTCCAAGTATTCCTATAGAATTATTAATACTTGTGTATTACATTTGGGATACAATATCTCAAAGAGGACCTGAATGAGAAGAATTGATAGCTAAGTCATTTTGAAACTAAACTTGAAGTTAAATACGTTTTCTACGTCCTTCAAGAAAATGACTGGAATCTTAATCCAAAGTCTTCAAAGATATTAACTAAAACCGGAAGGCTGTTTAATAATTAAACAGTATCTTTCATTTTAAAGAGAAACATTTGTTTTGATTTTTCCCCTCCACTTCAATCCTGATTAATAATCATTTTTCAAAAAATAAAAGCAGTTGAATGTCTATCCAGATGTTGCTTTCAAGTGGAAGGAAGGAGGCAGGGCATATTCCTGGTGCCTTTACACAGCTGCCCCTATCTTCTCTGTAGCAAATGAGGAAGTGGTGTTCCTTCTTACATTGGCAGCAACAGGGGGAAGGAAGGAAGGAAGGAAGGAAAGAGCCATGTGGGGATTTGTAATTAAGCACATTTGGATTTGAATCCCATTTCTTTTTCAGATCAGCTGCGACCTGGGGCAGGAAACGTAGGCACTCCATGTTCCAATTTCTTTATCAAGTGGTGATAACATGCCGCAGGACATGATAGGAGAGCTGGGAAAATGAGATACCATACCACATGTAAGTCATCCGGCAGAGAGGGTGACACACAGCAGAGCTCATACATGTTAGCGGCCTTCCCTCCTCCTCTGCTTAATACATCCTGTTCAAATCTCAGAGCTAATGCTAACCATGGGAAAGTTCTGCTACTTTTATTCAAAGCCACTGAAAATGTTTTGGTAGAAGAGAGCAATAATAAAGAAAAAAAAGAAAAGGACGAATTTTAAAATTTCTAAAATTGAGAAAAAGAAACAAAAGAAAATATAAACATTTATTAACAAAAAATAAAATAGAACCGCCGAAAATGAGTTACAGGATCACAAAGTGCAACCTACAGGAAAAGCAATATGTATTTTTCAAAAAATGTTAGGTTTAGCCCACATAAAAAAGGCCGAAAGTATCAAAAATAAGTAAATTGTTAATTTGTAAGATTGAAACAATAATTTTGAATATTAAGTCCTTTTCGAAAAAAAGGTAAATGTGTTTCTCCATAGCTTCAAGCAAACCAATATGCAAGTATTTTTAACTTAATCATTAAGTTGATGATTCCCAACTTGAAATGAACATGGTATTTAGCATTTAAAATGTGCTTCCCCAGCTTTAGTCATCTTCTCATCTTAACTGGTAGAGCTCAAATGAGAACAAGTTAAAGTAAAAGCAGAAAATAAAACAATAACATTCTTTTGCACAGTCCAATGTGGCAGAATGACATGTTGAGGCAAACCATATTTTATCTTCGAAACAAATGAAAATGCGTAAATATTTGGGGTTATATTTGCTGATGAAGATAGTCATCTGGCTATAACTGTTATAACCATAACATAAGCACCCCTTTGGAAAACTGGAATCATAAAACTTACTATATAAGAAGGAAGTTTTTTCAGCTCCTGTGGTTTGCAAACACTGTCTACTGTATAAAGGAAAGAAGATAAACACTATAATCTGAATCACTATAATCACATTGGCCTAAGTAGCAATGCACTTAGCAATATAATGAGAATAACCATGGAACATGAATGTGAGGTATGTTTAATAGGACTGAGGATATTAAAAATGATAAAAACCTTTTTAGGCACGTGGAAATGAATATGAATACTATATTACCAATTTAATCCACTGAATCCAGAAATATTTCTGTGGTAATTAATTTTCTGTGCCAACTTGATTGGGCCACAACGTGCCCAGATTAAACATTGTTTCTGAGTGTCTTTGTGAGGGTGCTTCTGGATGAGATTAGCATCGGAACTGGTGCACTCAGTAAAGTAAATCATCCTCCTCAACGTGGGCAGGCATCACCCAATCTGCTGAGGGTCTGAAAACAAAAGGGCAGAGGATGGAGCAGTTCACCCTTTTTATTTCCTGGCTGCCTGAGCCGGGATATTGGTCTTCTCTTGTCCCTGGACTGAAATTTACACCATTGTCTTCCCTGGTTCTCAGGCCTTTAGATTCGGACTAAATCATACCAGCAGATCTCCTGGGACTCCAACTTGCAGACAACAGATTGTGGGACTTAGCCTCCATAATTGTTGTGTGAGTCAATTCTGCATAATCAATCTCGTCCTATACATATATATCCTATTGCTCCTGTTTCTCTGGAGAACCCTGAGCAATACAATTTCTCTTCAAGTAAATCTTTGTTAATGGTCCCAGTTATTTCCCATAGTTGAGGAAGCTGTGTCTCTTTTCATCTTTAACTCAAATTTTTCAGCCATTCATACAAACCCCCCATCTCAATTAGTGTGAGTGAAATTATCCTATATTCATACCAACCAGCAAGCCAGATTACTGTCGAGTCAAGCAGAGAAGGACAGCATAAGCTGATATTGTTAAACGAATTTAGTAGTTCATTACTACTGCTCTGCAGCTGGTGAGGATCCCGGAAGGAGAGAGCAATTTTAAGGTGGAGTATGTCCAGAGAGCTCAACTTCTATTTCGTGAATATCCTTATATCCTAAAGAGATTAAATTCATAGGACTGACTACCATTTTGTGATTACGTCCACAGAAGGCCAGAGACACATGTTCCCTATGTCCTCACCCATCAAGGTACTTCCTTTTGGGAAGGGAGTGGGGCTCAAGGAATGTCAGGATATGTCACAGGATACAGAGGGAACAGGAAGCTGTACATCAGCAGGTCACTTGATATATTTAAGGTACTTAAAACACAGGTTACTGTAACCACATAGAAAGTGGAAACAAACTGGCTTTAGTAGGGTTTATTTCTGTTTTGCGTTTTAAACTACCATAAAGCAGTTTATCCTGCTTACAGACCTCTGAGATTCCACGGAACCTCTGATAAAGGCTAGGATTTCGGCCGGGTGCGGTGGCTCACGCCTGCAATCCCAGCACTTTGGGAGGCCGAGGTGGGCGGATCACCTGAGGTTGGAACTTTGAGACCAGCCTGATCAACATGGAGAAAACCTGTCTCTACTAAAATACAATAAAATAAAAAAATTAGCTGGGTGTGGTGGCCCATGCCTGTAATCCCAGCTACTCGGGAGGCTGAGGCAGAGAACTGCTTGAACCTGGGAGGTGGAGGTTGTGGTGAGCCAAGATCACGCCAATGCACACCAGCCTGGGCTACAAGAGCGAAACTCCGTCTCAAACGAACAAACAAACAAACAAATAAATAAATAAAGGCTAGGATTTCCATGTTGGCACTTCGTCTCAAATAAATAAATAAATAAATAAATAAATAAAGGCTAGGATTTCCATGTTGGCCAAATGATAACAGCCTCTGTTCATCAGAGCCCACCATGCTAGGCATGTTCTATGTGTTCTCGTTTAATACATGGGAAGAAAAAATTACCCTATTTTATTGCATAGAGGCAAAACGCTATCATTTAACATACTCATTCGCATCCCTAAACACACACAAATAAAGTCTCTTAAGATTGGGTAAGCCATAAAAAGGCTGTAAAGCTAATTTTTAGAGTAGTAAAGGGCTAATCCATCCACATGCTGGGGCACTGGAAAGGGTTTTTGTTGTTTTGTTTTGTTAATGAGCAGCACAACTTGGCAAAACCACCATATGCTTTGTTATGATGTCCGCTGGCTTGTTTTCTATGAAACAGCTGTTCTTGCCCCGAACACTATCTGGCAAATACCTTCAGCAGAAGTTGGGTCATAAAGCAGGGATCAAGTGGAAGAGCCCACAGAGCTGGAATATGGAGGACGTTCCATATTGGGCCCCTCCTCCAGCCTGCTCACTCACGTCTTCTGCAAGCAAGCTGGCTAGGTATGTTCCCCCTTCCACAGAAAACTAGACTTAAAACGAGACAAAACACAGGGTTCAATATCCTTAGCTCTAGGTTTTGACCTCTAGATGCCTAGTCATTAGCAGCAATACCAACATCACATGCACAAGCTTTTAACTTTTTAAATGACCTTTGTATTTATTTTATTTTAGTCTCCTAACAGAACCTTGTGGGGCATGGTAGCTACACAGGCTATTACCTCCCTTCCTTTTAATAGTGATCACGTGTATCTAAACACTCATAACAAATGAAAAAAATATAACAGAAAAGCAGTTCTAATTCCTAGTACATCACTGCTTCAAGGTGAATATTTGCTTCCAAATATACAGTGGCATTCTGGACGACTAACGCCTTCTACATAAGCCACATCCTTATTCTTTGCCACCCTGGGAAGCCACAGGTATCAAAGCAGCTGAGACAGCAGCTCTGACATGGACAAACTATCCTGCCTTTAGTGCACCTGTTCATTCTTTTATTCCTCCAGCCCGCCAACATTACAGCCCTTATTATATGTGAGGCACATGGGAGAAACCAATGAGAAAAACATGAAGACCCTGGTCCTGGTGGAATTATATTCTAGGGAAAGAAACAATTACCACAAGAATTTTTTAAAAGCTAGTAAGTCATATTGTTAATATGTGATTTGTATTATGGAGAAAAAGAGGAAAAAGAAAAATAGAGCAGAGTTCCGAAGGATCGGGAGAGCTGAGGGGAGAGGGGAAAGGTAGACCGCAGTAAGTGAGCAACCAGGCAGAGTCTTAAGTGAGGAGGTGACATTCAGATCTTCCCAGGTGGCTGCCGGAAGAACATGGCAGGCAGATGACAAAACTAGCACGGAAGCCCTAAGAGTTGAGGCTGGCTGGCAAATTCCATGAGACCCGCATGGCCAGAGCTGAAGAAGCAAGAGAGGAAGTAATGGGAGAGGCAGGGAAGAAATGGGGGACATCATGTACAGCTTTGAAGCCACAGTAAGGATTCTGAGGGACCGGCGTGGGCTGTTTGAGGGGGAGTATATGTGATGGGGCATTTTGTTGAAGGATCACTCTGGCTGCTATGGGACAAAAGTAGAAGGAAGATCTTTTAAGAGGAGAAGACAGGCTGGGCGCAGTGGCTCACGCCTGTAATCCCAGGACTTTGGGAGGCTGAGGCGGGCAGATCACCTGAGGTCAGGAGTTTGAGACCAGCCTGACCAACATGGAGAAACTCTGTCTCTACTAAAAATACTAAAATTAGCTGGGCGTGGTGGCGGGCGCCTGTAATCCCAGCTACTCGGGAGGCTGAGGCAGGAGAATTGCTTGAACTCGGGAGGCGGAGGTTGTGGTGAGCCAAGATTGTGCCATTGCACCCCAGCCTGGGTGATAACAGCGAAACTGTCTCAAAAAAAAAAAAAAAAAAAAAAAAAAAAAGGAGAAGACAAAGATGAAGGTGGCTTGGACCAGGGTGGCTGTCACAGGAGGTTGTTGCCCTCAGCCCCCTTCCCACACGAGAAGGGTCAGATTCCCTTCTTTCTCTCACACCAAAATGCCATTACCTCAGGGAACTGAATATGAAAATGGGAGAAACTGTTTTCACATGTGCATGAGGGCTCATTTCAATTTTAATACTGATACACGCATGCTTGTCACAATACTGCCACTTCACATTGTTATCTATTCTCAATACCTGCCAGAGCTCTGTTTTCTGGGGTGAAGTAAAATGGCAGGTTAGCTTTCAGTTTATTCATGAATGCTGATGCCACACCCAACGTTCCTGTCACAAAATGCTCCTCCATCACTGGGGCCAAGAAACCAATGAAACATTTTCCATACCTGTGTTTCCTCTGAGAAAATTATCATTTGAAGGGAAGTTACTTCAAAATAGGGTGAAACCTGCTAACATCTTCAGGATGAGGCAGAAATCACTCTCCTAGCCTGTCTGAAGACTCCTTAGAGGATAATCCATTAAGTTGAACTGTACATGCACTGATTTCCCTCATTTTAGTTCTGATTTTGTAATCATTGTGGAGTACTCCATTTCATATTCATACTAATGTGGTACTTCACATTCATATAAGAATGTAGGGTCAAAATTAAAGACACTGTGAAAGATTGCCCCTATCATTTTGATATTCATTTGTTTCCTCAGGCTCTGGGGTGACACACAATTTTACAGTCACAATGGACTCAGGACACAAAAGAAGAAATAACCCACCTTCAAACAGCAATGACCGTGGCCATCTCCAACAGGCCAGAAGGCTGAATGTTTCCCTAAACAAAGGCTTATGAATGGCATTCAGTCAATATATTAATATTAGATTCTAACAAGAAAATTGGGTTAGTCTCATCAGCAGAAAAGCAATTTATCTCTATAGCCTTGATAACAGAAGATTAAAACAAATTAAGACCTATATAAATCACTGCCTTATCATTGAAAATGCTATTTGATACAGACCTAGCAATGTTGTCATTTGAGATGGCTATAATTTAGGAGAGAAGACAAGGAGGATCATTTATACATGGGTGAAATATAAACCTGTTAGCGTTCATGTGAAAATTTAATCTTGAAACATGGCAGAGCTTTCTGAGTGCCACCCCAACTTAAAAAAGAAGTGTCTCTCCATTTTCCTAATTTCAAAATAGTTAAAACTCCTAACACATTCTAAATTCAAATATTTATCCTACCCATTAAGTCCAAGATAGAGGAGCCATTTATGACAAGAAAATACAGTTCGTGATCCTCCGGTGTAATACCAGACTCTCTTAAAAACAAAATAACAACAACAAGAAGAAAAAACAAAGGCATTCTCCCCCTAATATGCCCTTGTATTACAATTTTATAGTCAGTGCAATCATAGCTGGTGGAGAACACTATCAATGCATCGCATGGACATAAGGAAATAAAAATGTAATCTATGATGTGTTGACTCTAGTCAAGCTACATTTCTTTTTTATGTCCATGGACACATACTGACATGGGAATTTTTTCAAATATATGAACTGAATGTGAAAGAATGAATGCTGGCATTATTTTTTATTAACATCTATTCTCTATTCAGCACAACATACTAACACTTAAAAGCAACCTCGTCTGAATCTAAAAAATATATGTGAAGCAATAGCAATAATAACTGGCGTTCAGAATGGGTTAACCTTAGGTTATTGTTTTTTGTCAATTTGTCAGAAGCTATTCTTGACTTCATTAATGGAGGCACATAAAGCAATAACCTGTCATAGCTGCTCAACACTCAATAGATGAGTTCGGAAAGTCAAAATCTTCAGTATCGTCCACTTTCATATAAACTGTAGCAGTAAAAGGAGATGGAACTGTTAACCTCTATGGAGGTCTTAAGGATAAAGCTGATTTCATTTTACCCCAGCTTTCCAGAGCAATCTTCTCCTACGCTTGTATATTTTACTTTATATTGTTATTTAACTCTATGACATATCTGGGTCTAATCTCACTAATAAAATTATCAAGTTATTAAAAGCCAGGACTCAGATTCCTTTGCTGGTGTCCCTCAAAATACCTGGCCTAGCACATCCTGGGCTCAAAAATAACTGCTGCACAGTTCACAACTGCAAAGATATGGAACCAACCTAAGTGCCCATCAACCAATGAGGGATAAAGAAAATGTGGTGTATATATACCATGGGATACTAGTAGGCCACAAAAATCACAAAATAAAGGTCTTTCGCAGCAACTTGGATGGAGCTGGAGGCCATTATTCTAAGTGAAGTAATCAGAAATGGAAATACAATATGTACTCACTTATGAATTGGGAGCTAAGCTATGATTATGCAAAGGCATACAGAGTAGCATAATGGACACTGGAGACTCAGAATGAGGAAGACTGGGAAGGAGGAGGGGGATAAAAAAGTATGTATTGGGTACAATGTACACTACTCAGTTAATGGGGACACTAAACTCTCAGACGTCACCACTATACACTTCATCCCCATAACTAAAAACCACTTGTATCCCCCCAAAGCTATTGGAAAAAAAAATTAAAAAAAAAAAAAAAAAAAAAAAAAACCTGCTGTATTAAACCAAGGATCGGCTTGCTGGCTACCTTTTTTTTTTTTTTTTTTTCCCCCTTGAGATGAAGTCTCACTCTTGTCCCCCAGGCTGGAGTGTGATGGTGTGATCTCAGCTCACTGCAACCTCTGCCTCCCAGGTTCAAGTGATTCTCCTGCCTCAGCCTCCCGAGTAGCTGGGATTACAGGCGCGCGCCACCATGCCCAGCTAATTTTTGTATTTTTAGTAGAGATGGGGTTTCACCATGTTGGCCAGGCTGGTCTCGAACTCCTGACCTCAGGTGATCTGCCCGCCTCAGCTTCCCAAAGTGCTGGGATTACAGGTGTGAGCCACCGCACCCGGCTGCTGGCTACTTTTATAAAAGTAGTATTATTGGAACACAGCCTTGTCTATTTGTTTACTTATTGTCTATTGTTGCTTTCATGCTACCATTGCATAGTTAAGTAGTTATGACAAACCGCATGACCTACAAAGCCTAAAATATCTATAATCTGGCCTTGTATGAAAAATATTTGCCGACCGCTTTATTAAACGATCTACTTACCCTCTTTTGGCAAATAGCTAAACAACAGAGCAGTGACATAATGAGCATTCTTTTACCACAGATAGAACACCTCTAATCTGAGAATCCGAAATGCTCCAAACTCTGATAATTTTTGAGCACTGACACGACGTCATGGTGGCTGGGATAGCAACACCTTTGTTCTCTCACAGTGCAATGTACACAAACTTTATTTCATGAACAAAATTATCAAAAATACTGTATAAGGCCAAGTGTGGTGGCTCATGCCTGTAATCGAAGTACTTCGGGAGGCCGAAGCTGGTGGATCACTTCAGGTCAGGAGTTCAAGACTAGCCTGGCCAACATGTTGAAACCCTATCTCTACTAAAAAACACAAAAATTAGCTGTGTGTGGTGGCAGGCGCCTGTCATTCCAGCTACTTGGGAGGCTGAGGCGGGGGATCTCTTGAACCCAGGAGGCAGAGGTTGCAGTGAGCTGAGATCACGCCACTACACACCAGCCTGGGCAACAGAGCGAGACTCCATCTCAAAAAAAAAAAATTGTATAAAATTATCTTCAGACTTTTGTATAAGGTGTACATGAAACATAAATGAATTTCATGTTATTTCATCATGAATACATCAATATTCCAAAATCCAAAATCTGAAGCACTTCTGGTCCCATTTTTGAGAAGAGATATTTAACCTGTATTCAAAGTAAATGGTCTTTCTTTTCAAAAAATGCTGAGTTGCTAAGCAATCCAGTTCCTTTCAATTTTAGGGTCATCTCTAATTATTATGGCTTTAAGGAAAAAGTCATTCTTCCTATCTAAGCATTTCCAGATACCAAAGATTTAGCTTTTCACACTTGGTAATCTGATAGAATATACTGGCACTGATGTGACACGTAGTTTAATTCACCATCACATTTTTTAATGCTTTAAAATTGTTGTCCCTCCCTAGGTTGGCTGGGGAGCAAAGTGTAATCCCAGATTGCCCAATCTAATTTGGCAGTTTTAGTTCCAATGGTATTGCAGAATGTGCTAATGGGAACTAATATTTGCTACCGCACAGTGAAAAGAACAAGAATAGTGTGATTAAGAACAATAGTTCAAATTTGGACAAAGATTAAATGGCCTAGGCATTCAGACTTCTGTCTTATGGCTCCTGTCTTTACAACAACCCTGGGGTTAAGGTGGCATATTCCATTGAAAGGCTGCGTGGTGAGTTATCTACGATTTGCAAATTATGAGCTTCTGCGGCAACAAACTTGGAACTTGGGGATGGTTCTTGGGGATGGAACTTGGGGCCTGACTTGTTAAGTTCCAATTCTTTTCATATTCTCTGGAAGTGTACCAGTCTGTTTCATGTCATCTGGACCATTCTGATGTCCCTAGAAGTCAATCTTTTTCCCTCCCTCAATCCTGCATGGGGTCAGGCCTACACCTCTGTACAAACTCTAAGGCCATAAACATAATCCTAAAGTACAAATAACCTGTGTAGCAAGACTATAGGACATCTCTACAGGTGGTTGTGCTCCAGCATATCCTGGGATTCTAGGAAACTAAGATGAAACAGAGAGGAGAAAGGGGTGGTGCATAGGTGAACCATGGACTTCCAACTAAGGGGTTTGCTGGTTTCTTTTCTGCTGCCACAGTAGCTTACATTAGAGCAGGAAAACTACGAGACCTTCAATACTATAGTCAGGACAGCAACAGCAACTTCCACTTTACCTTGCAAATATTGACGGCTTGGACAATAGTCTAACAAATTCAATTTCAAACATCTGTCGAGAATTGGAGGATACTGACATTCTAACATTTCAACATGCCCCCAAATTTGTGGACAGTACACCTGTTTACACCAGGAGAGTTCTATCTCTGAGTCAGATGTGGGGAAACTACTACTCTAGAACAGGATTCTCAACCAGAATGTGACCCCCCGGGCACATTTAGCAAAGTCTAGAGACATTTTTAGTTATCACAGCTGGAGTTGTGTTAATGGCGTTTAGTGGGTAGGGGTCAGGGGTGCTGCTAAATACCCTATATGCATAGGACAGACTCCTAAAAATTAATTATTTGCATCAAAATGTCAATAGTGCTGAGGTTGAGAAACCTTGGTTTAGTTGTTTGTACATGTCAGCACAAATGAAGGAGCCAGAGATGGGTCACACTTTGGCCAGATCACATGGTGCAATCTGCTGAATAAAAATTGGCATGATGCTCTTTGAGAGATTAAATGCCATTAAGGAGTTTGTCTGTTTGCCTTCCGGGATGCAATCTGATGGAGACAACACTAGAAAAAATGGTCACACTCTCATATTTGAAATATAAATGAATCAACAAGTATTTATATAATAATTTCATTGTTTACAAATACTACATTTTGAAGATTAAATGTGAAAACTTTTTGCACTGTCCTAAACCCAAATGGGCAGGTGCAAAACCAATGTCAGAAATTAACTCAGCTCTCATAAGATTCTTTATCCCAAATGAGAAAGGGTTTTTTTTTTAATGATTTGAATTCCTATGTTCATGAATAAAATGAAAGCTCTCAGCCTTATCCCTTATATTTGTGGTTTAGATTTTTATTTATAATAACAACAATAAAATATGTCCCTAAAATTGCAATGCTCAAAATTGGTTTTTATGACAAAAGTTTGAAACCTAGCAATGCCTGATTTATGGCAAATTATTGTTTTTATAATGCAAACCATCATACATTTTCTCCCTAAGTGTAATCTTAGTTCAACTGAAGAGCTTTTTCTATCTCCTTTCACATTTGTTATTTGACTAGAAGCAGCTTAGACTGAGCAACCTGTAAAACCAACCACCTTTGTGCAGAAATATCATCCAATTGGCTCTAAATTGATGAAGGAGCAAAGTCAAGTCCAAGCTGCCCAGTCTAACAGGCTTGCTTACCTTCTAGCTCAGCTCCTTTTCTCTGAATTGAGTCTGCCATCTGCATTTGACCTCTAGATGACCATGACTTTTTCAAATCAAATGTGCAGTTTGCTATAAATAAGACCACATAGCTGCACAAGCTATAAATAACTAGAAATTATATGTTTTTTCTTTGTCTGCTTGTACTAGCACTGCAAAACCCTTCACTTGCTGTGACTGAATAGTCTCTGTAGGTAGACAAGAAAATATAGCTGCCCAAATCACTTCATCCTCCTAGAATGGAAAGGTGTCAGGATCCCAAATACACTGCAAGTAGATGGAGAAAATTACTGGGAAGGAGAAAATTACAAAAGAGACTTTCAGTATCTGTTCGGAACAGTGGATGATGAAAGTGGTAGTTACGTGTACAGCATGAAAATAAATTTTCAAACAATGATGCTTGTTTCCATCAGTTATTAAAAATGGAAAAATAGAATTCTTATAAATGCTAAAATGAAACAAGAGAAAAATAATCATTGTTTTGTAAAAGAATGGGAAAGACATTTAATTTACTGATGCGTGCTATATTCATGGCATTTAGGAAAAAATGTTAACATTCTTCATCCTCTTTTCACTGTTTTCTGTATTCTTAAAATGTGCTTCTGAATCACAAATGTGATTTTACCAACCGGCAAACAATGTCAGAACCAAATGCTTAGCCATTTGGTGTGGAATGCAGCCAAAATGTCATTTGGGTTTCAAGCCTGGTCCTGCCATGTTCGATGGCTTGGGACAAGTCACTAAGCTCTTGAAGCCTCATTTTTTCTCATATGTACAAAAGGAATGAGGAAAATGTCCACAAAGTGTTCTGAAGAAAAATAAATGATCTGTGAAAATGCTTGGTACAATGCAACTTAACATGCGTACCTATGTATTATCAATACTAAAGTGGAATAGCTAGAGCTTTTTCCTAGTCTGTGTCAACCCACTTGCTGTACTTACACTGTTTTTAGAGAAAAATGCTTTTTTCACAACAGCAAAAGAAATGTGTATATTGCAGCAGTACTAAACCACATCCTTCAAAAGTTATACATAATGTGAATTATTCTGAATATTTTATGGAGGCCATTAAAAAACTTTATAGTTTAGGATGCAGTCTTTTTTAAAATACCTAATCCTTCATCTATAATTTATCATCTTTAAAAAAGATAACTGGCTTCATCAGTTTTGAGATGAGGGGTTTTGTTTTCGGGATAATGTACATAAATGCTGATTTTAATTATAAAATATCTAAGCTACAACTGAAATTGTGTCTCTTCTTCCAGCAATCATAAGCACAAATGGCATATATCATCCCTAACCTAACACTGGATAAATCTATTTCTGGATGGAATCCAAATTCAAATATGAGTACTAAAACCACATTTTAAAACTAAGCTAGTCTGATATTACAACTGAAATAAAAACAAAACATAAGACACTATAAAGCCTGCAGTGGCTGGACAATGCATTTCTTTATAGGAGGCTCTTTCTCTACCTCCTAGTCAGAAGCTGAGAACCTCTAACCTACCATTACGCCTTCTGGGAGAGAAGAAAGAGGGGTTCCTAATGTTTAAAAGTGACCCTTCATGTCTAAAGTTGAAACCGGGTCTTATAACACACATAATTGAAATCTGCGCGTACGAATTAGTCCATGTACTATAATACATGAATATTAAGTATTTTTTCTGAGGAAACAAGTTACTTATGTATTATAGTCTCTTGTTAAATCATGGTTTCTTGATATAACTGAGTACCCTATTTTAAAGATCTTTCTTTCTTCCTTTCTTTTCCTTCCAGTTTTAGTAATGAAATGCTAACCTTTGCTCTCTTTTTTCCCACCAGGCACTCCCTGCACAGCGCTTCCCTTATCTAATTATGCTTATATTATTAAAATTATTAATGCTTGCTTAGAAGTTCCACTGACTGACTTAGGCACCTTCAGAATTCTCCCTCATCAGGAGATCACCTCAAGGCTGCAGTTAATTTACAACCCGATTGTGCCTGGGATGCGCCAGCCCACTTACCGAACTGGATAGTAACTCAAGTCTTTGGAACAAGTCCCGTATAGCAGCACCTCCTCACCGCTCCTTCATGCCCTGCATTCCAAGCTCCCCTTTTTAAGCCTTTGTTTTTTAATCCAAAATTTGAGATGGTTGCTTTAAGGCAGGAGCCTGGACCATTTCCCCACTGCTAGCTTTGCAAAGTAAAGTCACTTTCCTTCCACTGCACCTAGCCCTTGTTCTTCAGTTCTGCAAGCAGTGAGAGGCTGAGCCCGCTCTCAGTTACATTGATAGCTTTTAGGAAATAAAAGAGTAATGGCAAATACAATACAATGATGTTGTCCATATAATATTCAATAAAACCAGACTAAATAAAAAGGAAATTGGTCAGAAATAGAAGAAACTTAGTCAATGATGTTCTTAGCCCGACATCTCAAGCTGTCTGGCAAAATCAGATGTAATTACAAGCAAGGTAATGGGAAGAAACATTTTACTAAGACAGGTGTTCAAGAAACACAAAACCATGCAAAGAAGGTGATGATGCTGGAGTTATGTGAACCAAGCAGCATCCTCCTCCCCTCTTCCCTTCCCTCAGGTGAATAACAACGTACGTTTAACAGGATCTCGGGCAAGAGGTTCCTGGGTAGTCTTGAGTAAACTTTGGGACACTATGGAAAAAATAAGAGAACATAACTAAAAACAAAAAGAGAAACATGGGAATGATGGCTGAAACGCACATGAGTCCACTGACAAAAAAACCAACCTAACAAACAAAATCACTCACTTAGGTTTGGTCCCTCCAACAAAACCAAAATGAGCATATTAACGTAAGATCTATTTTTGCAAGAAGTTAACATTTGAGAATGCTGGATATTTTGTCTCTGATAGTATATCCGAGTAACAACAGGTTTCCTAACAGAAGAGGATTTCTTGCTCCTTCTTTTGTGCCAAATATCCCCAATTCCCTTCGATGCATTTTTTCACAAAAACCCCATTTATTTCACTCATTCATAGGACAGCATCTGGCTCTCGGCTCTGGCTGTTTGCTGAGGCTTATACTCTCTCCTTATTCTTGTCCACCCATCTAACTGATCTTCAGCCTTTGCTTTTTTCATACATTATTCTGTCACCTATCCCCTCTAAAATCAGGCATAGCTAGCCTTATCTAATATATCTCTGTTGGGAGCATCGATCTTTTGCAAAACCCTCAGCAAAGTGTGTGCCACCCAGGACAACTGGACAGGTGCCCACTGCTCACTCCCAGCCCAAACTGATCAAAGGGAGAGAATTTTCGGGGAAGGGATGGCAGCACTGGGGTAAGGTGGAGAGATAATTTGAATCTCTTGAAGCAAATTCATCACTGCTAATAATTAAAACCAAATAAGTCTCTTATTACCAAAAAATATACATGATATTTCAGAAAATGAATCCACCCAGGAAAAGGGAGAAAAATTTGCAAATCTGCCAGGAAACCTCTCCCAGCCGCTAAACCAGTCAGAATCACTGTAACAAAAGGCCTTTGTTCCAAAGGCTGCAGGCAACAGAATTCTCCATTGTGTTCGCAATACCTGACCTAATTGACTGCTTTGTTTGAAACTGAAGAAGGGAGTCATTTGAGCCAGAAGCTGCAATCATCCAATCAGAGCCAGAATAAAAAAAAAAAAAAAGCCCTTGAGGTTACCAGTTCCTACACCTGTTCACACATGGGACTGAAGCAGTCATCTCATTCACTGGCGATGGCAGGAGACCAACAGGAGCTTTTCCATTAGATTCCTCTTAGATCCTGGGCTCCTTTACAGTGGGGGTATTAATGGTGCAGGTCCTTCTGTTGTTTTGCTTAATCCTACGATCTTGCTGGAAAACAATTTATATAATCCCTAGGAATCTCAGGCAGGAAATGTGGCTGCCACCCTTGCAACACAGCGGAGAATAGGCAGGAGTCTCTCAAAAAAGTAATGCACAGTTATTGAGTTTCATTTTTAGTTATCAAGCTGAGTTGAATAATTACTTCTTGAGTAGTTCATACTTGCTACTCATGAACAACAAACAAACAAACAAATAATAAATAAATAAATAAATAAGCACAATTGGGAATTTCACTTGGAAGTCTGTTAACGACATGGAAGTCTCACATCTGGTACTGGACCTCCTGAGAATTACCTCTTTGGGGAAAATTTCATCATGCACTTAAGTCATCATGACTTCATATTTTTATCCTCCAGAATTAAGAAAAGCTTAATGTTCAAGAGACTTTGAAAATTATGTTCCGGCCGGGCGCAGTGGCTCACGCCTGTAATCCCAGCACTTTGGGTGGCTGAGGCACGTGGATCACTTGAGGTCAGGAGTTCGAGACCAGCCTGGTCAACATGGTGAAACCTTGTCTCTACCAAAAATACAAAAAATTAGCCGGGCCCAGTGGCATGTGCCTGTAATCCTAGCTGCTGGGCAGGCTGAGGCAGGAGAATCACTTGAACCCGGGAGGCGGAGGTTGCAGTGAGCCGAGATCGTGCCACTGCACTCCAGCCTGGGAGACAGAAAGAAACCCTGTCTTTAAAAAAAAAAAAAAAAATTATGTTCCTCGAGCCTTATGTCATTGAAAGTTTCTCACATTAAGTCAAAAGTTTTCTTCTACTTTCAAGAGAAGAAGCAGAAGTTTGACCTAGCAAATGTCTGTGTGCTGAGCTTAGTAGGGGGCAAGACGGGCACTTCTGCCCTCCGGCATTTGAGATGCATGAGCTCAATTCAATCACATTCCCTCATCAGCACAATAAAAGACATGTTATGAACCAACTTAAAGGTATTCATCACAGCCATACACCTTATCAATGCAACTCAAGCTGCATCAGCCAGGCTTCCAGTGGTAGATAGTATCTGCACAGGTAGTGCACATGCATAAACATGAACACACATGTACACAGACAAACACATAAGTATGCATTTGCAGAAACGGCTGGCTGCAGAAGACAAAACAGCCACTCCAGCTTTGTTTCAAAGAGAAGCACTCAGAAGTCCCTCTGGATTGCAAGACATATCTGCTACAGCTAGGAAGAGAACACATCCATGGCCATGCTTTATCAGGGAAAGACGGAGAGGTGTGCTCATGATTGAACATACTGCGGAGACTCTGAGCAATTAGAGAAGTGGACAGAAATGTGGTTAGTGGTAGCAACAGGCCCATTCCCAAGAACCAGGAAAATCAATCTGTTACAAAGAGCAGAGTCAGTGGCGAGAGAGACGAAAGGTGGCCAGGCTCGAAGAAGGGTCCACTTACTGACGCTGCCACACACGGCCATGCAGTACTCTTCTGTGTCAAAGTTGTTCCGGTTGCCGCCACATCCGCCGTAAAAGAATGGGGCACACTTCCCTTCAGTCACATCAAAGTACCAGCGGGAGATCATTGCTCGGCATGGCCCCGTCTCGGCTTGTTCAGAGCACACCTCTAATCAGAGGAGATGTGGGGAACCACATTTAGCATGAAAAGGCACTGTCTCTTTGTTCATGTATACACGTTTACTTCTTTTAATCCTCCCAGTGGCAACCTGGACTGGGTTTATTAGGCAGCATCTACCAAACATTTACTGAGGAATTTAACAGCCCACCAGGACTAGAGATTTACACCTCTCAGAGCATGCACTCTCATCTGGTTTAATGAGTGCAGGACCCGGGAGCAATAAAAGGATTCCGGCCAAAGGTGAAAAGATCATTTGGCTGCTTTTAGGAGTATGAAATGACGGAAGGTGTCTGCACATCAAAACGATTCTCCATTATAAAAAATAAACTTCTCTTTTTAAGAAGTCAACTTTCATGTAAGGAAACTGCTTTGGTTATGAAGCGAAAGTTTACGCCCTCACAAAACATGATTGCTTTCCTTAATAAATGATTGCCTTAACTCAAGTATAAAATTAATTGCATATATTTTGAATGTTTTCCAGTTTTGGAGGCTGTCTGTCCATTGACTTTATCTGGAAACATATGTTGTATCTGTAAATGTGACTTACACTCAATGACATTTAACTCTAACTTCAGACCATTCATTTGTATATTAAAATACGTACTAATGTAAATGGTCTTAACTCTGATTTAATACCATTTTATTTGTATATTAAAATATGTATTAATATATATTATACATTAATAATTTAATTACATATGCATGAAGTACATCTATAACAATGTATTATTAATTCTGCTATTTAATTGATATTTATATATTAAAGATTAATATATAATTAATTATATATTATTAATCTGTAATATTAAAGATCTGTATTATTTGCATATATTTAATTATATACACATTAAGTACAACTATAACAATGTATTATTTAATTATGCTACTTAATTGATATTTATGTATTAAAAATCTGTATTATTTGTATATTTTGTATATTTACCTGACCCTTCGGCAGTAACGTTTCAAACAATAAAACATAGTCAACCAACTCTAACTTATTAATACACACCACGCACTGTTATACATTAAAACACATCTTACCTGTCAACATGTCTTGCCACCCTGCCCAAGATCAGTTTCACTCATCCCTGATTGCCTCAAAGTGAATCAGTGACCCATCCAATTACATGTATAAAGTCAATCCTGAGTAGAATTATAACTCTACCTCCCATGTATATCCCATTTTTATTGGAAGTGAAACAACAACCCAATTCTCCCTCTGGGTTTGTGCCCTGCCCTTGCTAGGCTAATGCCTTAGCACACACAGATGTCTTCTTAGTTTTACTGAGAGGTAAAAACACCTTTCTAAAAGATGAAAGTCACACATCACGCAGTACTTCCAAATTAGGAATATTCAACAGATTGATTCTTTTTTTCTTTTTTTGAGACAGGGTCTTGCACTGTCGCCCGGTGGCACAATCTTGGCTCACTGCAACCTCCACCTCCTGAGTTCAAGTGATTCTTGTGCCTCAGCCTCTCAAGTAGCTGGGATTACCCATGTACCACCACGCCTGGCTAATTTTTTGGTATTTTTAATAGAGATGGGGTTTCACCAGGTTGGCCAGGCTGGTCTTGAACTCCTGGCTTCAAGTGATGCACCCACCTCAGCCTCCCTAAGTGCTGGGATTACAGGCATGAGCCACTGCCACTGGTCCTTCAACAGATTGATTCTAATTAGCCAATCAAAGATAAGGATCCACAATGTCAATACAAATGGGGATTAACTATTGTTTTACTTCCCTATACACGTTGCTCTTTTAGTAGATGCAATAAAGTACTAGCAAAACCAGAGGTTGCTACCATCATGATGATGTCAACAGGAGGGACAGTCAGCACTAAGCCCAGAAGGTGTCAAACACGCCGCAGGAGAAATGCGCCATGCAACGGACACGAAGATGATGTGACTCTCTTCACGTGGTTTTCAGATGGAAAGGTGGCTACGAAAGCATCAACCTCATTATCATCCATCATTAAGGCCATCTCACTCAGTACTGCTGCTTTCAAAGTCCATGCTCCCAAAGCAAATTGGTTTCCTGTACACAATACTCTTGTAGAATGAAAACCAACCAACTTGTTGACATAAGTATCCCATCTACTTTGCAATTTTATTTATCTTCCAAAATTAAAGGACTGGCACCCTGATTTATTAAAAGTGAATTGGTTCTAGGGGCCATATCCCCTCTGAGTTACTGACAGAGCAGCTTCTGGACTGTGAAGCTCAAAGCCATGCCTAGATGTGAGGATCCCATCAACTGTAGCCAGCAGTGGTCTCTGCTCCCAGAGCTTATCTTCAGTTGTAACAAACATCTACAGCTTCACTTTGCTTTCCTTCTCTGTATCTCCTTCACCAATGTGTACACATTCATGTCACATGCTCTTTAATGTTTCTAAGACACAACAACACCCATTATTAATCTCTTACTCAGGCAGTGTTAATTCCAATAAGACTGCAGGGCAGCAGTGCCTACAGAGCCTGCACTGTGCTGGGAATTGGCACTGGGATTGCAAGCACTGTGGCCACTGCTACCAAGGGAGGCACAGAATCCCTTCACCCCACAGTCACAGGAGCACTGGCAACAAAATTCACCATGCCTTGGCAATTTATGCTGACCCTCACATTTTGGCATTAAAAAAAAGTATCATCTTAGAGTACCAAATATGTGTCTTCTTATAGACGTGTGCCACGGGCCTCGCAGTGAACATCACAGCTCTGCAGATGCACAAACCTCGTCTTTATGAGTCTATATATTAAATAAAAGTAGTAGAATTTTGGATGGGTGCAAGTCAAGTAATGGGATAAAAGAATGATGATCGAAGGAGATGATTCATGATAAATATGTGCCCGTATGTGCGACCTAGCAACAATTTCTTACTTATGATAAAGGCACAATCTCCCCAGTCCAGAACCTAAATGGCATTATATTAACATTTTCCTATACCACTAGTGAAACATAATGCTACATTCATTTTTTCATCTGCCTCATTCTATAACAGCTATGAAACCATTTGTTATAGCTAATTCGTAGAAGCCAGGCTAAATGAGCCCTAATCAACTAGAACAGGCATTCAGAACTCAAAATCCATTTACATGTTAATTAAGTAAATAGTATAAGCTACACGTTGAGCCTACAACTCTTGCTGGAGTCTCCAGCTGTAAGAGCCTTAACTCCTTCCTTTCATAAAGGCCAAGAAAAGAGTGAGTTAATCCCTATTTGGGGAGTGTTGGTTGGTTCTCCCAATCCTGTTAGGGGCAGTTGGCACTCTTGACTTTGAATGGCCCCCAAGAGTTTCACGGCCTTGGTGGAGTCCAAGTGGGAATCATGGGCAATAGCAACAGATCCCACAATACTCAAATACAAAAGGCTGTCTGAGATAATGCAGTCAGGAATGGGTGTAAGAGTGTATGTTAATTTAATGTCAAATACATAATGTATGGAGAAGACATATGTGAGGCTGGAAGAACAGGACCGACAGTGTGCTTTTGTTACTTCTGAATATCTAAAAGACAGCTACGTTGTCCAACTGGTTCTCATCTGCTGACATGGAGGATGAGCAGATGGGCCTTAACATGCAACCCCTCTCCTGGTGAAAAAGAGCTTCTCGTTATAATTCCCCCAATTGTCAGCAACCCTGATTCCCCATCACCTCACCTCTCACTTCCCAACACTTTCCCTCAGGGATATAATGAAAATAGCAACTTCCTACAGCAGTAAAGCTGATTTCGGAGAGGACTGGGAAAGGAATGGATAACGTATCCTCTATCACTCATAATTATATTCCTACTCTACTACAGGGAAAGGGAATACAACTGTTTGTTTCCTCTGACTTTTTTGCTAACCCTTTATTATTCCAGAACAATTTTCCATGTAGTAGAAAAGAGAATCTTAGCCTACTCTGGGAGAAGCTGGAACTGAGGGTAGGGTCAACACCAGGGAAGTACGATGCTAATGCTTTTACACAAAGTATGAATAAGCACACAAGAAATGGCTGGTGCCTCTCAGAAGAGAACGTGGAGAAGCAGCAGCATAGATTTGGGTTAAAGCAGTGTTAAGGGATTAATGTCAACTTCATAGTTGTGATACTGTACTGAGTGAAGACTATGCAGGGTCTTTGTATTAATTCTTTTTTTTTTTTTTTTTTTGAGACAGAGTCTCGCTCTGTCGCCCAGGCTGTAATGCAGTGGCACTATCTCCGCTCACTGCAGGCTTCGCCAAGCTCCGCCTCCCAGGTTCACGCCATTCTCCTGCCTCAGCCTCCTGAGTAGCTGGGATTACAGGCACCCGCCACCACACCGGCTAATTTTTTTGTATTTTTTAGTAGACACGGGGTTTCTCTGTGTTAGCCAGGATGGTCTCGATCTCCTGACCTCATGATCCACCTGCCTTGGCCTCCCAAAGTGCTGGGATTACAGGCGTGAACCACCGCGCCCAGCCTGTATTAATTCTTTCAACTGCATGTAAATCTACAATTGTCTCAAAGAAAATATTTTTAAATTATTTTCTTTTTTATTATACTGTAAGTTCTAGGGTATATGTGCACAACATGCAGGTTTGTTACATAGGTATACATGTGCCATGTTGTTTGCTGCACCCATAAACTCATCGTTTACATTAGGTATTTCTCCTAATGCTTTCCCTCCCCCAGCCCCCCACCCCACAACAGGCCCTGGTGTGTGATGTTCCCCGCCCTGTGTCCAAGTGTTCTCATTGTTCAATTTCCACCTATGAGTGAGAACATGCGGAGTTTGGTTTTCTGTCCTTGTGATAGTTTGCTGAGAATGATGGTTTCCAGCTTCATCCATGTCCCTGAAAAGGACATGAACTCATCCTTTTTTATGGCTGCATAGTATTTCATGGTGTATATGTGCCACATTTTCTTAATCCAGTCTATCATTGATGGACATTTGGGTTGGTGTCAAGTCTTTGCTATTGAAAAGATTTTAAAAAGCCCACATTAAAAAATGAATATAGGAAGCTGAGCATGGTGGCTCAAGCCTGTAATCCCAGCACTTTGGGGGAGTTCAAGACCACCGTAGTCAACATGGTGAAACCCTGTCTCTACTAAAAATACAAAAATTAGCTGGGTGTGGTGGCGTGCACATATAATCTCATCTACTCGGGAGGCCGAAGCACTGGAATCACTTGAACCCAGGAAGCGTACATTGCAGTGAGCCAAAATAGTGCCACTGCACTCCAGCCTGGGCGACAGAGTGAGACATGGTCTCAAAAAAAGAAAAAATAAATAATAATATAGGAATATTGATTTTTCAGTTTGCCTAAGAATTCTAACCTTGTCTCTTTCCTTGACTCAGAGATTGGAGGGTTTGGAAATCTCAGTTTGAGAAAATTCCCTTTACATCCCTCTCTAGCAATGGGATATTAGTAAGAGATCTAACCAATCAAGATGCTCACCAAGTAGAAGAGTTTTAGAGCACTGAGACCTGAAACACATCTTCAATAAGCCGCATCTAGTTTCATGGAAGATAAAAATATCTCGAGAGAGTTCAAATGCTTATGTTTACATTTTCTATTTTTCTCAATAGCATAATTTCTTCCTTCCTAATCTACTGAAACTTCTAAAAACATCAGCAAAAAACCTGTTTCACATTAATTACCATTATCACTCAGTGGAAATTTATATATCAGCCACTAAATGTAGAGGATGCAAAATTAGACCTTATATAACTAAACCCAAATAGGATTCCTGTGAAAATTAAAACCATATCTTCAAAATGTGTACTATATATAATTATTATGTCAATTAAAAATAAAGTTGAAAAGAAAACAAATTTAAGAAAAAACAAAAAAACTCTTCATCTGCCTTGTCTTTGTTCTCTTCTCAAAATGTAAAATACTGAGAAAACTAACATTTTGAAATCATTTTTGAAATCAAACTTATTTTTTGATTTCCAATCCACCTTTCTGTTCAAAGTAAATATCAGAGATAATAATGGAGAAAATTTGTTCAGAAAAATAAAAGCAAGAATATTTCTTAAAGAGAAATGTTAGATAGAAACATAGGCAAAGACTTACATGGCTATCTAAGGAACCACAATCCTTTATTGATGTTGAATTTCTTAAACTTTCAAGATCACAAATAGTTTTTCTGATATTCACTTAGCTGAATTCTGCTGGCAAGGAAGCATTATGCCTTCTTTTATAACAACTCTGCTCACTCTTCAAGACAAAATGCCATTTACTACACTGAAATGCTGGTGTTTACGAAACACAAAGCAAAATTATGTGCTTCTAATCAAACTCCACGCCTTTTATCTTTGTAAGGTAGGCCCTTGCTGAGATTTGTGCTCGTGTCAACACGACATTCCATTTTTTAAAAATCAATATAATACAAAATAATACAGAATCTAAGCCAGAGCTCCCTGGATTATATAAAATGATTATGCAATTCATTGTTCAAAAAATAATGCTCAACCACAAAAAATTAGTTCTGAACAGATATTTCAAATTGGAGTGAAAATCTTTGTGGACAACCAAGGTTAGAAAGCTAATTTTACATGTTTTAATAAATTAAAAATGAACACAGTTGTGAAACTGGCAACCAGTATGGGGAGAAAATCTCCACTTTCAAATGTACGATAATTATAATGCCTTCTTATGAAGCAAAGTTAACAGACTAGCAAATAATTCGCTGTCAATAAAGTGGTAAATAAAGAATAAAGTAAAGCTTGTTTTAGAATAAAGTAAAGCTGGTTATTATTATTTCATTTTTAATAATTGAATTTCAAGTATTCTCAGCCTACTGCAATGTATGTGAAATAAAACTATATTCCATGTAATGTATAAATTTCAAATTTACAAATTTTGGGAAAGCAGCCACAGTCAAACTAGAGTCATTTAGAGAGAGCTAGGAACTATATTTTATGAACCTTTATTTAAAAGATAACATTTTGTAGCATTATTTTCTCCATATTCTACAAGAATATCTACTTAAACTTCACATAATACAACTATTTCTCCTTTCTGAGAGAAATTCCCTATCTTGAACTCTTTTCCTCCAATTTTAAGTAGAGTAAAAAGGGCAAATGCAAGACAAATATAATTTATTTTTGTAATAAGTTACTTCCTTAATGTAACAGTGGAATAAAATGAAAACAAGGATATAAGTATTAAAATCCACTAAGTACACAAAACTTCAATATTTCAAATAAACTTTCTAATTTATAAATATAATTTATATATTATATATTATAAATTATATACTATATATTACAATATATAATTTATATGCATGTTTATATAAATGTTTACATAATTAATACATATATCTGTCTGAGCTCAATGTAGTTTATAACTACTTTTTTGGCCTAAGTTATCGCTGTAATTCTAAGTATTACTACATGGTGACATTTCATGAGCCTAAGTTATTAAAATCAAACTTGTATTCTGTTGAAAAATAAGTAGACAATATTTGCATTTGATTCTATTGATGAAAAATTTTTAAAAGTCAACACAATAGAAAACTGGTTAACTTTTAAGAACGTGTTTTTCCCAATTCTGGAACCATGTACTTTTAACAGAAAGGAACATTTATCAAGTGCTTGTACGTAGTAGCAAGCAGTCATCAAAAAACATGTTTAGAAAATTACTCTAATAAGGCAATAAATTATCAAATATTTATGACCTAGTAATCATATTTTACTAAATAGAAGCATGTAAAATTAGGCAAGCAAGCTTGAACTGAAGTCTTATGACAAATCTCACTTAAGCTCCAAATATGGATTGAAATACAAACAAAAATGATGCAAACAGCTGTGCATGCTAATGAAAGCACTGCTTCAGTACTAGAGGATGGGTGCTAATTTGTCACGGAAGTCTCTAGAAGATATCCGCAGTTGGCTAGCCTTTTTACTGAATTGCGTTAATTCCCTAAGGCTAGCCAATACAGCTGTCATTCTAATTATACCTGACCCAATTCTCATCTCTCCATGATGAAAGATTGTTTATAAAATGCCACCTGAAGGAGATTTACTTGTAAAGTATTTAAACTAATCAGGACTCCTGTGACGGTGTTAGGGAACATTCACAAAAGGGTACCACTACGGTTTTTCCTCAACCTTTGTTTCCTGTTTGCTATGGGAATAAACTTCCTCTTCGCTGAGCTGCGTGGTTAGCGTGCAACAGACTATTAACAAGAAGCTCAAAACTCGGGATATCATGTCCTGTATTGGAAAATAAGGGAAAGTGCTTCTTCTTACTGAATGAGAGACAGGAGTATGCTGGGAAACTGGCACTGTCTAGAAAAACAAACAAAAAGAACACTCTTGAGTTACAGTGTATGCCAACTGCCATGGTATAAATACTCCCACCAATGGTATTTCAAGCTACCCAATGGCTATGGCTTACAAAATTCCTCTATACCGTAATAATTAGCTTTTACAGGCTAGCAGGAGTTGGCTACACTACCATGTGAATGACAGGAAATAGGGGCACAAGTGAACACATATAGGGAGACTGTAAGAGTTTTTCAGTTTCCTTGGTCTTGAGGTGTGAATTTAAGGAAAGAAAAGCTCAGTAGGTAGATGTCTCAGGATTCTCTCATACTTGTTGGTATCTGTAACATACCAAAAACAATAACACCAAAGGTAAGAATGGTTTTCCTTTTCAGTTTCTTATTTCCTGTCTCAGTGCTGCAAATCTGCACCATATGGAAGGCAGGAGACGCTACTAGAGTCTACTACTCAAAATAGATCCGTGGACCAGCAGAGTCAACACCACCTGGGACTCAGGCCCCCAAACAGACTCACAATGATTGTTTTCCAAGGGCCTTGGGTAACTTGAATGGATATCTCAGTTTGAGAAGCAGCATGATCGACCTTGTCTTTTAAATGCAATAGATGTGTCAAAACGTGATACACAAGATTTAATCATTTTCCAAAAGAACCAGTGGGGAAGAATTAGTAAAAGTTGCATAGGTTTTGGCTTATTAAAAGAAGTACACATATATTTGGGAAAAGACAGATACAACAAAATTAGTAGTCTTAAGATTGAAATATACATATCAACAATTTAATTTGAACAGATTGAACAGATTGTCTATAAAAATTTATTTTACTCTGAAGTTCTGTCCTATCTCAAGCAACATTAAAACAGCTTCGATACCTCTGCCTTAGATCCAGTACCAAGATCATAATTCTCTTACTCATATTAAGACTGAAAATACCAGGCTTCTCAGAAAGCTGAATTCAAGTGGTGTCATTTCTATAATATCCCAGAACATCAGAAATCTCTTTTTACTCGTAAAAATAATGAAGAAAGCCAAGATCAATTCAAGGGCTTTGAATTTACTTCCTTTTTTTTTTTTTTTAATGAGACGAGTCTCGCTCTGTCACCCAGGCTGGAGTGCAATAGTGCGAACTTGGCTCACTGCAACCTCCGCTTCCCGGGTTCAAGAGATTCTCCCGCTTCAGCCTCCCGAGTAGCTGGGACCACAGGTGTGTGCCACCACACCCGGCTAATTTTTGTATTTTTAGTAGCGAGGGGTTTTGCCATGTTGGCCAGGCTGGTCTCAAACTCCTGACCTCAGGTGATGCACCCACCTAGGCCTCCCAAAGTGCTGGGATTACAGCATGAGCCATCGTGCTTGGCCAGAATGTACTTCCTTATACCGCTTCTCTGTAAAGAAAGAACTAGATGGTATTTCTGTTCCGGTTTAAAAAAAAAAAAAAGAAAAAAAGAACGCCTCTAGATGTAGGTCATGGGTTGGAAGGATGGTCCTGCTGTTTCATGTCCTTTTCTGGGGAAGACTGAGCATGTCCATCTCTCCATGTTAACTGGCTTCTTGTCACAATCTCTAGCAGGCAAAGAACCCACAGACTCCAGCTGGGAACAGCAGTGTCCCTGGTTACAGCACAGATGCTAATCACCATTTGCTATTTTATATCAGTGGACAAGGGGAGAGCGAATTCCTTTTGAACAAAAAAAAACAAAACTAGGAAGGCAGTTTACCTCCATATCTCACAGTCTACATGGCAAATATGCATACGTAATGTTGCAAGTCAACATTTTATGTTGTTTTCTGTTTCTAAATAAAGCTACTAGACTACATTACACATTTTATCAAATACTTGTTTTTACCTTACTAAATGTGTATTTATCAGATTTGCTTTGGCATATTTTTGTTTATTTTACCTGTTCTCGTACAATAAAAAATGTTCACTGGTTATCTACAATGTGCAAAGCAGTGATACAGAAGTTAGAGCTGACATTGAAATGAGACCAGCTGGGCTGGGTGGCTCCTGCCTGTAACCCCAGCACTTTGGGAGGCCGAGATGGATGGATTGCTTGAGGTCAGGAGCTCAAGATCAGCCTGGCTAACATGGTGAAACCCCGTCTCTACAAAAACTACAAAAAAAAAAAATTAGCCAGGCGCGGTGGCAGGTGCCTGTAATGCTAGCTACTTGGGAGGCTGAGGCAGGAGAATCGCTTGAATCTGGGCGGCAGAGGTTGCAGTGACCCAAGACTGTGCCGCTGCACTCCAGCCTGGGTGACGGAGTAAGAGTCCGTCTCAAAAAAAAAAAGCAAAAAACAAAACAAAACAAAAAAAACACACAAAACTTAGGTAGTCTTGGTGAGGCATGCCTGTAATCCCAGGTACTTGGAAGACAGAGGCAGGAGAATCGCTTGAACCCTGGAGGCGGAGATTGCAGTGAGCTGAGATCGTGTCACTGCACTCCAGCCTGGGCGACAGAGCAAGACTCGTCTTTGGGGAATGAGAGGGAGATGAGACACAGTATTGCACGGGTATTTCTCTGTTCACGTTTTTATTTTTATTTATTTATTTTTGAGATGGCGTCTCACTCTGTCTGCCCGGACTGGAGTTCAGTGGCACGATCTCAGCTCACTGCAACCTCCACCTCCCAGGTTCAAGTGATTTCTTTGCTTCAGCCTCTTGAGTAGCTGGGATTATAGGCACCCACCATCATGCCCGGCTAATTTTTATATTTTTAGTAGAGACGGGGTTTCACCATGTTGGCCAGGCTGGTCTCTAACTCCTGACCTCAAGTGATCCGCCCAACTCAGCCTCCCAAAGTGCTGGGGTTACAGGCGTGAGCCATGGCGCCTGGCCTTCTGTTCACATATTTAAAGCTGCTCATCACTGCACATCTCAACACCATAGCCCAGTGTTTTGCAACCAGAGAGAGTCTATCCCCTACTTCTCCCAGGGGACATTTTTGATTGTCACAACTTGGGGGTGTTACTGGCATCGAGTAGAGGCTAGTGATGCAGCTGAACATCCTACAATGCACAGGACAATCATCCGCAACAATTATCTGGCCCAAAACATCAATAGTACTAAGGTCCAGAAACCCTGCCATAGCCCACCCAACACCAGAAGGATTTGTGATGCATTTTAGTAATTTTGTCCACCAAGACTACTGGGCAGCAGTCACCAGCACTTCAGAAATCCTGGGTAACAAATGCTAGTAAATTTCCAGAACAGATGCAATCATAACAATTGGCAAGCAAGGCCTTTCTTTGCTCCTATCATGAAACATCAAGAACCGAAAGTCACGTGCAAGCAACATAAAATTGCCATCCATGTTCTGTGATACTTGCATATTCTGTCTAGAAATTATACCCAATAAGAACATACATAAATTTAAGAAAGAGGCAACCCTACCCTCACAGTTAAAACACCTGAACAGTCTTACCATTATTACCAACTAAATATAGCGTAACTTTAACATTTCCTCTGCTTTAATCTTTTTTTTTTTTTATTTTTTATTTTTTTGACAGGGTCTCACTGTCACCAAGGCTGGAGTGTGGTGGTGTGATCACGGCTCACTGCAGGCTTGACCTCACCTGGGCTCCAGCGATCCTCCCACCTCAGCCTCCTGAGTAGGTGGGACTATAAGCCTGTGACACTACAGCCAGCACAACAATTTTTTTTTTTTTTTTGGTCTCCCTATGGTTTCCAGGCTGCTCGCAAACTCCTGGGCTCAAGCGATCATCCTGCCTCAGCTTCCCAAAGTGCTGGGATAACAGGTGTGAGATACCATGCCTGGCCTTTAAACACTTTTTTTTAACACTGTAAAAGTCTCAATGTTTACAATTTGGGCTGCTGTCTTGAAAATTAAGGGATTCTCTTGGGCATCATTTTTATATGAGATTCATTCATTCTTGCCTCCCCTTGACTTTTTACTCTTCTACTAACAGAATCACAAAAAGTCAGGTATATTGGAAGAGGTGGTTGGAAACCAAAGATGAATTTTCAGGAGGGCAAAATGGTTAAAGGCTGAAAGAAGCAGCTGGTTAGGCTGTAAGCCACTCTGCTTTTGGAAACTCATTTTTCTACAAGGGAACTAAAGATCTCCATTCAAATCCACAGCTTTGTAACCTGCTCAAGGAATCTGACTCTACTTAATCAGACCTATGGCTTGGCTAAAAACATGTGCCCGGTTAGGCGCGGTGGCTCAAGCCAGTAATCCCAGCACTTTGGGAGGCCAAGGTGGGTGAATCACCTGAGGTCAGGAGTTCGAGACCAGTCTGGCCAACGTGGTGAAACCTGTCTCTACCAAAAATACATAAATTAGCCAGGTGTGGTTGCACACATCTGTAGTCCCAGCTACTTAGGAAGCTGAGGCAGGAGAATTGAGAACTGCTTGAACCTGGGAGACAGAGGTTGCAGTAAGCCAGGATCATGCCACTGAATCCCAGCCTGGGTGACTGAGTGAGACTCCATGTCAACGAAAAAAAACAAAACAAACAAACAAAAGGTGTACCCAGCTGGGTGCAGTGGCTCACACCTGTAATGCCAGCACTTTAGGAGGCCAAGGCAGGTAGATCACCTGAGGTCAGGAGTTCAAGACCAGCCTGGCCAACATGGTGAAAACCCATCTCTACTAAAAATACAAAAGTTAGCCAGGCACGGTTGTGTGCACCTGTAATCCCAGCTACTCAGGAGGCTGAGAGAGGAGACTCACTTGAACTCGGGAGGCAGAGGCTGCAGTGAGCCGAGATCGCGCCATTGCACTCCAGCCTGGGCGACAAACAAAAACTCCATCTCAAAAACAAAACAAAACAAAAAAAGTGTGCCCGTGTAAATGTATGCATGTTTAAATGAACCTGAACCTCTGAGTTGCTGGATTTCTTCTTTTAGGTTTGATTTTTTTTTTTTCTTAATTGCAAATTCTTGAGTTGAGTACAGTTATTGTGCCTGAGGCATCTGTACACTTTTTTTTTTTTTAAAGCAACTGATTTGGGGAAAAATATGAGAAAGACTAATATTCTTTAAAAATCTAGTTTCTGGCCTTTAATTAAATTGGACTAAAATTTTATTTTTAATAAATCTAGATATAATTGTATTAAAATGCCTTTCACTGATTACTTCTATTATTCTATTTTTTTTTAATTGGTAGAGCCAGGTTCTCACTATGTTGCCCAGGCTGGTGTCAAATGTGTATCTTTGTGAATATACTAAACCACTGAATTCTCTCACACACACACTTCTATATGGCTCTATTCCCTAGTCTCATCACATTTTAAGCAACCTAATTATCTGAGTGGGCTTTCTAGATTGAGACCATTAAACTACATGGAAAGATGCTTGTCAATGTCCTGCTTCACTCTGCCTCTATCAAAGTGTGTATCAAACACCTCGGAATCAATGGCTGCCATGACATGGGGCACAAAATAACAGGCTGTTACCTGTCACATCTATGGTCAGTGCTGACACTAGTTCTCTCGACATCATTAGCAAGCATGCTACAACCTGGGCGAGGAGTAGAAGTGCATCCTCTCCATCTTCAAAACACAAAGGTAAAGGCCTGAGGCTTGCTCTATAAGGAGGAGCCATTACCCTTTCGCCCTGTTCCCAAATACTCCCTGGAGCTTTAGTTTCATTTTTGTACAGCATGCTGCTACTGAGGCCTCCAACTGAAGTATGTGAGTTCATGTTCGGGTTCACAGCAAGTCGAGCTCACAGTTTACTCCAAGCTTTGTGGAGAGTTAAATATTAATCATAAGTAAAAGTCCCATTAGTGAATTATAGGATACCTTGTAAGTGTCATGTCCATTACAAACAAGTAACAACAGAGGGATGAGAATTAAGCTTTGTTTCTTCTCCCCTTGAGATCAATACAAGCTACTCTGATTTACTTCAAGTATGTATTGCATTCATTCTATTTGGTGCTCTATCACCCAGTAAATCCCTATTCTTCCTTTATAATTACTGATATGCCAACTTCTCTGCAATGTAGTAGGTGAAAACTTTTGTTCCGGGCTGAGCACTTTCTCTTCTCCATGCTGCCAAAATTCCTTCCTAGGCAGGCCTGAGAGACTCGTCCCTCTCAAGGACAATGCGGATATGGCTAGAAGCAACCTGAGCAAGCCATGGCAGCAACCAATGCCATGTCTGCTACCTACAAGTGCCTTGTGGATATTGGTGAAATGTACAGCACTAAATCAAATGGTACTTCTCCCAGATTAATGGTCACCAGAAGAAGAAAAATAATTTCATTCTGCCAAGGTCAATCACTTAGCCCAATATAAGCAATATTCGGATCAAATCTTTTAGCTTTTATCAACACATGAGACGGTTAAAGAGCCATCTGTATCAGTGTCTCTATCTGTTCACTTAATAGAAGAACTCCCACAAGGTTTAAAATACCTGAAAGAAATAAAACTCTATCTTGAAATGCAGTGGCATCTAATACTATCTTATCCAATTTTCAGCTGGATTTAAAATTTAAGTGCAGATATTTCAATATACAGTATATATTCACAAAAAACATTTTAAGCAAGAAATGTTTCTTTTAATCATAACATAATGTTCTCTATAAATATCAGCTTTATTATACCAATAGATACGGATAGGTCACATTTATGCCTTTTATAATTAAAAGTCAACATGTTGGTTTACCTTTAACATTCCTGATTAGTAGTAAACATTAGTTTGCTAATGTTTCAAATGCAATGGAGGATCGGAATGATGATTATAACCATAACTAAGAGAGCAACTAATGTTAATTGAGCAGTTACTGTATACCAGGAATTATGCAAAGTGTTTCCTATAAATTAATTAATTTAATCCTCACAAAATAGTTAAATATTGGATAGGTCTTATTAATCCCTATTTTACAAAGAGAAGCAATGAGGATTCAAGGTTATTTGTTTTATACAAATTTACACAGTTAGTAGCTTGTAGGGCAGATTTGAATCTGGACAGCTTGAGTTTGTAAATGCAACTGAACACTTACTGGGCATGATGGTAAGTGTTTAACATAGGTTACCTAAAGTCATTCTCACAAGAAACATGCAAGATAACATTACCATCTACACTACACACATAAAAAACAGGTTACTTAACTGGCCCACGGTCATAAAAATTCTCTCAAACACTATACTAGTCTGTCTCTAACCAAAAAAAAAACCAAAACAAACAAACAAACAAAAAACAAAGAAAAAAAACCCTACCTCAAAAGAAATTAACTTGATATGGCAGTATGTGAAACAGAAAGAACTTCACAGTCACCGTCTTATAGTGAGAATCAGGGGTTAGCAAATGTTTACTGAAAAGGCCAGACAGTAAATGTTTTCAGTTTTGCAGGCAACACAATCTCTTTTGCAATCCTCAACTCTACTTCCAAAACATGAAAACATCCATAGACAATTTGTAAACAAATGGGATTGGCTGTGTCCTAATAAAACTTTTGTGTAGAAAACAGGAAACAGGCTATTTTTGGCCCCAATTTGCTGACTCTTGATCATTACTCTTATTTGTGCACCCCCGATCATTTTTCTTTTTTTTTTTTTGAGACGGAGTCTCGCTCTTGTCGCCAGGCTGGAGTGCAGTGGCGCGATCTCAGCTCACTGCAACCTCCGCGTCCCAGGTCCAAGCGATTCCCCTGCCTCGGCCACCTGAGTAGCTGGGATTATGGGCACGCGCCACTATGCCTAGCTAATTTTTTTGTATTTTTAGTGAAGACCGGGTTTCACCATGTTGGCCAGGCTGGTCTCTAACTCCTGACCTCAGGTGATCTGCCCACCTCAGCCTCCCGAAGTGCTAGGATTACAGGCGTGAGCCACAGCGCCAGCCTGATCACTTCCTTTTAAGTAAAAATTCTAAAAATTCAGAAATGCACAGTGCAAAATAATAGATGAATATATGCCTATATCAAAGGGATATGCATTTACAAGGGAACACAGGTTGAAATGAATTTGTGTGTATTTATAAAGAAAATAAAAAGTGTAATTTTGACATGAGTGTAGCAGAAATATCCTGGCTTATCCAGGTCCATATTCTGATTTCATCACTTAACCAGTTATGTGACCCGGGACAATTTATTTTATTTTTTTCTTTTTTTGAGACGAAGTCTTGCTCTGTTGCCCAGGCTGGAGTGCAATGGCACAATCTCAGCTCACTGCAACCTTCGCCTCCTAGGTTCAAGCGATTCTCCTGCCTCAGCCTCCTGTGTAGCGAGGATTACAGGCGCGTGCCACCACACCTGGCTAATTTTTGTATTTTTAGTACAGATGGGGTTTCACCGTGTTAGCCAGGATGGCCTCAATCTCCTGACCTCGTTATCCGCTTGCCTCAGCCTCCCAAGGTGCTGGGATTATAGGCGTGAGCCATTGCGCCCAGCCCAGGCCAATTAAAAAAAATTTTTTTTCGGCCAGGCATGGTGGCCTGTAATCCCAGCACTTTGGGGAGGCCAAGGTGGGCAGATCATGAGGTCAGGAGATCGAGACCATCCTGGCTAACATGGTGAAACCCCGACTCTACTAAAAATACAATAAAATTAGCCAGGCATCATGGCAGGCACCTGTAGTCCCAGCTACTCGGGAGGCTGAGGCGGGAGAATGGCGTGAACCTGGGAGGCGGAGCTTGCAGTGAGCCGAGATCGCACCACTACACTCCAGCCTGGGTGACAGAGCAAGACTCTATCTCAAAAAAAAAAAAAAAAAAAAAAATTCTTGGCCTTAGAGATCTTGGCTTTAAATGGGGAAGTAAAATTCCCACCACACAGCGTAGTTACAAGGTTTAAAGACAGAGAATCACTGCTTTAAAGCGCAAGAGGCCTGTTGTCCCGGCTACTTGGGAGGCTGAGGTTTGAACTCAGGAGTTTGAATCCAGCCTAGGAAACATAGCAAAATCCTGTGTCCAAAAAAAAAAAAAAATTAAATTACATTAAAGGGCAAGAGTGGTGACCGTGAAAATCTATATCTGCAACAAAGGCTTCAAAAATCTGCCAGTCTCCCCGGAGGTAAAATGCTGTCTGCTCTGCCCCCATGATGCCTTCCACAATAGCAGAGAGCCTAGCCATCAGCAGGGGTACAACGAATAGTTGCTGAATAAATGAACATAAGGCAGAAATGGCCAGTTCCTCTGGACAGGCACAATTGACTAGATTAAATAAGAGATTATGCCATTTATTACAATACCTATGTTCAATCAGAGTTTAGAATTTATGGCTCAATCAAAACTACCCTGATATCTCTGGTTTCTGAAGCACAAGCCCTTCTCGAAGAACAGAAAATTAGGAGCAAGTGTCTAAATATACCACTGTTTTACTCAAATCGGTAACGGCTTATTCCACTAGACCAATAACTAATAATATCCAAGTTTTTTTTTAACAACCAAAGATGACAATAAACCCCCAAAACCAGATAGATCTTGCAATTGTGTGCTCACTTTTATTTTTATTTTTTTGAGACAGGGTCCCACTTTGTTGCCCAGGCTGGAGTGCAGCGGATGTGCTTACTTTTAAACAATACTTTTATTCTACTGGAATCAGTAACAGAGAACAGACATCTTCTCATTTGGGTATCATCGATTCTAACACAATATGGCAGAGAAGATTACGACTATGCTAAAATGTCTTATTTTTCTTCCCTCCATTTCATTCCAGTTTTAACGGGTTATGAAATTATTGTTTTTTTATGAGGCACATTAAGGACTGGTATCAGTAGCAATATGTTGGTAATGATGACAATTTTCTTAGAAAGGATGGCTGTAAATCACATTTTGTTCTGGGTACTGAAACGCTAACATTGAAAACAAGATTGTAAGCCTCCCTGCAGTATCTCATCTTTGCAAGTCACTTCTAATTTTTATGTTGAACACAGAAGCAACCCACTTGTAATTAGAGTTTTACAAAATGAGTAATCACCTACGGCGTTGCCATTGCTCTCAATTAGGGAAGAACCACAAGTCACCTTTTGTAACAGTGAGGAGGAGGAAAAGGACTCTTTGCAGCTGACCCCTTTAACGTTACCCTCTAAAACATCTACTTCTTTACTGGAATTAGCTACAAGCACAAAAAACTATCTCGCATGGGCACAACTGACCATAACATGTTTCTGTTAGGCCCCCTTTCCCAGGAAAGGCCTCAAGTAGAGCTTTTGTTCAGGAGTTTGAGGTGGAATGAATGGACTTGCATTAAAGATTCCTCTATTTCTGGGGCATTAACAGTTGGTACCTCTCAATGACCAGGTATCTTGCTTTCAGAAGGTTGCTTTTGTTGCTCTTCTTGTCAACAAAATTATTAACTTGTTATTTTTTAAGGTTCATTTCTTTTTTGCCTTTAGCCTGGAGTGTTTTGTTTATGAAATTCTTTTAACTGCCTTCGTCTTTCTACAGGAAATAAAATAATACAACATCTTTATGTTCCATCTTAATATCAAATAATGCTACCTGTAAAACTCAAGCAAAAAGAACTGGACTAATGCAGACGATAATGAGACCACTTTATCTCAAGCGAATTGTCTTGTTCTAGAATATGGGCCTAAGTTTATGTGGCATCCTCTCATTGTACTGCATAACTGATGTCACTCCTCGTTCACCTGTTACCTCAACAGTACTAGCATCAAAACAAAATCTCTTTATTGTCTACTGGAAAAATCTGCAGTGCACAGTAGCTTCTGAATTAATATTTGTTAATTAATCAGCTGCAGTTAACGCCATCTTTGCCAGCCTGACATTGAAGGTCTCTATATTTTGGTCCCAACCTAAAAGACATCTGCTCTAGCTTAAATTAGATCAATCCTGTCTCCTAAATATGCCTTTCCATGGCACCATATTTGTTTTGCTAGTCCTGATGACTCTACAGCAAAATCCATTGGTAGACACACCACCCACCCACACTTTTGGCTCTAGTTCAAATGTCATGCTCTCCATGGAACCTTCTCTGATCAATCCAGAAGTTCCCTCTTACTCTTGGAAGTAGGTTCTGTGTTCATATTTCTTATAACACAGATGGCTTTGTACTTCTTTGACTTCTATTTCCTAAGAGATTTTAACATCCACTAGGGTCAGCTGGCCTGTGTGTGCTCATCATCCATTCCACATAGCCTAGCAAAATGGCTTGTACCAAGCAGGTGCTCAAAATCTAATGTTCAGTAAATGGATGCTAACTGTTATATAAACAGCCAGCTTGATGGAGATCACAAGGACTTCAGTCCCACTGCAGGCTGCTAGATGCTGTAATTTGTATTCACACTTCATTTAGGTTTCGAGAAGAGAAGCCCTGAAAAGCTGTCCTTCCCTGCTACAGGCATCAGGCTAACAAGTTCATTTGACCAGATCTGCCATAGTTGGCCCTAACAGGTGTATGAAAAACACCCTGAAAAAGGATTTTTGCGTATTTGAAAAATGGTGGTTTAAACAAAATGCGCATTTACTAGCACATTTACTTATGTGCTAAAGTGAGTAAGAAACTGTCATTAAGTAGGGAATGATAAAGTTAATCCATCTTGCACTCTGTTCTTTTTTTTAAAAGAACATGTAAAACTTTCAATAAATTTTAAACTAACTCTGAGTGTTTAATTCAGAATAATCTCAATTTTAAAAGGTCAAGTTAAAGAAATGTAGGACCTCAAAAATACTGTGTTAAGTGAAAGAAGTTGGACACAAAAGACCATGTATTATATGATCCCACTTATAATAACAGTCCAAAAAAGGGCAAATCTATAAAGACAGAAAGTAGATTAGTTGTTGCTTGGAGTAGAGGGCTTAACTGGGAGTGAGCATGTGTGATCTTACTGGAGTGATGAAAATGTTCTAAGATTAGATTATGGTGATAGTTGCACAGCTTGGCAAATTTCTTAAAGCCTCTGAATTATATACTTGAAAGCAAATGAATCTTATATGTAAATTACACCTTAATAAGGTAAAAAAATGCAACAAAGGGAAGAAAATACTGTATGTAGTGACAACTATGAATATAGTTGAGGCAGACAAAATAGCCCATGTTAAGCTCTAATAGAACAATAAATCTGAAATCATTAAACTTAAGCAAAAAGTGAGAGAAAGCCACTTTTTGTAAATGCTGTAACATTTGTGGTTGACCTTTATAAGTATTTGCAGTACATTAAAATTCAGTAAGTACATATTCATTCAATCTAGCTCTAGAAGCATCTTTTACTATCTGCCAAGCAGAAGGCAGATACAAAATGCAGAACTCTTTAAGAACAAATGCATACTCTTTAAGGAACTCAATCCAACAGTTTACTCGTTTCTGTGACATTTGGTCACTTAATATCAACCAAATGTTTGTTTTTATTTCATGGAGACAAGTATGACCTTTAGTTCTTTTAGTTCACAATACTTGCAACACAAACATTAATTCAATAGAGAAAGTCTAAGACATTAATACTATATTTACTTCTTGAAGAAAGCACTGCCATACTCCCCAATAAAACAATGTAAACTCAACATAAATCACCTCAGTTAAAATTCATAGCATAAAACAATGCGGTACTCACCAAATCTCTTTTTTTTTTTTGAGACAATCTTGCTGTGTCACCCAGGCTGGAGTGCAATGGTGTGATCTCAGCTCACTACAACCTCCACCTCCTGGGTTCAAGCGATTCTCCTGTCTCAGCCTCCCAAGTAGCTGGGATTACAGGTGCGTGCCACCACGCCCGGCTCATTTCTGTATTTTTAGTAGAGATGGGTTTTCACCATGTTGGCCAGACTGGTCTCAAACTCCTGGCCTCAGGTGATCTGCCTGCCTCGGCCTCCCAAAGTGCTGGGATTACAGGTGTGAGGCACTGTGCCTGGCCCAAATCTCCCTCTTTAATGACATCTAATCACAACTACTCACTCAACTAAGATTTATCAAAACTACAAGCCAGGCACTCTGTGCAATACTGAATAAAATCAAGTCCTTACCCTCAAGGAGCTCATCGTCTAGGTGGTAACAGACACTATTATATAACAAACACTCACTGTGAAAGGAATACCAAGGAGTCACCTAACTCAGTGTTTGTCAAATTAGATGACTACCTGGTTGGGCGGAGTCTTGTAGAATTAACTTGGGATTTGCCAAGCAGCATATACAAGGTACAAAACAAACTGTATAATAAAGATTTCACATTATTTGAAATTGTTTGCTTGTTAAACCAAAAAAATTTCACAAGCATAAGAAGCCTTTTGAAAAAAAAAAGGTGTTTTTGATTGGGGAAGGCAGTGGTGCTAGGATGGATATTTCAAACTCTGGTATTACGCTTTCTTTTCCTTGGGGGTGGGGGGAATCCAAACAAACGGTGGATTACCTCGAACCACCTCTTCCACAGACTCTGTGGTGGTGGTGGTGGTGGTGGCGATGCTGGTGGTTCTCTCTGTGGCTTCTTCGTAGGGTTCCTCAGCCTCTTCCTCTACCTCGTCACCATCCTCATCATCCTCGTCATCATCAGCTTCTTCTTCTTCCACCTCAGCCACTTCTTCCTCCTCTGCTACTTCTACTACTTTGTCTTCACTGTAAGGGCAAACATAAATAACAGAAAAAGTCAATTAGACACATTTCAGGGAAGGAAAAGAAAAATCGTCCATATGGACTTTTGGCAATTTGAGAAGAAACACACCCAAAACTTAAAGTCAGCAGGTCTAAGTATAAATCCCAGCTCAGTGGGTCTGCAAGAATTTTTATCCTTGGGGACAGTTCTTAGTTTCTGCAGTTGCTAAAAGGGGATGCCATGAGACTAACCATAGGACATTCTGGAAAAGGCAAAATTACGGAGACAATAAAAAGATCAGTGGTTGCCAGTGGTTCAGCGGGAGCGGGGAAGGGATGAATAGGTGGAGTAGAGAGGATTTTTAGAAACTACTCTGCATGATACTGTCATAAGTAATAATAGATACATAGCATTATGCATTTGTCAAAACCAAGAGATTATACTACACAAAAAGTCGCCTCTCATGTTAAAACAGGAACACTGGTTAATAATAATGTATCAATATTGGTTCAAATGTACCATACTAAGGCAAAATGTTAATCTAGGGGAAATTGTTGGGGAGTGGGGAAGTGAGAGGTAGAGGGAACTTTTTGTACTTTCTGCTTGAATTCTTTGTAAACCTAAAACTGCTCTGAAAAATGTAGTCCATTATAAAAAGTGGGGTGGTGGATATCAAAACTGAGTTTGCTGTATTATGGGAATCACTTCTCATAGTGTATATACAAGAGCCGCAACACAATGCACGGTAGCAGATACTCAGTATGTGCTGGTGGAAATTGGTTTAAAAACTGCAATTGAGAGCTTAAACTGGACACACAGGTGGAAGATGAAACTGACTTAAGTAAATCTGTAATGCCCTGTGGTCAGGGATGCCTGCTGAAACTATTTAGTTGCGCACCCTATGGTTGCTAATTGCTTATGTTTTGTAGAATACCAAATATTTCAGTGATTCTCAAATTTCAGTGAGCATCAGAATCACCTGGAAGGCTTACTGAAACACAGATCACCTGCTAAGTGTGGTGGCTCATGCCTGTAATCCCAGCACTGTGGAAGGCTGAGGTGGGAAAAAAACCTAGAGGCCAGGAATTTGAGACTAGCCTGGGCCACACAGTGAGACCCTGTCTCCAAAAAATTTTAAAAAAAAAAAAAAAAAAAAAAAAGGCCAGGCATGGTGGTGTGCACCTGTAGTCCCAGCTACTCAGAAGGCTGGGGCGGGAGGATTACTTGAGCCCAGGAGTTCGAGGCTGCTGTGAGCTATGACTGCATCATTGCATTCCAGCCAGGGAGACAAAGACACTGTCTCTTTAAAAACAAACAAAAACTAACACAGATCACCAGGTACCACTGGCTGTTTCTAATGCAGCTCCAGAGTTTCTGAATCATGAGGCCTTAGTGGGGTCTGAGAATGTACATTTCAGATTCCCAGGTAATAATGATGCTGGTGGTCAGGGGACAATATTCTGAGATCCACTGCAATACGCTGAGAATAACGGCAAGAGATAACCAGTAACTCAGTGAAACTGGGAAGAGGATCAGAAATATTTATGGTATTAAACATTTACATGCTGATGCATCATAGTGTGTAAAAAATCAGCAAATTTGGATGGCAAAAGAAAGGCATGTCTAGAACAAAATTAAGAAGGCCTATTAGGAAATCCTTGTGGAAATCATGTATCTGCCAAGGCAGGCATAGTTGACAGCATTTGAAAGAAGATAAATGAAGATAAGAACACGAAATATCAAATAGTAAAAGCCTATCATATACCTCCTAGTGGGACTAGAGGAATAGATATCCTTGATCAGATCACAAAACCAATACAGGAGAAAGACCTAGATGTGGCAGGGGTTTCAACCTTTCCGGGGCAGCTGCCACAGGTCTATTTGAGAAGTACCATAGTAATAGAATTAAAAACTGCTATGCTGACATTATAATGTACCCAGAAGAAAAAAAAAAGAGAGAGAGAAAGCAGAAGGGAATTATTACCACAGAGTTGATTCTGGCCAACAAGGAGAAGCTCATCATTGGGAAAAGTGATAGGAACCCGGGGTTTGTAGCCACAGGAAGCCTTGGACTCGTAGTGAGAGCACAGCATTATGTAGGAAATCAGATTCCAAACACGTGAGACAAGCGAACACTATGATTCCATGATCTATGACAATAGAAAGGAAGGTTCCTCCATAAACCTGAAAGGTTTTCAAAGTCTAACAGGACCACCATAAATAGTTTTGCTGACAGTGAAAGGGAAAGATATGTAAAGAGATGAATCCATCAATGGCAGGAATTCTCTGATTACCTCAGCATTTAAGGCATGTGTTATACAAGTTGTATAAAGATGTGTATGATCCCCATGGAACACCTGACTGTGATTACATAGGATACAAGAATAGCATAAAGGGCATTTATAAAATTTCCCAAAAAATGTGTATGACCCCCAAGTGGAACGTCTTTCTAACTCTGATCAAATATGATGTAAGGATATTAAGTGACGACATCTGAAGAAGTTGAAAGCATGTGGCTAAAGAATAAAAAGAAACTGATTAAGCAGAATAATTTATTAATAGCAACTTACTCATATGTTAATAAATGAAGTGTCAATACAGAGAAAATCCTAATCAGTTATTGTAACATTTCCACAAGCCTAGGAAGAAATAGGTGAAAAGAGAAACAGAAAACACTGGCACTGAAAATCAGATATTGGAAGCCTTTATCTCCTCGTAGAAATAAATGAGGTGAAATAACCAATTCTTTTTTTTTTTGGCTGCCCAAATTATTGCACAGAAGTTTACTACTTCGGGCAACATTTCAAAAGAATCCTACACTTAACAGCTGCTCAGCTGCCCTGAGCTTCACTGAGTGTATTGCCTCTGCACTTTTCTATGGGATCTCAATGCTGTATTACTAGTGAATCAAAGAAAGATGACCTGATGCATGTCATCAGTTAATTTATCGTGTTTGAGATTTCTTACTCAATCAAATCATGAGCACTAGCGCTGTTTTCCAATTTAAATGGAAAATTCAGGGAAAGTCAGGAAGAAAAATCAAACCAGTATTCTCTTTAAATCATGACGTATACACGTGATCTTGAACCATGACTGGAATGACGATGCCCAAGTGTATGATCCAGGGTTAGGACAGCACCGTGTTTCCAGGTGGGATGGTGAAAAACATGACCCTGGGTATCCCCAGGTTCCTCCTCCAGGCTTCTTTGATATTACTTGGATGTGGCTCTTAAAGCTCTGAATAGAAACCATGTTTGTAAAAACAGCTGTTTAGTGTGATCTGCATTCTGGTATGTGTCTAGCCGTGAAAAAGAGTGAATTATATGCCCATCATCCATCCCTGATCTGCCCAAGCAATTTACTGGCATAATAACCAGGAACACAGACACGTAATAAATAGTTCAACTGGCTAAGGAATTAAATTACTTGGCCTAAGAGAACTCAGGTCCAAGTTCTTATTACCATAGCTTTGATTTCTGGAATTAAATTTAGATGTCCATGAATTCAATTACTCATTTGGACACTATTTAAAACAAGAGCACATGGTTTTGTTTGAATAATGCTGCATCTTCCCAAAGAATGCCAAACACAACAACATTACAACTTTTAACTGCAGTTTTCATGAATAGCCAGAAACACTGAAAGGAAAAAAATGACTTTTCCACCACTTCTTCAAATGCTGGACAGACTGTTGTCCTGTGGACTTGTTTTGAAAAGCTGATCACAGTTTAAGAAGTTGCAAGGGAGGAACAGTTTATGGAAATATAAAGCTGAGCATCATAAAACAATTTCCTTACAAACAATCAAATAACAACTCACAATAAAATAAACGCTTGGGAACATAGTGGAATAGTCATATCACATTCATAGACTTTAACTTTAATGGCTATCAATTTATAGTGGGTGGCTTTTAGAGCTTTTAAACACCAATAAGAAACACTTTTACAGAACGAGTGAACCATCTGAAAATGCTGACCATCCCCATAGTATCCGAATTTAATAAGGTCAAAGGGACATTCCTACGAGGAAATAAATCACTGATGATAAAATTTTATGTGTCAGCATGCGAGATTTTACTTGGATGAAGGAGAAATGACATCACAAAGGTGACTCTCCTTCTGTTTCTAAATAAAAGCTGACCTTGATATAATTCCACGTGCAGGTGCTGCCTGATAGTCCCTTTAGAGAGTAAAAGATTTTGATTCACACACCAGTTTTCATTTATTAAAGTCATGCCAAAAAAGTCATCATTTATATTTTCTAAGAAAACCATATGACATTCTAGAAATGGCAAAATTATAGACAGTAACAGATCAGTGGCTTGGAAAGGTTAAAGGGAAGAGAGGGTCGAACAGGAGGAACACAGTGGATTTGGGGGGTAGTAAAAGTACTCAGTATGACACTATAATGGTGGGTACGTGTCATTGGACAGTTTTCCAAACTCACAGAATAAACAATGCTGAGAGAATGCTAACGTAAACTATGGACTTAGGGTGATGATGATGGTGCCAATGTAGGTTCACTGATTGTAACGATCGCTCTAAGGGGGACGCTGATAATGGGAGAGGCTTTGCATGTGTATGAACAGGGAGTATATGGGAGAATCTCAGTACCTTCTGCCTAATTTTGCTGTGAACCTAAAACTGCTCTAAAACAATAAAGTCTGTATTTATTCTTTCACAGTCTCTGTTAAGACTGACTTTTTTCTTCTTGCTACAGATAAACAGGGAGGAAATGACAGAGAGAGACCTGTGATTCTCATGGTTATGTGAATATGGACAATCATGAGATCTAAACTACTGCACTGAGGAGGGAAGAGGGAAGACAACCAATGTCAGTTCCCGAAATGCAACCAACCAGGGGAAGGCGCAACAGGAAGAGGTTCAGACTCTCCTCTGTGGATATGAAAACATGATAAAAAAGTCTAGAAGCTCCCAGAGTCAGGAAGAGAGAGAAAATACAGCAGTTTTTCCAAGAAGACACACAGATGGTTCTCCTTTTCTTTGCCTCAGCTCTCCAAACTGCCAGAGTCTAAACTGGAAGGCACAATGGCTGGATAAGTCAGTTTGTCCCAAAGGAAAGCCGTTTCTGAAATTACTGCTATTAAATTAGGAAAATATTTCAGGGCAGAGAGGGCAAAGTAAGAAAGAGCCAGTACTTCTCCCACATAAAGGCACTGTTAGAAGCAAAACACAAGAGGACACATCACCTAATTCTAACACATCACCTAATTCTATTTGAATTAAATATGAAAACAAGCAAACGGCAGGCAAATAGAACTCGGGGAAAGGCCAGTAACTGGCAGGGGTCAGGAGAGAGGATTCTAGGGGCCAGCAAGGCTCTGTATTCTGGTCCGGATGCTGGCTATCCAGTTGTGTGGTCTTAAAACTTTGCATACTTGTATTACCTGTTATGTGTACTTCTCTCTAAATAAATCAGTAAAAAGGTTGAAAAGGGTTTCTTGTTACTTGCAGCTAAAGGCATTTCTTGGCAGAGGGTTCATAAGCCCACCTGCGGCCCTAGGTTTAAGGCCTCCAGCTTTAGGAAGATAACCACACGATTGGACTACCAAAAATTCATGACTCAGGCCTGAGGAGATGGCTCACGCCTGTAATCCCAGTACATTGCGGGTCCGAGACAGGCGGATCACTTGGGGCCAGGAGTTCGAGACCATCCTGGCCAACATAGTGAAATTTCGTCTCTACTAAAAATACAAAAAATTAGCTGGGTGTGGGGGTACACGCCCGTAATCCCAGCTACTCGGGAGGCTGAGGCATGAGAATCACTTGAACTCAGGAGGCAGAAGCTGCAGTGAGCCGAGATCACATCATTGCACTCCAGCCTGGATGACAGAGTGAGACTCTGTCTCAAAAAAAAAAAAAAAAAAAAAAAAAATGAATAAATAAATAAAGTCATGACTCAGCTGATTAAGAATGAGCTATAAATCACAATCTTGATCTGAAATTAGGCTATATCATCATTCTTACACATTTAATGAATACTTATTCTGGGTGAGACAATCCACACTAACTGCTGTATGAGTAACAGACATACTGCAGATTAAACGCTTCAGAAATTCAACAGAGAAGTGATTGTTGTGAGCCAGAGGCATCTGAGTTGGCCGGAAGTGATAGGTGGCTGTGGGGATGAGGCAGGCATATCCACATAATGCACAAGTGGAATAAGAAGTAAATAAAATATAATGAAATTTTACACAGGCACTGAGTTTTAACAGTGAGGAAGGGTAAACTGCAGAGACAAGGGTATTCAGCTATTTTTTTCTTTAGCCAATGGATAAATATTTGAGTTGAAACGCATATGTACAGATTGATGATAATGAGCAAAAAAGTGGCAATGCATTCATTCATTCCTCCACTGAATCATTCCATTAAGTACCTCTCTAAGACAACCCCTAGTAATTCAATCAACAATATCCACTGTACTTTACCAAGCGCCAGTACTATTCCAGGCACTGAGGCTACACAAGTGAAGATAAAGCACTCAATTTCTTGGAATCTATCTATTAGTTGGGGAGGTATAATATGAGCAAGAAAAAAAAATTATGGAAAAATGCTATAGAGAAAGGAAATGGGGCTAATTGCTAATGAATGACTATGATAGATGTGTGCCGGAGATGGGTAGCATTTCAAACAGGATGGTCAGGGAAGAGCCCCACGGAAGAGCCATGTGAACTGAAAATGCTGAAGTCGGGCACAGCAAAACCAAGAGGGTGCATGGATGGTTGAGGCAGAGGTAAGCAATGTAAAGGCCCAGGCATGAGGAAGAGCTTAGCACATTGAGCAAAAACAACAACAAAGGGCCAGTGAGCTTAGGGAGTAGCAGAATGAGGGAGGAAGTATAAGATCTGGTGGTGGAGACAGACAGGCACAGTGTTACCCAGTAAGGTTACATTTCTTATAGCAACTGCAACGACTCAATGAGATTTAAGTTGCAATGATGTCTCTGCCTGCTGGGCACAGAGTGGTCTCTAGGGAAAATATGAATGGAAGCTGGGAGGCTGGACACTGGGCCAGGAGCTAGGGATACACTGGAAAGCAAGGGTAGCTCACAAGGCAAGTAGCCAAAGGCCAGACACTGACCTCAGCACCTGTATAAATGCAAAATTACTGCCCTGATAACAATTACATACAGCCAGGAGACCCAAAAGAGTGAGTGCTAACCAGATTCCAGGTATCCAGTGAGGCATGACTGAAATGTGACCCAAAGAAGGTCCGAAGTGAAGGAAGTCAAGGGGCTAAAGACAACTCTCCATTAGGCAGGGTGGGTAGAGCATGTGCAAAGGCCCGGTGACAGGAGGGAGGGAAACCTGAGCACCTGAAAGGGAACTGGCCGACAAGAACAGAAAGTGGGCTCCAAGAATGGCAAGTCAGCAGTGGCACAGAGCAGGTGTTGGCAAACTGCAGCCCGCAACTTGTTCTTGTACATCCTGTGAGCTAAGGATAGGCTTTGCATTTTTTAAAGGATTATAAAAAGAAAAGAAAGGGGGTAAAAATGACAGCAATATGTGACAGAGATTGTATGTGACCTATAAGGCCTAAATATGGATTGTAAAAATGACCGTTTAAAGTCAAACCAACTTCTCTCAACACATGCTCCTGTAAACCCTGCCCCGCTTATGTTAGTGAATTAGTGAATTTCTAAAAAAAAATTACTGAATAAGCAAAGAGATCTGAGAAGCACTAAAGCCCAGCTTTTGCGTAAACTAGCAGTTCCTGGGTAGAACCTTTAAAAGACAATCTCTCTTTACTCCGCTATCTCTCAGTACACACTTAGGGTAACATGAATATCCTAGCAATAGAGCAACAATCTAAACAATATCCCTAGGACATGATATGAGACAAATCCAAGGAGTGGACAGTTTATAGGAAAACTGGTACAGCTTCTTCAGCAAGTCACTATCAGGATATAAAAAGTGCTATTCTGAATCCTAAGAAATAAGGATGTAAGATGCTGGCCCTGGTGCCGGATAGGATGTGAAATGCAAAACCTGTGAAAGACCGTTCTGGAACTCAGGGAGAATCTGAATATGGACACGGTATCCAATGGTACTAAAAAATTATGTTAATTTTGTGGGTGAGATGGTATCATCTGGACTCTGTAGAAAAATGTTCTTAGATTTTAGAGACATATACTGACATCTTTTTTTTTTTTTTTTTTTTTTTTTTTTTTTTGGAAAACAGTCTGGCAGTTATTTATTTAGTTAATCGTAGAGTTCCTGTGTGGCACAGTAATTCTGCTTCTCGGTATATCCCCAGGAGAAATGAAAACATATGCCTCCACAAAAACCTGTACACTAATGTTCATAACAGCATTATTCATATCAGCCCCCAAAATGGAAACAAACTAAATATGCATTGATTGATGAATGGGTAAACGAAATGTGGTATATCCATACAATGGAATAATATACAAAATAGAAAGGAAGTACTGACACATGCTACAACATGACGAACCTTGAAAACATGCTAAGTGGAAGAAGCCAGTGGCAAAGAGCCAATACTGTATTACTCCATTTATATGAAGCATTCAGAATAGACAAATCTAAAGAGATAGGTGGTTGTCTCAGGGCTGTGGGGGATGGGAAGAATGGGCGTGACTGCTAATTGACATGCGTTTCGAACTCAAATAAGATTTTTGTTTGGTTGTTTTTGAGACATTGGTGAAGTTTGGGAGGGACAGACTGAAGAATAATCTGTTGAAGAGGTAACAGGTAAACTGGGACATGATGAATGAATAGAAATCTACAAAGAAGGTAGCAAAAAGGACATTGTAGAAACAAGGAATGGCACCCGTTAACAGATGAAGAGTGATACGGTTTGGCTGTGTCCCCACTCAAATCTCATCTTGAATTGCAATCCTCATAATCCCCATGTGTCTAGAGAGAGACCTGGTGGGACGGAATTGGATCATGGGAGTGGTTTCCCCATGCTGTTCTCGTGACAGTGAGGGAGTTCTCAGGAGATCTGATGGTTTTATAAGGGGCTCTTCCCACTCTGCTCCTCGCTCTTCTCTTTCCTGCCACCTTGTGAAGAAGGATGTGTTTGCTTCCCCTTCTGCCATGATTGTAAGTTTCCTGAGGCCTCCTCAGCCATGCAGAACTGTGAGTCAATTAAACCTCTTGCCTTTATAAATTACCCAGTCTTGGTTATTTCTTTATAGCAGTGTGAAAATGGACTCATACAAAGAGTGCTACAGGAATTGCCAATTTTCAGTATGGTGGAGGAGGGGGTGGACTGCAGGAAGGGAGCTGACTAGCTGTAGCTCTGCTCTTTTATGAAGGGCTTTGTTTCACAGGCTGAGGAGTCTGGACCATCATCTACTAAGCGATACAGAGCCTAGTAGAAAAGCCTGAAGCAGAAGAGTGGCAAGGTTAGTTGTACTGCAACAAACATGAGCTAGCAGAAGCACGGAGGACAGACAGGTGGAGGAGTGACAGTTGGGATGCGAAGGCGGTGCTCGTGAAGCCTACTGAGAACTTGGATAAAATAACAGCACAGAACTGGTGACTCTGGGGATGAAGGGAGTGAGTAAGAGGAGGAATCTGATGCTTTGAGTTGGAGAATAGTTACTAATGGTAACAGAGGATACAGGAGGAATTAAGAAATGGAGCTAAGGGGTTCAGCTTTGATCATGGTAGATTTGAGATTCTGTAAGACCCTGCTGGAGAGGCACACAGCAGACAGTTGAAAACAAAGAACAAAAAATCTGAGCCACTAATACACAGGCACTGCTTTTCTATTTCCATTAAATAAACAGCGCTGCACTTGGTTGTTTTTTAAACTAAAGAGCTGCCATTCCTGAAAGACCACAGATAAGAGACCAGATGCCCACTCACTTTCTGCATGGATAATATGTCCCACTGTGATACCATTATTTAAGTAGAAACAAAATCTAGTCTTATGAAGTCTAATTACACCATTCCTCCTCCTTCCTTCCTCTCTCCCTGCAAGCATAATTCAAGACTGCTTTCCAATTCAGAGATCTATGTGAGAATTTTACAACACTGTAGCTGATTAGTCTCTCTAATCAATAAAAGAAATCTATTATCGGCTGGGTGTGGTGGCTCATGTCTGTAATCCCAGCACTTTGGGAGGCTGAGGCTGGTGGATCACGAGGTCAGGAGATTGAGACCATCCTGGCTAACACGGTGAAACCCCATCTCTACTAAAAATAAAAAGAATAGCCAGGAGTGGTGGCAGGCGCCTGTAGTCCCAGCTACTCAGGAGGCTGAGGCAGGAGAATGGCGTGAACCCGGGAGGCAGAGCTTGCAGTGAGCCGGGATCGTGCCACTGCACTCCAGCCTGGGCGACAGAGCAAGACTCCTTCTCAAAAAAAAAAAAAAAAAAAGAAAAAAGAAAAGAAAAGAAAAAGAAATCTGTTATCGATTAGATTTGATAAATCTATTATTGACTAGAGAGACCAAACAGGAACAATGTTTAAAATTGTGTATGAAAAGCCATTCACTCATCAAACACTAGTGGCTGCTAAGTGTCTGGCATTCTGCTAGATCCGAGGCTCCAAAAGGGAAAAAGATAAGCTCCCTGTCCTCAGAGAGCTTACATTCTATGGGGGGAGAGAATGACAACGAACCAATAAAATACTAAAATGTGATTCATTTCAGAATGGAAGTAAATAGGTTGCTAAGATTGAGAATAATGAAGAAGGGGTGTTTTCTTCAGAAAAGAATGGTCAGGGCCAGGCATGGTGGCTCACGCCTGTAATTCCAACACTTTGGGAGACTGAGGTGGGGGGACTGCTTGAGCTCAGGAGTTTGAGACAAGCCTGGGTAACAAAGTGAGACCTCATCTCTACTAAAAATTAAAAAAAAAAATTAGCCAGGTGCGGCCTGTAGTCCCAGCTACTCAGGAGGATCTCTAGAGCCAGGGAGGTCGAGGCATGATCATGCCACTGCACTCCAGCCTAGGTGACAGAGCAGGACCTTGACTCCGAAAAACAGAATGATCAAGGGAATTCATTCTGGGAAGATGGCAACAAAACTGAGGCTGAAGGTGGGACCTTGGAAGATCCATTATAGACAATGAGATCTGTCAGCCCCGGGGTTAGCAAGCTGGGGATATTGACTTGTGGGGAGAGTCGGGGGAAAGAGAGGCACGGGGTGATACTGGAGAGGTAGGGAGGAGCTGGGTCAAATACACTAATACCTGTAAGGAATGTAGGAGGTCAAACCTGACACCAACTACGTGTTTGTTATTTGTTACCCGTTATCATTATCCTCAGCATATCCAAATAAGGCTTCATTGTTTTCTCTCTGTGCACTTGGTTTTTACGCGTATTGGTAAGCCACGAACGCAACTTAAATTTGGGGGTTCCAGGATCTGCTTTATGTAAATAAACACTCTACATCCTGGCTGCTGTACAGAGAATGGCTTAGTGTGGGAGAACACAGTGGCACATGTGTCAGATAACGAGAAAGGTAACGAGAGCAGAGATCAGCATGCTAGTGAAATAACTCCAGCAAGAAACAATGGGAGTTTAGACTAGTACTGGAAAAGATGGAGAGAAGTGAATAAATCCAGAATTCATAGGATGTGCAGAAGAGACAATGATGAGTTCTAGGTTCTTAGCAATAATCCCTAGGAGGGGGCATTACTGAGATAGAATAGCTTTGAGAGAACCACATTGAGGACTGGGTAGCAGGGGAATTAAGAACTCTCATTTGGACATGTTAGGATTCATATGCCTATGAAATAACTAGGTAGAGTCTGGCCTAGAGAAATAAACCTTGGCCTAGTCTACTTACAAATGGTATTTACAGTCAAGAGCATGGATTACAGCAATCAGGAAGAGCGAGCCAGAAAGAAAAATACTATAATAATTGTAAAGAGATACCCAGGGTCAGGAATTTAATGGATGAAATGTCAAAACAAAACAAAATCAGCCAAGACGGGATAGTTAAAACAACAAAGGCTGGGGTGGGGGTGGGGGGTAGAACTGGGGGGTGGGAACTCCTAAAGCCTACATAAACAATGTGTAGGAAAGACAGGCTGGAAATGACAGTGACACACAAGTTACATTAGACAAAGGGCTTCTGAGAAATGGCAAAGGTAATCAATTCTAAGAACTTACTAATCTTAAGGTGATTTATAGATAAAAGTCCCATCCTATAAATGTCTGGATTCTTGAGCCCAGAGATATCTGGGTCTGTCTGTACTGGTATTCTGCTGGGCAGGTAAAGGGGTTATAAGGAGAAGTACTATCTTACTTGCCTGTCAACTAATACTGATGACAGAGCAAAAGCGTCATGAACTTTAGGAGTCATGGTCATAGCCAAAGACTGCAGATGTCCTAGACACAGTATTTGAGACAGAGAGATGAGACATACATAGCCAAGTCACTAATATGCATGTTGGGTAAGAAGATTCCCAAATGGAAGGAAGGTAGAAAAGCTCTGTTCTAGTACAACCATTTGAGGATAGTATGGAGATTCCTCAAAAAACTAAAAATAGAGCTACCATACGATCCAGCAATCCCACTACTGGGCATTTATCTAAAGGAAGGCAAATCAGTATATTAAAAGAGGTATCTGCACTCCCATATTTACCACAGCACTATTCACAATAGCCAAGATACGGAATAACCTAGGTGTCCAAAGAGACTAATGGATAAAGAAAACGTGATGTGTGTGCGTGTGTGTGTCCGCGCGCGCACACACGTATAATGAAATACTATTAAGCCATACAAAAGAATAAAATCCTGTCATTTGAAGCAACATGGATGGAACTGGAGGACATATGTTAAGTGAAATAAGCCAAAAACAGAAAGTTAAACACCACATGCTCTCATATGCAGAAGCTAGAAAATGTTGATTTCATATAAGTAAAAAGTAGAACAGAGGATGATGGAGGCTGGGAAGGGTAGGTAGAAACTGAGGATAGAGAAAGATTTGTTAAAGGGTACCAAATTACAGCTAGATAAGAGGAATAAGTTCTAGTGCTCTACAGCACTGTAGGATGACTACAGTTAACAGTAATATATGACATAATCTCAAACAGCTAGAAGCAGGATATTGAATGTTCCCAACACAAAGAAATGATACATGCATGCCCGAGATGAATATGCTAATTAGTCTGATCTGATCACTGTGTACCCTGTAAATGTGTACAATTATTACATGCCAATTTTTAAAAATAAAAATTTTTAAAAGGTACCTTTTAATGAACAGTCTATGCTTAAATGTTGCTAGACATGTTTCAACACCAATGAGTTATATCTGAGGTCGGACCATAACTAGACGAGGCACTTAGAGATGCTGTAACTGTGGTCTCAGCATCCTGTTCCACTGCAGTTAGTTCCACCATCATTGTTTTACATTAAATGCAATATTGCTATCCTGTGACTACCTTGTAAACATATTTTCATAAAACCAAAGTGCTTCATTACCACTTCTGATATGTGTATGAGTCCTTGGCTCCAATTTTCCAACAATAGTAGCTATACAATTATGTTGAGAACCACTTGAGGCTAACCATTAACATTCAAATGATGTACAATGGGAAAACAAATGAATAGCAAGTTCTAGGAGATAAAAGATCAAACCTTTGATATATCTTCTCTTACTTATTAGTAGTTAGAGTTTAAGATACAATATTTCTTCTAAAACCATTTCGAAAATATAATTTAAATATAAAATTCAAGGTCCTAAAAAAGTATAGAAGTTTTAAAGTAGAATGACTTTGCTACTTGAATACCTATTTAAATTTCTATTTAAAATGTCCAAAAGAGCCCAAATCAATTCTACCTTCATTTTTATAGCAGTTTTCTAATCATGAGACATCATACTTTCTGGTCCTTTTTGCTTCCCTAAAATAAAAAAACTCCTACATATTTAAATTCATAAAATAAGAATTATCATTACTTGATTACTACCAAAACTAATTTTATAATGTTCTCAACCTCATCTAGGATAGAAAATGCTTAAGAAGCCATTACGTATTATTATTGATTATGATTACAAGACCTACAATAATTTTAAAATAACTAATTAAAAAGGGAACATGTTATAATAGCCATGATTATCAAACCAGAGGTGGGAGATTAGTCATTGAGCCCCAAGGAGAGTCTTTGTATTCGACAGTGTGAGATGATGGGTAGAGAAGTGATCTGACTAAGAAAAAAATCACCCCAGCTGGCGCGGTGTCTCACGCCTGTAATCCCAGCACTTTGGGAGGCCGATGCAGGCGTATCACCTGAGGTCAGGAGTTCAAGACCAGTCTGGCCAACGTGGTGATACCCTGTCTCTACTAAAAATGTAAAAACTAGCTGGGCGTGGTGGCAGGCACCTGTAATCCCAGCTACTTGGGGGGCTGAGGTAGGAGAATTGCTTGAACCCAGGAGACAGAGGTTGCAGTGAGCCGAGACTGTGCCACTGCACTCCAGTATAGGCGACAGAGTCTTAAACAAACAAACAAAAAACCATCCCATGCTGCTGGCCTGCTCCCCCAACAATTCCAATCTATACATTATAAACAAGTCCACTGTAAACTTTACCAGCTTGATATGCATTTACATCGATTAGTCGTTTTGGAAGCAAATACCGTGATACAGATTATTGCAATTTTCCCCACGTTTGAGGTAAAGAAATAGGCTCAAAAAGATTATATATGAGGGCAAAGCACATTTTAAACCTTTGAAGATATTTTTGAAGCAAAGATCATCTTATTTACTTACAAGTCTTTTCTTTCCTTGACTACTTGGATGCATCTATTACACCTGGTTTCTGTTTCCACCCAATGTCTTTTTAGGCAGGTTAGTTCTATCATCATGAAATCACTGTAAGTGCAATACTGCCCTTTCCTTCATGATGTCATTCATCTCTTTTCCAGTTTGTTATCTAACACGTATTAACATTTTAGTATCCAACTACATTAATCTCATGACTACTAGCATTGAAAGAATTGATAAAAAGATAAAAGCAAACCCTTACTGCCTGGTTTGACAATAAGTAACAGCTCTTCACATAGGCTGGCAATTAGGTCGCTAAGCAAAAAATCTTGGAAGACCAAATTCGACCAACAGCAAACAGTTGTCTCAAATGTAAAAGAAAACTTAGGTTATATGCTACACTTACAATAGCAAATTACGTATACTGCTTGAATTACTATTGATCTAAATAAAATGGTGCTATGCTATAAAGATTATTTTCAAATAATTTCTAATACCAAACTATACTTTTGAATACCCTTGGCAAATCTTTTCCAAAATTACAAATTCCTAAAACAATGAGCCAATCCACAGGCATGTGTAGCCTTACTATATGCTCAACATTCACTTCTCTTTAAAACAATTTACATGACAAAACAAAGTAGAACTGTGAACATCCATCAGTTGCACCTTCAAATGTCTGACAACATAATCAGATGATCTGTGTGCCCTTTACTTATTAAATTGATAACAAATAGAAAATAAAATGTAGATCTGAAGGAATCACTTAATTTTTTTAATTTGCTCAATTGCAAAAAATTTATTTATATAAATATATAAAACAAATAGCTATATTAAAAGAATAATACAAATTAAAATACTATAAATAATGACTTGAATGCTTTACAAAATCAATTTGAGCTACTATATTTACAGATTGAGTAATCCTTATCCAAACTGCCTGGGACCAGAAGGTGTTTCAGATTTCAGATTTTTTTCAAATTTTGGGATAGTTCCATACACATGAGATATGTTGGAGATGGGACCCAAGTATAAACATAAAATTCATTTATGTTTCAAAAATACCTTATACACACAGCCTGAAGGCAATTTTATACAACATTTTAAATAATTTTTGTTTAAGAAAGGAAGTTTGTATACATTAAACACATAAGATCACATAATTTTCTACGTTTGCTGTCATGTCAGTGCTCAAAACATTTTGGATTTTAGGGCATTTCAGATTTTGGATTAGGGATGCTTAACTTGTATTTTATAGTAATAAACTGCATTTCTTTAAAAATATTGTACATTCTTGGCTGGGCATGGTGGCTTATGCCTGTAATCCCAGCACTTTGGGAGGCCGAGGCCAGTGGATCACTTGAGGTCAGGAATTCGAGACCAGCCTGACCAACACATGGTGAAACCTCATCTCTACTAAAAACACAAAAATTAGCCAGGCATGGTGGTTGGCACCTGTAATCCCAGCTACTCGGGAGGCTAAGGCAGGAGAATCGCTTGAACCTGGGAGGCAGAGGTTGCAGTGAGCCCAAATCACACCACTGCACTCCAGCCTGGGCAACAGAGTGAGACTCCGTCTCCATTAAAAAAAAAAACATAGCTGGGTGTGGAGGCAGGCACCCGTAATCCTCGGGAGACTGAGGCAGGACTACCACTTGAACTTGGGAAGGGAGGTTGCAGTGAGCTGAGATCGCACCATTGCACTCCAGCCTGGGTGACAGAGCTAGACTCTATCTCAAAATAAATAAATAAACAAACAAACAAATAAAGAGTACATTCTAGAGTTTAAGCTAATGAAGACTGTTCTCCCACTATCTCACTCCATACAAAAATATATATTAAAAATTCACGTGATCATGGCTTCGGCTAAGTGGCATTAGTCTACCACCTACAATTTCACATTGAAACACTGGGGATACTGCAAATGTTACTTAGTAAACTAAAAGTGTTACTTTGTAAACAAGGAGGGCAAAAAAGGAAGCTAGTTAGCTCCCACTTGGGACAGATTTTGTTCACTCTCTACCTCTACTCAAAGGAAATAGTTTTGACCATCTCTAAATTATTTTCTTAATAATTGCCTTCCTTCCAAAACAAACATGGACTTATAATTTTGCTGAGTTCCTTGTGGTAAGTTATTGGTACTAGTTTAAGCCACATGGTTCCCAAGTAAAGCCAACAGTTTTTGGCTTGATATGTTAATATGCAGATTTTGAGGCCACAGTAAAATTAATTAACTAATTAAAGGGTTACTTTTCCATGTCACAATGGAGAGTCCTATCTAAATTAGGGGTTTTACACTGAAGACACAAATATCCAGATGTTGTTTTCGACAAGAAATTAATGTTTCGGTGTACTATTGCCAGAAACCAGTTAAAATCATAAGAATCTGTATTTTCTTCCTCTTTTCCTACTATTTTGTAAGCCAGGGAATTTGTACAGTTTAATTAAAAGATACTGAAGGGAAGAAAAGAGTCCATGCATCAGTAGCTTAGAATCCTTAGCACTGAATAATCCAACCCTCCAAATAACTCTTAGAAATGAATCGTACAGTACTTCTCATTCAGCAATATCCTGTTACTGGGGCAACCTGTGCCATTAGGTCTCAGTAAGCACAGTCTCATTGCCAGATGTAGCTCAGATGGCAGCAACTCAAGCCCTGCACTGCAGAGGCATCTCCTCTTCCAGGCATCACCTGCTTGGAAACAAAAACAAACCCCACTGGTTTGGCCACACATCTGTAATCTGCTTTTAAGGCTATAAAAGTGTTTTGCTTTTCTTCTTGACATACATGTAGTCCAAGTTTACTCAATACAGGAATCGAGCATTTCTAATAACACCTCAAAACTGGCAGCCAGTTCCCTCAAGAGAAAATGCAAGCTTCTGCTATTCTCCTATTCGTCATTTTCAAATGAGTTCTCCTATATTTCAGTATAACAGTCAGAAAGCCTCACACAGTCCTGGAAGCTGCCAACTCAGCATTATGACAGCTGCTTCTCAAAGCCATGAGCCATTTCATTAAATCCACTCTTACTTGACTCATACACTGGCAAAGATTTACAGCTTTAATTTATCTTTTGTATGATTCACTTTGTGGCCCTCTAAAGTTGTTAGGTTTTTTTCCTTGAGCATTTAATATCATTTCTTAAAATGCAATGCAGAAAGCAGCTGAAAGATTATATATTCAAAAATTTTTAACTCCAGAGATACAAATAAAAAGATATATAGTCAAATAGAGCCTCTCTTTCTCTCTCATCTAATTTTAAAGACAAAGTACTAACCCATGAACAGACATAAATTCTCATGACAGCCTGAGCTCATCAGGTAAGGATATGAATGTTTCAACATCACTAGCTAAGTGGAAGACAGTATGTGCATAATTTATTACATGATTGAATGACAACTTTTCACTAACTACAAATCATGTATTCGTGAAATACACCATCTATAATACCATCTGGTTATTATTTTCTGAGAAAAGTTCTCAGAGCACAATGACCATAATTAAATTGGCTTTTGACTAGATGTAGCACTGTGCCACCTACAAATTGAGCCTGAGCAAGTCTTTTATGATGACTACATTGATGATTGTTATCAAGATTTCACCCCTTGGTCTGGCGTGGTGGCTCATGCCTGTAATCCCAACATTTTGGGAGGCCCAGGCAGGAGGATCACTTGAGGCCTGGAGTTTGAAAACAGCCTGGGCAACACAGCGAGACCCCTGTCTCTACTAAATAAATAAATAAATAAATAAATAAATAAATAAATAAATAAAATTAGGCAGGCATGGTGGCACGTGCTTGTAGTCTTAGCCATTTGGGAGGCTGAGGCAGGAGGATCACTTGAGCCCAGGAGTTCAAGGTTACAGTGATCTATGATCACAGTACTGCACTCCAGCATGTGTGACAGAGCAAGAACCTGTCTCTTAAAAAAAAAAAAAATCACTTTAATGTAGTATCTGGAACATGTCAAATGCTCAAGAGGTTTAGCGCCCTTCATTACACTGGAGGAAAAAGGTGACATTTTGTACCTCTGTATGCTCAGATACAGTTTGTTTTTGAGTTGGAAATATTTCATACTTCATCTTTTCTTTCTTATTGTTACAATTTTCCTTTATATACAATGTGGCCATCCCTCTTCTGCCCGTGGAAATAATGAAACATGGGACCCATCATGCTGTTATTAGACCCCTGATGCAATTTTATTTAATTACTGCACGTCTAGAATGATATTCCCTAGCTTTCTTTTCTTTTTTTTTTTTTGAGACAGAGTCTTGCTCTGTCGCCCAGGCTGGAATGCAGTGGTGCGATTTCAGCTCATTGCAACCTCCACCTCCTGGGTTCAAGCGATTCTCTGGCAGTCTCCCCAGTAGCTGGGATTACAGGCGCATGCCATCATTCCTGGCTATTTTGTATTTTTAGTAGAGAAGGGGTTTCTCCATGTTGGCCAGGCTGGTCTTGAACTCCTGACATCAAGAGATCTGCCAGCCTCGCCCTCCCAAAGCGCTGGGATTACAGGCATGAGCCACCAGGCCTGGCCTAGTTTTTCTTTTTTAAAGACCAGTTAGTTTTGGTGACACATATTAACCTTAAGTTAACATGACTACGTAGGTGTATGTGTTTGATGTGAATGCCAATGTGATTCAACTCAAATACTTGTTGAGCACCTAACTACCTAACTTATAGAAAATTATGCCAAGTATTTTCCTGTATCAGGTTGTACAGGCCTCATAATAAATGTAAACTCTTGGTAAGTAGGATAGGCTGTTAACCTTTAGAATACCATCAGGGTCTTTGGACACAATTTTACCTTTTGAGTTTCTGAGCATTCTAACTACTTGTGGGGCTTGATATTTCTTATTTTTATCCATTCATAGAGAAAAAGAAAATTTTAATTGAATAAAACTCATTCTAGCTTGTCCTTAACCATGAGTCTGAGATATATTATGAATCTCGATCTTTTTCCTATATTTTGTTCCTATGTTACAAAATATTTATCATCCTAAGAATTATTTCATCATTAGCCATCAACTATTAAAAAACTGTGCTAAAGAAGACCAAATAATATGAATATGAAAGAATGATAGAATTGCCTAGAAAGGTGATGCAATAGGGAAATTATCACATTTTTATCACTGTGTTCCCAAAGTATTGCATCATCTTTCAAGATGGTTTAAAAAATGTCTGAATAGTCCCAGCTGCTTGGGACGCTGAGGCATGAGAATCACTTGAGCCCAGGAGTTTGCAGCTGTAATGCACCATAATCACACCAGTGAATAGCCACTGTGCTCAAGTCTGGGCAACAGAGTGAGGTCCCATCTCTTTAAAAAGCACGATAAAAAGAAGTCTGGAGACTCACTGAATATAGTCAAAAATCATTTTCCACATATGGGCAAATAGGAACAACTGACAGAAGGAGGCATTTTACCAATTAGATAAACCAGAAGAAGAATGAAATTGATCACGTAAGTAAAACCTTAGGCTCTGAGCCTTCACATGATATCCTAGATGAATTTTCCCAAGCTCAAGAATTGACAAGTGAGCAATGTATTTCTTTCTTTCTTTCTTTTTTTTTTTTTTTTTGAGGTGGAGTTTCGCTCTTATTGCCTAGGCTGGAGTGTGATGGTGCAATCTTGGCTCACTGCAACCTCTGCCTCCCGGGTTCAAGTGATTCTCCTACCTCAGCCTCCCGAGTAGCTGGGATTACAGGCATGCGCCACCACGCCTAGCTAATTTTGTATTTTTAGTAGGGACGGGCTTTCTCCATGTTGGGCAGGCTGGTCTCGAACTCCCGACCTCAGGTGATCTGCCCACCTCGGCCTCCCAAAGTGCTGGCATTACAGGCGTGAGCTACTGTGCCCGGCTGAGCAATGTATTTCTAAGAATAAAAAGAAAATATGGTATTCTCATCCACTTAGTCATTCAACAGGAAGGATATCATCACTCAATATTATGTGACAAAAACACTAACCATCATTGCTAAAATGATGTGATAGTATTCCTTCCCTTTTTATGCTTATGCAACAAATTTTATGCCTGTGCAACACATTTATTTGATACCATTAGGAAGTGGACAAATGCCCAAGGCAGGAATCTCTCTAAGGTGATTAGAAGAGATAATGTAGAAAAAAAGGAGGGGGAAAAAAAGACTGGACTGATCACTTTAATAGCTGTTTACAAATCCAAACTTGAAAACATTTTATTCCTGAGGGAAGATGGCTGTATTCTCTCTTCAATAAAATTATGAGCTTTCAATGTTTTAAATATCTTAAATTTTTACAGTTAAATGAAATTGCAAGTATAAAAAAAAAAGACCAAGAAATATGATGAACCTAATAGAGATGTATTTGAAACGCAGAACCAGTATTTGTAAGATGGATATATTTCAGGTTCATGCATGGCAGGTGATTAGCAGCTAGCTGCATTCCAAATGATAATAATGTTCATTTCAGAAATCCATACCTTCAAAACTGGGAAAATATAGAATAAACATGTGGGTTTACCATATTTAAATTCTTCGTAAAATTAAAATATTTACTATGTTAACTCTTATTACAATTGCTAATAGTTATTTCTCACTATTCCTTTATTCTTAGTTCTGTAAATTGTTTGCCAAATAACCTAAAAATATAAAATAATAATAATATAAAGGGCCCACTGTATCTAGATAGTCAGTGGTGCTGGCCTGGTTTTCTGGGGTAGTGAGGGGGCAAGGTGACGTCTGGCCATATGTGACACTCTAGCAATCACCAGAACTGATGAAGTTTAAACTGGGTTCAATATGGAATTGTATATTCCAATGCACGCACACCTGCGTACATGGCCATACGGACCCACACAAGCCACCCCAAGCCGTATTAGTTCATTTGCACGTTGCTGATAAAGGCATACCTGAGACTGGGTAATTTACAAAAGAAAGAGGTTTAACTGGACTTATAGTTCCACATGGCTGGGGAAGCTTCACAATCACGGTGGAAGGCAAGGAGGAGCAAGTCATGTCTTACATGGATGGCAGCAGGCAAAGAGAGAGAACTTGTGCAGGGGAACTCCTCTTTTTAAAACCATCAGATCTCATGAGACTTATTCACTTCACAGGAACAGCATGGGAAGGACTTGCCACCATGATTCAATTACCTCCCACTGAGTCCCTTCCACAACACATGGGAATTCAAGAAGAGATCTGGGTGGGAAAAAAGCCAAAACATATCACTGCCCCCCAAACCAGAGAGTAACATTAACTAACCTGGCCAACATGGTGAAACCCTGTCTCTACTAAAAATACAAAAATTAGCTGGGTGTGGTGGTGAACACCTGTAATCCCAATTACTCAGGAAGCTGAGTCAGGTGAATTGTTTGAACCCAGGAGGCAGAGGTTGCAGTGAGCCAAGATCGCGCCACTGTACTCCAGCCTGGGCAACAAGAGCAAAAACTTCATCTTAAAAAAAAAAAAAAGGAGAAAAAGAAAAAAAAGAAAACTCTTCTGAGTTATACAGTCTCCAAGAAGATAAGATGCGGTCAAAAGGAATCACTCCTTCAGATCTTAAGCAGCTCTTTAAAAAAAAAAAATGTTTAAAGGAAACAGGAAAAAAAAATCATCTAATTATCCAGAAAGATACATCAAGTTACCTCTCAGCACACTCTCACCAATGTCTGCAAACCTAAACCTAAAAGAATACATCGATAATTAAAGATTCTGTTTCTTAAAAAAAATGTGAGTACCTCCTCTGCAAGAGGAAAAGTGTGACTCTACAACAATTAGAGGGTCTTCTAACATTTCATTTGCTTTACCAATTCAGCAACCCCCACGGACCAATGGGTTCACTCAGAATCTGCAGTTCCAGGTGAGGAGCAGCTCTGCCTCCAGGGCTAGGCTGCCTACCTGGCTAGTCTTACAAGTTAGCTTTCCAAATGAATTTTCCCATGGAAAAAATTCTTACCCATGATGGCTGGAGTCTGCGTATTATTAACATTATGTACATAATTACTATTATTAACATTATGCTACATAATGTTAGTAACAGTCTGGATTATGCTACATTACAGACTGCATAAATAGGCATTTTGAGGTGATCTGAGAACATGACCATTACAACACTGGAGAAATATATACTTGGTAATTTACACATAAATTTCTGAAACACTACCTGTTTTGCCTATGTTAAAGATTTACCTCTTTTTCATACTTCTTTTTCAATGAGGTCATAAAACAGAGCTCATCCCACAAGGAACGTTTCTCTAAATGCCTCATTAGCAATAGAAAAACACTTATCTTCTATCAAAACAAGCCTTATTAACTACCGAACAACAAAATACTGTGAATCAAATATTATTTCCAGGAAAATGGTAGCTCGTTTCTCCTTCAAGAATTGTCACGTAGCATCCCCTGAAGATGTTTTAAGTCAGGTATGTTAAACTTCTATTCTGATTTTACATTTCAAGTGTCAGAAGGAGGGCTGGTTCCTGGAACAAGGACGCTGCCAGTTGGCAGGAGCCCAGCTTGTGTGTGGATCAGTGATGCAACACCTTTCTGGCTTTGTCCACATGAGGAAGAAGCCCTGCCTGCCTGCAGGGCTACAGGAAAAGAAGTTAAAAAATAAAATGGTGCAAGTGACCTGATATCCTAATTACACTGAATCCAAACCAATTTTTTTAAATTTTAAAAACAAGAATAGTTAAAAAATAATAATAAAAATTCAGTGGCTCAACCTTAGAAAACATTACTAGGTTATATAAACCGTTTGTCTTAATGGAAAAATAAAGAGTGATAAGAAATTTGAAGTCATCCAGGAACTACACTGTCCAAATATAGTAGTCACTAGCCACATGTAACTATCAAACACAGTGTGTGGCTAGTATGAATTGAGATGTGCTGTTAAATGTTAAAAGAAGTGTTAAGACTTCTTACGAAAGAAAGAAACAAAAAAAAGAATGTGAACTATCTTATTAAATTTTTCATGTTGGTCACATGATATTTCAGATATATTGGATTAAATAAAATGTTGTTAAAATTAAATTCACCTGTTTCTTTTTACTATTTTTAAATTGTCTATTAGAAAAATGAGAAAGTAAGGCCAGGTGCGGTGGCTCAAGCCTGTAATCCCAGCACTTTGGGAGGCTGAAGTGGGTGGATAACGAGGTCAGGAGTTCGAGATCAGCCTGACCAACATGGTGAAACCCCATCTCTACTAAAAGTACAAAAAAGAAAAAAAATTAGCCGGGCATGCTGGCACATGCCTGTAATCCCAGCTACTTAGGAGGCTGAGGCAGGAGAATCGTTTGAACCCGGGAGGTGGAGGTTGCAGTGAGCCGAGATCACGCCACTGCACTCCGGCCTGGGCGACAGAGCGAGACTCCATCTCAAAAAAAGAAAACGAAAAAGTATGTGGCTCACATTACATTTGTATTAGACAGTTCTTTGCTAAAAGATGGGAGGCTCTATAACAGGGGCTATAGAAAAAAAAAAAAGGCAAAAAAATTTCATAATGTTTTAAGAAAGTTTATGAACTTGTGTTGGTCCGTATTCAAAGTCGTCCTGGGCAGTGGGTTGGATAAGCTTTCTACAATATCCAATTGTGGACCATGAAGTCCTTACCAAAAGCTATGAAAAAAATTTAAAATATACAATTTACTTTGTCTAATATTTATTGAGGACCTATGTGCAAGACATACCAGACACATAAACTACAGTTTGGATTCTAACAGATAAAAAGAGATATGACTACAATTAATTGGAAGATAAGTTATGGTCTTATAAGAAAAGGTAAAGCAAGGGTAGTATAGCAGAGCAAGGCACCTGTAAAGACTTGTAAAGCCTGCATCTTTTTCAGGTGAACACTTATAAATATATAGGATTTTGACAGGTCATAAGATGTGGCACTTCAGAGTTGACAAATATCTTTATTATACATTAACCCCATTTGACGAAAAAGGAAAAATATTTCAGATGGGGTAGAAAGGTGGGAACGAAAGCCTAGAGAAAGAAAAGGTCAATGGTTTTAGGATGCCAGGAGAGTCACATACATGTATAAGGCCGAAAATGCAGGCTGAAGCCACGTAAGAGACTTCTGAATGCCCTGCAAGAGAATTTGGACTTCTCTACAGGTAGAATAAACCATCAAATATTTCCTACCAACTGTCAACATGATTAAAAACACATAGTAGAAAGATAGTAATGCATGGGAAAGAATTACCTGGGAGGACAGTGGATGAAGCCTGGGGGTGTGGGGGAGAGGGAGACTGAAAATGCAAGAAAGGGAGAGGAGATGATTCAGAGTCCAGCAGAACATAATCATAAAAGGGAAGACAGGAAACAAAGGGATAGAAGAAAGTACAACAGTTGCTGAAGTACAGGAGAAAATTCAATGGTTTATTCAACAAACATGTACTGGGCACCTACCAAATGTCAGGTACCATGTTGCAGAAATTCACAATGGATGACTGTGGAGGGGTCATCTGTAGAGCATGAGAGAAAGTTACGCTGGGAACCAAGGAGAATGAAGTTGGGCTGGATCAACTGCTATGGGGAAGATGATATTAGGTGCATCTAGTAACATTAAGATCCCAGCTGATGTTACAGCATGAATAAGAAATGGAATTAAGTGGTAAGGTTACATGACTTGATACTTTAGAAATCCCAGAAGCAACTAAAGAAAGAAATTAATTTTTCCTAGCTATGGAGAATTGACAAAAATATGTTTAGAAAATGTGAAGGGTTTCAGCCAAGTCAAGGATGTTCAATGGAATAGGTAAGAATGGTTATCCATTGATTCCATCCTGATTAGAAAGGCAGGCAGGGAAAAAGGATAACGGACTAAAAGCCTGAACTGGGGAGGTGATTATGAGGGAAGATCATGATCAGAGAGGAATATCAAAGCTAGAAACCTTATGGTACAATATTTCTAAGGAATTTCAGAGTCTAAAGCATGACTGTGTTCAGGTACTGAAATGGGATGTAAGTGAAAGTAACTAGGAAGGAGCTGGCTAGCATTTCAACTGAATATCAACCTGGATAGTGACATCATTACTGAAGACTGTAATAGGTGGGGTAACCATATGACCCAGTTTGCCTGGATCCTTCGGTTTATGGCTGTGGTTGCAGTGTTCTAGCTGATACAGATAATAAACTCTACGGGGGCCCTAGTAGCAGATTACACCAGAAATTAAAAGAAAAAAAACGAGCATCCTGTAGTTTGCTGATTATAAACTTACAACTCCTATTGAATGTGCTGTTTGGAAATCTGTAGCTCTAGGGAACATCTAAGAGAATACTGAAGGAAAAAGAGAAGTGATACAATCATCACCCTTTGGGGGATGAGACAGCATAAAATCAATGCCTGAACCAGATGGCATTTCCAACCCAAAGATTCTCATTTTATAATTTTATGATTTGAATATAGACGTTTGCCTTCAGTTAAGAATGAGAATCAGGTAAGAAGTAACGGGGTTAAGCTCCCTAAGAAAAAGAGGCGAAAATAGGTTTCTTTACAATCATGAAATCAAAGGTAGTTAAAAAAAATTAACAAGCATTTATTAATGCCTTTGACTTCCACTATGAAGGAAAAGAAGATGATAAAAGGCCAAAAAAAAAAAACCCTTACACATCCACACACAGAACTCCCAAAATCTCAAACCAAACCTTTCTTAACAAAAATTCACCTTAAACTAATGACCGACAATCCCAGATAGCATTTAAAAATATTTTTAAATTAATGACCGAAAGAGAATGCCATTATTATTTCAACTCCCTGTTAGAACTACCAGTAACCTATGATAGTTATCAGTGGGATTTTGATCCCAAGTTTAATATTAAATAGTTAAAATTAACTCTGTGATGGGTGATTGATATTATTAATTCAACAGGATGCCATAAAAATTCATAGTTAAGATTTTCTGCATAACAGCAGACTCTGATGGGAGTGGGCAGAGAACTTTTCAGTGATAAACAGAAAGATTAATTTACAGGATACAAACACTCCATACAAGATGTTTCAGCATCTCGGAGGCTGCACACAAAGGCCACCTTACCTCCCATCTGCATAGTCTGTGTCTGCTCCGCCCCACCAGACATCCGAGTCATCCTCCTCCGCGTCAGCAGAATCCACATTGTCACTTTCCTCAGCCAGTGGGCAACACACAAACTCTACCCCTCGGAACTTGTCAATTCCGCAGGGCAGCAACATGCCGTAGTCATGCAAGTTGGTACTCTTCTCACTGCACGTCTACAAAGTGTAAGGAGAAAACAGTAAGTGGTAGAGTAGATGTGTTTCATTGTAAGAAAACTCCACATAAAATAATCAACATGCAGACCCAATATATTAGGAACCAATTTCACAAAGGAAAAGATCATTTGCTTTTTGAGTGAATTTACAACAGGATTTTTTTTAGCATGGGTTACACTTTGGTACTCTTTTTATTCTTAAGTTTATTATTTATTTAATAAGACCAGGATGTTATATAATAGAGGTTTATATGAACAACTGGAATGGAAACTAACTGGGAAATAAGATGTAGAAGGCTCCACTGGTGAACAGATACCAGAGAATTAATGCCTTCTGGCTTAATTCGTGTATCCAGAAATTGTACGCGTTCCAGGTAGATCCCCAGCTCACTCCTACCTCCCTTACAGATGGAAATTTATCTCACATGGACCTGCCTTATGCTAGAAATTCTGACTCTCTTGGTTCACTTTCAGAGTAACAATCCTGGGAAGAGAAGAACTTATCCCCTGCAGCCACTAAGAACCAGAACTTACAGTCATTAGAGATTTCTCCTTGAATGTCTTTTTGCTTTCCTGGGATTTGCTAAATTTGCACAAATCTAGATTAGCATAAAGCTCTGAGAGCATCCACTAGTGATAAATGAAGGATTAATAATTCAATACGTAATGGTAAACAATGAAAATATTACAGACTGTATTTTGACCTTATGGGAGTCATTTTTGTTTCTTAGAGACAAAGGATTTTTCTTTTGAAAACACAGAAGCAATAAAAAATGAGGTTATCAAATAGGTAGCTGGACTTCAAATTATTTGGTTTGTTTTCTTAAACTCAGCAAGCTCTTAAACCTCCGAAACACATTTTTATATAAAAAACATTTTATTCTACAGTGGATCCAAATATATTATTTTATAAGAGGCAAAAAATAATACTAAATCTTCAGTGGTATTTTCTGCCTAACAGCTATAAAGCTATGATACAATGGTTAAGCTAAGCTAGATCAGATTTCTGAACCCCAGCACTATTGATGTTTTGGACTGGGTAATTCTTCGGGGTGGCGGGTGGTTATCCTGTTGACTGTAGGATGTTTAGCAGAATCTTTGGCCTCTGGGCACTATCAGATGCCAGTAACACTACTCCCTCAAGTTGTGATAACCAAAAATGTCTCCAGACATGTTCCGGGGAGGGACAGGGGATCAAAATGGACCCAAGTGAAGCACTGGTGAGCTAGATAAAGGAGCCTAATTCTAGTTAGTCTAAGACTGATCTTACCACTAATAAACTATATACATTTATTAGAAAAACTATCAAAGGGACACAGCAGCTGTGAAGGTGGTCTTAACACACAGTGACCTTTTCATGCTAAGTATCTTATATCTTTTATTGGCTTAGCCAAAAGCAGAGGTCAACCAAGTGCTCGGTCAGACTCACCCTGTGGAAAAATCAAGATGGTAGGCATGGCCTGCTGAATATAAAATTGGATGGTATAACTTAGAAACTGAATTCTAACTGGAGCTTTCAGGCTGGTACAAACAAGCTACTTCACTGTTCTACCACTGTATTCACTAATATATAACAGAGGAAAAGGCTAAATTATTAAAAAATTGTATATGACAAAAGAAAACAACAGGTACATAAAAATAATCTGAAGGGTAAACTTTAAAGTTGTAACTATTAGAGATTATATTTTTAAGTTATAAGGCATGGCACAGACAACTTATATTTTTAAGTTGCGAAACACGGCACAGGCACATAATGAATCTAGTTCAACTGGCCCTATTTTTGACTTTTTAAAAATATTCACGGATGGGGAGGCTGTGCATGTGTGGGGACAGGGGGTACACGGGAACTCTATTTTCTGTTCGATTTTGCTGTGAACCTAAAATCACTCTAAAAACTAAAATCTGGGTTATGGATAGTAGCATTGGGTTTTTTTCTTAAATAACTTATTAACATAGCTGTTGCCTCAAAATACCCCTAAAATGCCATTAGGTATGTCCCCAGGAAATCTTCACTTTGCAATAAGAAAGAATTTATGGGCTGGTACCTCTTTGGCGACGGTGTGCCAGTGAAGATGAGTTTCACAAACATCCATCCTCTCCTGGTGCAAGAATTTGCACTTGTCAGGAACGAGAAGGGCATCGCTTACAAATTCACCAACTGAAAGAAAGGAAAACCACTTCCCGTCATTCCATCTGTATCACAGTGTTCTTACCGTAGAGAAGGCATCAACGAAAGATAGACTTCAAGACAAGTTAAACAGCCTTTCAATGCCTAAGCAACCCAATCAAGACCCTACTACCTTTAGAATGTTACTTCCAGCCTCCTTAAGCAACTCAGTTTCTTGCCACATCAAGTTTGATGGTTAAAATAATTCCTAAATGCTGCAAGTGAAATTGTCCCTTAATTAATCTGAATTTCTTGCTTCAAAATTAATCCTAAAAAAAGCTGCTTAACTAGAGAACCAATTACCATTCTATTACAACAGGGGGTAAAATACAAATATTGACATTGTCTAGGTGAGCATTTGAGCAAAATCAATATAAATCCCTGTCTACTTCTCTTTCTTGGACATTTAAATCTGCTTGTAAATAACAGAAATTTTAGCATTTTTCTACTTCCTAAGCAAAAAACCCAAAAGTGTATTTTATATACATGTTTACATAACACACATAGGAGAGAAAGAGAGAGTTTAATTCAGTTTAGTTGTGAAAACTGTTCCTCAGACTTTTGTTATATCTTTAAAGAAAATGTATATCATGCAAATTATTTCTAGGCATTTCTGGTACTGAAGATATAAAGATATTACATGAAGTCCTACATGAACTCAGTCTAATGAAGGTAAAAGATAGATCATTACCACATTATATGTAAGCTGCACACTTAATTTTTGTTTTGTTTACTGCAATATTCCCAGTTTTTAGCACAGATTCTTGCACATAGTAGGCAATAAATATCTGTTAATGAATGAACAAGTTAAATTCTGTAATAGAGATGAGGAAAGTGTCAGGCCAGTATCTTGGGTGCAGTGGGAAAAACCTCAAAGAAGAAACAACATTCAAGATGAAATCTGAATGGTGAGAAGTAGTGTGCCACGTGGGAAACGAATTGAACTTCCATAATGTAAGGACAGAATCTGTCTTGCTTGCCATTATACCCCCAAAATTCCTGGCCTAGTTCTGTCAAACATCAAGAACTCTATTATAGAATCCAAATGGATGGATGGATGGGTAGCAAAAGATCCTTCAAAATGAGGGAGCCTCCGGTGCAAAGAAAGAGTAAAGAACCAGCAAGGTATATTTGCAGCCCATCATGGCTGGAGCACAAAGTAAGTGGCAAAGGGAGTCCAGAAGGAAGCAGCACTGGGGAAGCATGCTGGACTCCAATTTTAAAGAGGCTTATGTTTTGGATGCCATTTTGGAAGAAGCAATACAGGCCAAAAGTTTTTTTTTTTTTTTAGATGGACTCTATAATTAAGTGAAGGATACATCAAGCATAGTGAAACTATGAAAGCAGGGGGACCACCAAGTAGGTCACTGTGGTCCTTCAGGCAAAACATGCAAGAATAGACATAAACCCACAGCTCCCCCGGAACAAGGAATACAGATTGTCCACACACCAGCAAAGACAGGAATGAATGTCTTTCTTTCATAGTATGCTACAGGGCACTTTCTGAAATGCAACATAAAGAGGGATTAAAAGCCCTAAGAAAGGGAAGGAAGTAACTTTACATTCTCATAAAGGTGTTTAAACTTTAGTCTGTTTCTAGCTCAAACACGTAAGATGTAGCATGATATTGAAGTATTTATTTCAATAAGTACTATTTAGATAAAAATCTAAGCAAATCGTAGGGGAGAATAAGCACTGTATCTTGTCATTCCTTAAATCTTTAAAATGATCAATGATGCCCATAGCAGTATAATGTGTGTTGCAGGGAATGTAAAAATTATGAGACATGGTACCCCAAAGGCTGCAGGTGTCACTTTGCAGGGAAGAAACCAGTGAGTACTGAGCAACACTCCATGCAGCTCTACAGGGCCACATCACAGGTTCTTTTATAAACCTCACTTCGCAGGGGAGGAATCTCTGCCAAGAAACCTAAGGCTACCTAACTCAGGAGACTATAACCTAGCCCCAGAGATAAGCATTAAGATATAAATTATAAGGAAAGAACATGATAATGCAAATGATATCACATTTCTCTTTTACATACAATGATATAAAACAAAACAAAACAAAAACAAAAACAAAAACACAAGAAGAGTTGGAGAATGGAAATTAAAGGTAATCTCATCCAAAACAAATACACCATTCCCAGGTGGATTTCTCAGGGTTTCTGAGGTCAGGGACCAACCCTAGCTGCTTGGAAGAATACCTGACATCTGAGGCATCCCAATTTTCTAGGTTACAGGAGGCCAGAAGTGACCTATGGCCTGAAGATGCCCACCTCATCTGTCAGCTCTGCTCAGCCATATTTGCAAATGTCCAAACTAAGAAGTGATGCTTTTCTATTTGACAAGTAATTATTGGAAAGATTAAATGCCTGTCATGTACAAATAGGTCAAAGAGTTTTAAAAATCTAACCCTGGCCCAAAGCTACTAAATCAGTTCTTGAGAAGAGTCACAGCAGGGATCAGATACACTCGACCTTGGCCTGCAAGAGTTCTTGGGGGCATAAACCAGACAGTAAGTGCCAAACCACAAAACCAAATCATCTTGTTTTATCTGCCCTTAGTCAATCTGCTGACGACTAGATTATAATGCAAAGCTAAAGTTACCAAAACATATTTACTTATTCACCTTTCAAAAGGACACATACTGCATTAATCTTTTTGTTTGTTTTGAGACAAGGTCTCACTCTGTCACCCTGGCTGGAATGTAGTAGTTGGATCAATCAATGGCTCACTGCAGCCTTGACCTCCTGGGGTCATGCACTCCTCCCACCTCAGCCTCCTGAGTAGCTGGGACTACAGCTGTGCACCATCATGCCCAGCTAATTATTTCACTTTTTGCAGAGACAGGGTCTAGGTATGTTGCCCAGGCTGGTCTCGAACTCCTAGGCTCAAGCGATCTGCCTGCCTCAGCCTCCCAAAGTGCTGGGATTACAGACATGAGCCACCATGACCAGCCAGTCTGAACATTTTTAATGAGGAGTTGGTAAACAAGCTTTTCCTAAAAGCCTGAATTAATTAAAAGTTGCCTTGGATATTAGGAGTTCATTAGCTAAGGATGTTACTCTTACTTTCGTCTGGCAGGAAATCTATCCAAGAGAACCATATTCTTGAACTTATGTTTAGGACAGAGGTTGGCAAACTACTACTTGTGGACCAAGTCGGCCCGCCCCCAACACCTGTATTTCTGCATTAGTCTGACTATAACAATTGTTCATTATGTTTATAAGTGGCTACTGAACTTTCTAACTTGCAAACATTTCATTTGATACTGCCAAGATGGTCTTAGCTTCTTATATTGCACAAAGCTAAGAAATATGTGTCCCTCAAAATGAGAATGGTTTTTTAAAGGATTAAAACTGGTTACTTAATAAGCTCTCAGGACTAATGGCAAAATAGAAACCTCATTGTATTCTAACATTAAAATAAAATTTAGCAGTGGACAGTACTGCTTACGTTACTTTTAAAATTTGATGAAACATGTTAGAAGGTTACACATCAGAAATTGTAAGTGATTCGACCACAAAAATCTGTTTTTAAAAACTTTTAATAAGAGTTAAGAGTGCTAAAAGTATAATGAAGCCTTTTTCACCAACTGGCTTAGCATGGTTTATATTTTCTCTTTTTAATCAAAAAATATTGTACTTAAAAATCTTTGCTAGGACAGCAGTTATATGGAAACTGTATTTTCTACTCAAACTTGCTGTGAATTTACACTGCTTTGTTTTTAAAAACAAAGTTTATTAATTTTAAAAAGCCTATGATCATATATACCTGGAGTTTCCACAGCCATGTACACCTTATTTTTATAAATGCTTCTGTTTATTTGCTTTGATCTTTCAGGTAAAAAAAGTTCTTAACAGAATTCTGATGTAAGAGATCAAAGACTAAAACAAATTAAACATCATAATGAGAAATCATGTTCTTGTTTACAGCAAACTTTAGGAAATTTGGCACCATTTATTTCAAGTGGATAAATTCATCAATATACAGTATGCATGTTTATTGGGAAACATACAACCTGGTTTCTCGCTTAAACAATTCAGCATTTATATTCAAAACGCATGTCACACACCACACACACACACACACACACACACACACACACACACCCAACTGAAAGGGTGTTTTCAAAGCTAATGAACAAAATCTGGGTCTGGCTTCTTGGCTATGAAGTCTTGGCAAGGTGAACAAGGATGGCAAATTCAATAGGAGTCTGCAGGCCTCAATCTGCTAGCTCTTTGGTGGTCTTTGAGAGGACTGTCTAGCTCAAATTACCTCATTTTGCAGATGGGAGGAAAAGAGCTCAGGTCAAGTGACTTGCCCACAGAGCCAACTGGCAGTAGAACTAGACTGAAAATCCAGGTCTCCAGTTCTCCATCCAAGAGTCGTAACTCAACTCACTCATTTAAACTCTGTTCAAAATGGTTCATTTGGCCCATTTCCTTTGGCTTTTACAAAAGTAGTTCACTTTTAGACTGTGAAGTACTTTAATATTATAATCTACAATGTGGTCAATTTGACAATAAAACTAGACTTAAATTAGCTAGCAAGCCATACACAACCGCTGGGAATGCAGTCGGCGGCAGAGAATAGACCACATGTCAAACCATGGCTTTAACACATGGCAGGATTATGTATCTCACCTAAGAGGTGACACTGAAGCTAGGGCCACTGCAGATATTCCATGATGCCATCAGGGACCAGGGTATTCCTATCTTTCTGTACTGCCATCCTTGGCACGTTGGTTTTATCCTCGTGTTTTGTGGTCACAAAATGGTCACAGAAATTCAAGACTTTGTGTCCAAGTTCCAGGCAGAAGGCAGGAGAAACAAGACAAAGGTGAAAGGTTTTCTGTTGTTTTTTTTTCCTCTAATAAAGCTTTGCTGTATTACTTGGGAGGGACACACTCCTCAGCAAATCCCACTGAGGCCATATGTGCCATTACTGTGATCTGGTCACATGCACCTGCAAGGGAATCTGTGAAAGTACTTTCAGCAGAGCACATTGTCACCCTGAACAAAAAAAATGTGGAATTCTTTTAGAAAGGAAAAAATGGGAATGAATATCAAACAGGCGAGCAGCAGAGGCTCCCACACTATGGAATTTAAAGTATATTTTTCAATTTCTTTATTGTTGTATTTTCAAAAGACAGAATTCCAGGAAGCAGACAGAATTCAGAGTAAAAAGCACTGCAACTAAAACCATAGTAACTCCTCAATCCATGACACCAGGAGGAATGAGAAGGGAAAGATGTCTCAAAACTGACTCTGCTGCCAGGATGGCGGCACCTGGGGGTGTCATCCCAGCTACTTGGGAGGCTGTGGTGGGAGGATCACTTGAGCTCAGGAATTTGAGGCCAGCCTGCGTAACTTAGAGAGATCCTCCCTCTAAAAATAAATGTTTAAAATAAAGACATTAAAATTAAAAAAAAAAACAGACTGCTAAAGTTTTGAGCATGAGTGGGGTTGAGTAGATGAACGTAAAAGATTCTAGAGCCATACACAGGTTCTTCAAGGCACAGATTATTTGAATATCGGATTAAAACACAATATTTCTATGAACTGCTGGGGACTAAAATGATGTTGGCCAGAATCATGGGAATGAAGGGCCAAAAATGCCTGAGGTCTTTGGACTTCTGCCCAAGGTGTACCCTCTCTTCCTCACCTCTCAAGAGGTAAAGATGATTCAAGAAAGTGGGGGAAATGTTCTGGCAATGGAATTACTGTAAAATGCCAAAGCCTCGGTTTCCTTGTGCTATGGGCCCAGATCTGCTTTGTGAAGATAAAACATCAGTATTGTCAGTAACTCTGAACTGTGTGCCTGCCGCCACCCTCAATACTTCACGTGCATCTTCTCTCACCATCCTCAGAACCACACCAAGGCAGCTACAATGATTTCACTTTATAAGAGAAGGCGAGGGCCGGGCACGGTGGCTCAAGTCTGTAATCCCAGCACTTTGGGAGGCCGAGACGGGCGGATCACAAGGTCAGGAGTTCGAGACCAGCCTGGCCAATATGGCGAAACCCCGTCTCTACTAAAACTACAAAAAAATTAGCCAGGCGTGGTGGTGCATGCCTGTAATCCCAGCTACTCAGGAGGCTGAGGCAGGAGAATTGCTTGAACCCGGGAGGTGGAGGTTGCAGTGAGCCAAGATAGCGCCACTGCAGTCCGGCCTGAGCGAAAGAGCGAGACTGTCTCAAAAAAAACAGAGAAGGTGAGACCGAGAGACTATGTAACAGTCCAGTTCACATACAGAGTAAATGGCAGAACTAGGAGAATTAAATGAATTAATATCCATAAAGTACTCAACTAGTGCCCAGAACAAAGTTGCTCAACAAATTATATTAATAGTATCCTTCTCCCCAGTGTCTATCTCATCAACCACCGTAGTTTCTCATAATAATAATCGTAGTAATCAAAACAGCAACAGCTACTCTTCATCATTTGCTAATCACCTATTTTGCACCTACTGAAGACATTGGGGTTTTATTTTCATTACACCATCACTACCTACTTGTAGCCCCACAGAGATGACGTCGTACTGTTTTACATATGAGTACTACTTATGATGGGGTGAATACATGATAGCAATCAACACAGTGGGGTGGAGTCCCTACGAGTGGAGAAGCAGAGAATCTGAGTGATCACCTCTTTCAACTCTTGCACCAAGTGCTGGTCCTGGCGGTGAGGGGGTGTTTCCTGAATCCCCTCTGGCAGCCACAGTCCTTTATCCACTAACTCTTCACTGCATACTTACAATCATGTCTCAGTGCTAAGAATACAGCAGTGAACAAAACAGATAAAACGATATATGATCCTAGCAGGGAAGCAATAAAAAAAAAAAGATAAAAATACAATGTCTGTTGGATGGTAATAAATGTTACAGAGATAAAGCAGAGAAAGGGGATGGTTTGTTTGTTTGTTTTTTCTGGGGGGTGAAATTTTAAATAGGGTGGTCAGGGAACGCCTACTTGAAAATATGACATTTCAGTGAAGACTTGAGGAAGTGAGGGAACAAAGTATTCAGAATCAAAGGGAAGAATATTCTAGCCAGAGGAAGCAACAAGTATTACACAAAGTCTTGAGGCAGATGCATGCCTGGAGAGCTCACAGAAGAGCAAGGAGATCAGTGCTGTCGTGGAGGAATGATGTGGAGGAGATCAATGGGCAAGCGAGTGAATGAGAGCCAGGACAGGACAGGGACAGCTGACTGCACGGGGCCTTAAACATTGTCCAACTCTGGCCAGTACTCAGAGTAATGCTGGAAGGCTCTTGGGTGGTTTTCTAAGCTAATTATTCTTGCCCTAGGGGGTCAAGACTAGAAGTGAGAAGACCAGGAAGGGGGCTCTGGCATTAATCCAGGTGAGAGATGACAGTGACTTGGACCAGGATGACAGCAGTAGAGGTGGTGAGTAGTTCTCAGATTCTGGATGTCATCTGAAGGTCAGATCTAAATAACCAAATAGAAAGGAGTCAAGAATCTAGCTTGTTTCTATTCCAACAGCTAGAAGATGCTTTATACTGAAGATGATGGAAAAGTCTGGACAAGACTTTCCTAACTTTTCTGTGTAGATGTGTAGACAGGTAGAACTTTCGAGAATTATGTACTTACTAACTTGTATACACTAGATATGTGTATATGAAAATGACAGCTACAGATAAATGTTTTCTTAGGTGATTTTCTATTTTACCATTTCAGACTCTTACTCCACAAATATTTTTTTGTCTTGAATGTGCTCATTATGTACTATCTTTTGTAACTTTCACATTAACAAATACGCTGGGAAAATTTTCCTGGGAGGCATCTGTACTCAAGAGACGGGACGATTACTTACAGAAGCAGCTAAACATTTCTCAACAAACTTCCCATGTGATAAAACTGTTATGGTTTTAGCTTCAGAGTGTGGGCAGTTACTGGGTTCTCAAAGAGGACATGAGGGTGAATTACACATCCTTTTAAAAAGTGGCTGTTGCCATCACCAGCATTTCACTGTAACTATTACCGGATAATAGTGAGAACTGACAGATGGGATTCTTCAGATGAGAACTATTTGCCAGATGGTGGGAACTAAATGGATCAAGATAAGCAAAAAGGCAAAAGAAGTGAAAACTAAAAGTTTTACCTAAATCATCTCTCCAACTTTTCCAAGTGCACAGATCCAGCCTCACATACATACCATATACACACATAGATGGCAGAGTGAGTATAAGACAGAATAGTGCTGGCCGGGAGTGGTGGCTCATGCCTGTAATCCCAGCACTTTGTGAGGCCGAGGTGGAGCACAAGGTCAGGAGTTTGAAACCAGCCTGGCCAATATGGTGACACCCCGTCTCTACTAAAAATACAAAAATTAGCTGAGCGTGTTGGCACGCACCTATAGTCCCAGCTACTTGGGAGGCTGAGGCAAAAGAATCTCCTGAACCAGGGAGGCGGAGGTTGCAGTAAGCCAAGATCACACCACTGCACTCCAGCCTGGGTGACAGAGCGAGACTCTGTCTCAAAAAACAAACAAACACAGAATAGTGTTTAACCCAGGCTATGAATAACACTGGTCTTAAAATAATAAAAATAGTGCAAAGGATTTACTTTAAAAAAAAAAAAAAAACCATGGGAACAAAGTATTTATGGCCAGGTATGGTGGCTCACACCTATAATCCCAGCACTTTGGGAGGCCGAGGCAAGTGGATCACCTGAGGTCAGGAGTTCCAGACCAGCCTGGCCAACATGGTGAAACCCTGTCTCTACTAAAAATACAAAATTAGCTGGGCATGGTGGCGGGTGCCTGTAATCGTAGCTACTCGGGAGGCTGGGGCAGGAGAATCGCCAGGGAAGCAGAGGTTGCAGTGGGCTGAGATTGTGTCATTGCACTCCAGCCTGGGTGACAGAGGGAGATTCTGTCTCAAATAAATAAATAAATAAATAAATACATACATACATACATACATACATACATATTTGTTAGCAGTCTTGCAGCTTTTAAAAAGACTCATATAGGTGTGGGTTAACGAATTTTTTTATATTTTTTATTTTTTATTTTTTTAAGAAAGAGTCTTACTCTGTCTCCCAGGCTGGAGTGCAATGGCATGATCACAGCTCACTTCCTGGGCTCAGGTGATCCTCCCACCTCAGCCTCTCGTGTAGCTGGGACTACAGGCACATGCTACCATGACCAACAATTTTTTGTATTTTTAGCAGATACGGGGTTATGCCATGTTGCCCAGGCCAGTCTCAAATTCCTGGGCTCAAGCAATCCACCTGCCTCAGCCTCCCAAAGTATTGGGATTACAGGCATGAGCCACTGTACCCAGCCTGGGTTAACAATTCTGATACTGCTATGCACATATACTGAAACTGAACAATTAAATACATAGATGGTGGATGGAGTGAGAATTTACAGATAACCAAGGAGGAGAGATATTGTGTCCGTGTGGTAATATGTTAGAGAAGGAAACATCCGGATGAACTTGTATTTAGCTTAATATAGACTAGATATTATAGCTTAATATAAATACAACTAGTTAGCTATAGAAATATTTATAGATCTGCATAACACAAGGGTGAATACAGACAAATACATTGCCTTGCTCTATCAACTGAGAAGTCTTAAAAGCAAAGAAAATCCAGTGGCAATGAGCATCCTTAACATCCAGATTTTAATACTATTCTCCAATAACGTTACTTTCCAATAAAAGGAACAAGAGCTCCTTGGAGGAAAAGCTGATTCTAGGATTAGGGCTGAAAATATGAAAGATGAGACTGCAGCATCTTGTAAGAAAAAAAAAAAGAGGCTATGTCAAATAAGCACAGGAACCAACTGAAAGGGCTTCTAATAGCTAAAGCTGGAATAATTTGATCAATAAAAATTACAAAGTAGTACTGGATTATAAATCAAAGTACAATGTAAATATCCATGAGTCTAAATGACCGAATGAATGAATACATAAATCGGAAAAAAGAGACAAATCTCCTGTGCAGAAGACCGAATAATTTATGTAGATATTCTGCCCTCAAAAAATGAAGCATAATTCTCCGCTCCTTAATTGTGGGCTGTGCAAACTGACTTCCTTCCAAAGAGTGGAGCACATAAAGTGGGAAGAAGAGTAACTTTCAAGTGGAGAAACTCAACAACCACCACCTGAGCTAGGTAATCAAGGTCAGTGCCAACAGGGCTGTATCATGTTGATAAATACGTACTCTTGATATGATGTGATGAAATGGGCATTTTACCTCTGTGGTCTTCCTTCTTAAAACCAATAACCCCAGGCAAAGCATGAGAAAATTCCCATAGAGGGGAATCCTACAAATTATCTGACCAATACAAAACCTTTAAGGTTATTAAAAAACTAGAAAAGTATAAAGAAACTGTCATAGCCAAGAGGAAAGGAGGCTATGGAGACCTGACAATTAAATATAATGTGCCTTCCTGGATGGCATCCTGGAACACAGAAAGGACATTAGACAAAAACTAAGGACATCTGAATAAAGTATAGACTTTAGTTAATAACAATGTATCAAAATTGGTTTACTGACTGCAACAAATGCACCATATTAATATAAGATGTTAACAATAGGGAAAACTGGATGCAAAGCATATGGGAACTCTCTGGACTATCCTCTCAATTTTTCTGTAAATTTAAAACTGTTGTAAAATATAAAGTCTATTTAAAAAAAATTTAATGGCTTGATATAAAATTTCACATAATAAGGTGTCATGTCAAACTCCTATTGACTCCAATGTGGATGGCACCAAGTTCAAGAGCCAGAAGAGGCCCAGAGCTAGTGAACCGTATGTCTCATAGGGTTTTATTGGGGGCTTGCATACAGGGGAGAGAGTCCAGTGGTGGTGGATTGGACAGAAGAACCGCAGCCGCTTGCAAAAGGCATGTGATCTCTATAGCATTCTCATTTAACACCCTCCCCCTAACAATCTCCACCTAGCAACTTCCACTTAACTCATAACAAAGGGTCTCAATCCCCGGTGTGGCCCATGTTCCACAGAAGGAGATGAGGGCTCAGATGTTCCTTACAGATAAGGAATGGCTCTCTGGGTTGGCCACTCCTGAATTTCTTTGTTGTTGTTTTTTTGTTTTGGGTTTTGTTGTTGTTGTTGTTGTTGTTGTTTGAAACAGAGTCTCATTCTGTCGCCTAGGCTGGAGTGCACCGGCATGATCTCGGCTCACTGCAACCTCCACCTCCCAGGTTCAAGCAATTCTCCTGCCTCAGCCTCCAAAGTAGCTGGGACTACAGGCCTGCGCCACCACGCCCAGCTAATTTTTGTACTTTTAATAGAGACGGGGTTTTGCCACGTTGGCCAGGCTGGTCTTGGACTTCCGACCTCAAATGATCCGACTGCCTCGGCCTCCCAAAGTGCTGGGATTACAGGCACCGGCCACCCCGCCTGGCCCACTCCCGGATTTCTTAACTCAGAACTCGGATTCAGGTGCACCTGCCACACAGGATCACTGTCAGGGCATGTTCAAGCCAAGTGATCCCTGTCAGGTGCATCTACCATACATACAGGCATACCTATTTGATTCCACATCAACATTCCAGCCTTCAAAAAAAGTCTATAAAATTACTGTAGTTGAAAAGAACTAGAATTAAAAAGAGCTTACCAACTCAGGCATCTCATCTGTGGTATCTATTAATAACGAGACAGGGCTTGGTTTGACTTTTTTTTAGAAAAAAATATAAGTAATGTGGCATTTAAATTTTTTAAAAATTCAAGAATTTCAAAATTATCACATATATACTAAAAATTCTTTGCTTTCCAAATTTAACCTTGTCTTAGGAATGTAAACTAACTGGTCAGAGAATTCATTCCCCTTTACAAATGAGGAATCTTGAGCCTGATGAGGTTTGCACAAAACTAATGACAGAGGCGGGCTCAACTCTGAAACCCACTCTCATTCCAATGTTCAGGACCCCAAGAAATGTTACAATAGTCTACTAATTTTGAATGACAACTTCCTCATTAACCAACCCAAGATAAGTTATAGGTGCTTTTTCTGTTGCCTCTTTTTGACTGCATTATTAGTCATATTCTTGATTTTATCAATAACAGGACTTCTTGTTACAAGTATTTAATAATTCCAACATTCGTTAAAAGATGGAATTGTAAGAGTAATAGTTGTTAAAGCTTTCCAGATTAGGGGTTTTCAAACTCAAATCATGCTCCAAAATCACCTGGGATCCTGATCAGTCTGCAGATTCATCTTCTCTCTAGCTCCACAGCCTAGATCTGATTTACGTGTTCTGGGACGCGCCTGAAAACAGACCTCCCCAGAGTGGCTCTGATTCAGGTGGCTCATGGATCACACTTTGAGAAATGATATTTGGAGCAGGGGCTTCTCCAGCTTTACAGTGCCTATGAATCACCTGGGGGCCTTGTTAAATGCAGGTTTTGATTGGACAAGTCTAGGGTGGGACTGAGTCTGCTTTTCTAAGAAGCTCCCCAGTGATGTGATTCAGCTGTTCCTTCCGGCAGTAAGGGTCTACTTAAGATAACCCATTATAACTAATCTCATTAAGGTTTTCAAAATTTTTAAGTTACAAGTTATTGCTTTGTAACTCTGCTTACTGCTTTTAATTACACAGTTTAGTGTCAAGTAGATTCATATCGTTGTACAACCATCACTACCTTCCATCTCCAGAACAGTTTTCATCTTGCTAAACTAAAACCCTGCACACCGTTAAACAACTCCCCATTCCCCCACCTCCACTCCCCATTCCCCCGCCTCCACTCCCCATTCCCCCGCCTCCACTCCCCATTCCCCCTCCTCCACTCCCCATTCCCCCTCCTCCACTCCCCATTCCCTCGCCTCCACTCCCCATTCCCCCACCTCCACTCCCCATTCCCCCACCTCCAGAACCTGGAAACCACCATTCTGTTTTCCATCTTCAAACTCTTCAAATTCAAAAAGGTACTGCATATAAGTAGAATCAAGTATCTGTCTTTTGGTGACTAGCTTGCTTTGTCCTTTTAAAAATTAAATTTTTCATGCTTCTCTTCCATAAACGTGCATCTCATCCCATAGATTTGTCACTTTTGGCACCATCTTAAGGACTGAGCGCCTTTTCACACATCCCTAAGAACCAAGCTACTCCTCGTTCGCCTTTTGTTTAATTATAGAAGTTACAAAATATGGTAGAAAGAGTTCTAGATTTGAAAACAACACAACGACTCAAGCAGATCAAGTGATTTCCAGATATTAAAAGGTGATATGATAAATGCCTCCTGGCCAGAGAGGTTGCACATAGGATGAGAGACAAGAATAAAAATTAAAACTTAACATAATTTGATAATCTTAAGAGATCATCTCTGCTACTGCTGAGTATTACTAAATACCACTCTATGCAGGTCCATGAAGGATACAAAAGAACCGAGATATAGTTCTGGACCAAAACAGCTTGGAGCAGCTTTGTCTCACAGAAATATAATAGAGGCCACATATCTAATTTAAAATTTCTTGTAGCCACATTAACATAAAAAGGTAAAAAGAAACAGGTAAAATTAATTTTATTAATATACTTTAACCCAGTACATCCTAAATTTCATCATTTTAATATGTAATCAATGTAAATAATTATCATTAAGACATTCTACATTCGTTTTTTTCTCCCAGACTAACTTTTTAATATCTGGTGGCTTTTTTATACTCACAGCATAGTTTGGACTAGCCAGGTTTCAAATACTCAATGGCCACGGGTGGCTAGTGGCCACCGTTGGGCAACACAGACTTAGCATCAGATTTTGGGGATCAAGAATATACTTCAAGGAGTGGTGACTTGAATGTGGACAGGTTGGGGTTATGGGAGAAAATCTAAAGCCAAAGACACAAACCTAGGCAGAGAAACCATAATAAGCTTGAATACACTGAGACTGCAGTACACCGTTTTATGTGCTATGCTATCTTAACACATACATTTTAATCAATGGGAGGCATATCACTAGGATTCTACGTTACCATCATTAACCCTATAGATCAGCAAACTGCTCATCTTCCCCCATTTCTCTTGTTGCAGTTCTCATATTATAACTTGTATTTACAGGTGTGTGATTAATTCTAATACAGAAATTAATTTAAGGTTTCCTTTAGACTTGAACCTCCTTTAGCTTAGTTCAGTCCTCTGTATCCCGAGAGATAAGCTGAAAAAGCAGATACAGTAAAGATAATTCTAAATTCCCTACTTTGTTTCTTGTATTCTCACTGGTTGCTTTCTCCTAACACTTTCCTTTCTTTCTACCTTATTTAAAAAACAAAACAAAACTCAAAGCCTGATAGATTTTAGAGATGCAATTAATTAAGGTTATATACGGGGCTTTTTAAAAACCACATAATTGCTGACAAAATACCAACCAGGTTGGTGTACCGTGAGGCAAAAGAACCACGAGTCATTACCAAAACCTTAAATCATATGGGAAGGTAAAAATATACAGCATGCTGTTTTCACATACCATACTCAGAAAGCCATGTGCGAGGGGGGCTGTAATCAAGACAGGAAGAGGCATTTTCACAGATAACTTCTTAACGGGGTTGTGGACTGTCACTCTCACGCCCCTCACTTGTTCTTTCCAACCTATTACCGTCTGGCCTTGCTCCAACAATCTGCAACTCTTCTTTCAAGGTCAAGAACAACAAATGCCATCAGTCTCTTCTCAGCCCTCCAATTCTCTGACTACTCTGCCACATTCTTTCTTTTTTTTTTTTTTTTTTTTTAAAGAGACAGGGATACCCTCTGTCACACAGGCTGGAGTACAGTGCTGTGATCAGAGCTCACTGCAGCCTCCTGGGCTCAGACAACCTTCCTGTCTCAGCCTCCCAAGTAGCTGCAACTACCGGCACACGCCAACGTGCCTGGCTAATTTTTCTTTAAATTATTTTTTGTAGAGACAGGGGTCTCGCCACGTTGCCCAAGCTAATCTCAAACTCCTGGCCTCAAGCAACTCTCCCAGCTTCAGCCTCCCAATTTGCTGGGATTCTAGGCATGGGCCACTGAACTTGGCCCACTTTTCTTCTTTAAATTCAATCTTCTCCAGTTTCCACCAATCTATCTCAAGCTAATCATTATTTCCCTCTCATCGGCTCCTCTTTTCATAATTCTGATTATAAAGTAAGACTCTGTCTTCTACTCTTCTTGCTTTCTCACTCAGACATATCATCCATGCCTAAGGGTCAACAGCCTCCTCCACTCTTTCAATTCTGACCTTTCACTTAGCATTCCCAGTCGCCTGCTGCATGCTTCCACTTGCAGGGTATTAATTACTTTTAGCAAATGTACTAGAATCAAGTGCCCAACTGATTATCAAATTCCGGAAGTGTACCCAAAGGACAATGACTAATTCCTCTTTGGGTCAAAGTCTTTCCTATGTGGAAGCAAGAGAAAGGAACAGAACTAACACTGAACATTGTGAGGAGCCCAAAACATGACTCCTGCTGAACACATTCTATTTGGTTGTAGAACCCAACCAATATAGGCCCCCTTGATCGACTTCCCCATAACAAGAGGAGGTCATAAAAATCATGCTTCCACTTTCTCAATAGATACTTATCGCTGATGAATGTCTGTGAATCAGAAGACCATGGGACTATACCTCTACTCCACTCAAACTCTCCATACTCCCAAAGGTGGACCTCATGGACCTCAGATCATGTAATACTCAGACACAGCACTCCAGTAAACCACTTTCTGGCCAGAAACTCATCCTTCCCATACTTCCTCTCCTTTTCATCCACTACAGCTTGTTCATCATGATCCTGAGGTCCTGGATGCTGCAGCACTCTCTGCGGTTATCAGGGGAGGCATCGCTGCCTTCATTTCATTTCCCTGCCAGCCTGGTCTAGGACCCTCAGCACACACACTCATCACTGCGCGTATCACCAACGACCACCCACATGCTCTTGATGCCCAGGCTCATTTGGTCCAGGCTATTTCTCTCCTAAGTGTGAGACTCAATAAATACACAACCACCCCACTGTGCTCTTCAAGAGCTTATTAACTGCCTCTTTTAGATTCTCCTGGGTATAGTCCAGACTTAAAATGTCTCACTTTGGGAGACAATGTAATTTAACCATTGGAGGAACAAATGTTGGTCTATATATTTCAGGCATTTTCCAACTAAAAACCTCCAAGAAAAAACAAACTTGTATCTTAAAAGATGCAGAACTATTTAGGGCAAAAAGTACATAGAGAATGAGAAAGAAAAAAGATGTCATTGAATTTAACAAAAGAGTTAACAATATTGTTAACAATAACAAAAGAGTTAGCCATGAAGTAATTAGGATATAGTACTTGAAACTGGCACCACCTTTTACCAGGCATTACAATATTGCTATGAGTTTACAAAGCTCTGTTAGAGCAGGGGAAAAAGAAGGATCTGAATTCTGTCACTGTACTGGCAACACCACCTAGGGATGAGGAAGACCATATCTAATAGAATAACAAATAAAGTAAGTATATATGATTCATCAAGCTCTTCAAGAAAAATATATTTTAGAAATTATCAACATCCCTTTTGAATCATGTTTCAAAAATCACACAATTTGTTCAAACACGGATAGACCCCAGATAAATTAGAATCTCTCTTTCTATTACCACTCCTCTGTGGACTTAGAAATTGCCACTTAGATTTGTAAACAAGGTTTAGTTTCATTATTGTAAATCAATTTGGCAGGACTTATCACTCCACAGAGAGCTGAAATAATTGAATTTCTGGACTTCTAAGGAAGAGGGTTTAACTACATTAAGGCTTCCAAAAGGAAGATCACCAACTCTTCTTTAGCAGAAAATGCCCTTGGAGAATTTTGAACCATTTCTTGATCTAGTGGCAACTGGATGTTATCAGTGGCAACTAAGGTATCTGTCTACACCTGCTGGGGCTCACAAGTAAAAACTAAAAAGTACTGTGAATCTCTGTGATAATGGAGCATAAAGCTGCCACTGAAGTCTTTATTACTAATAAGTAATGGATTTTAAGAAAAAAAGATACTCAAATCTATCTATAGATAACCAAAAAACCAAACAAAACACCCAGAAAAATCTAACGTTGAAGAACATATATAATTCGAGACTTTTGAAACAATACACCCAGAAAAATCTAAGGTTGAAGAACATGTATAATTTGAGACTTCTGATCAGAGCCTTCCTCAATAACGTAAGTTTAAAAACTATTACCAAAGTGACAAGATCCCATGTCAGATAGCAGAAGAGAACAAGGCTATTCTTCAACTTAGTCATCCTCTTTTATCACTACAACTTCAATCATAGATGTAAATGGAAATTTCTGCTTCCTTTGCTACTTTTCTGCTTGACTGAATTTTATAATGAAAAACGTCTGTTCCTTCCAGGCAGAGCGCGAGTGTCATTCAAATTGTACACACCAGGCAAAGAGTGAATGCATTTGTTTAGATGCAAAAATCATTTAAATATGTGTCATTATAGGCTGCAGCACATTTGCGGATTCGGCAGTTTAAAATTCTCTTAAGCAATAAAGCAAGGTATCAAACGAAAGTGCATTCAGGCTTCAAACATCTTCAGACTATGTTTTTCTGTTTGCACACAGCGAGCCCCGCCTTCCTTTCCTGACCTCACTCAAACAGAAAGCAGTGGAACCATGCCCTAGCCCATCCTATTACCCCAATCGTCTTCCAGGTCAACAGTCCAAAGTCACGTGAAAACTCCATCTTCAGTTTCCCTCTCCAGGGAGCAAATATTTTGAAGAGCAAGCATTCCAAGCAAGCAGAAACTCAGCCTTTAAATCAAAATAAGCTTTAAATAGTCTTTCAAAGTAAGGTCCTGCTGCACACAGAAGGCAACAGAAAAGTGTCTGAAGAAGAGATAGCTCCCATTTTATATTTAACATTTAGAAATGAGAAAACTGTGTGTGATTAATGCTTATAATTAGAGGGGGTTAACCCTTATTTCAAATAATGTAGTTCCTGTCTTTCATTTAAAATTATAAAGATGACTAAAATGTACATGAAAGGAAAATCATAGTTAGGATCTGAGGTGTTTTAACCCAGAACTGTGGTTTTTTGAAGAAAATGCTGAGAAAAGATTCTGATTTGGTAAGAATATCTGGATATGAGAATCTTCTAAGAGAGGTGATTTACCATTTTCGGGCCAAAGGCAGAGAGTTTCTAACAACGTTAAAATTAACAGGCTGTAGGATCTTCATTCTCTAAGCTTAAGGTGACCCATTTACTGACTAAATAAAGTGTGTACTCAAGGTCACCCATGAGGAAGAAAAAGGTCAGTTCCCTCTCTTGAGGGAACCCCTCCCCACTCATGCTATTACACGGCAATTCTAGAGATTCACTTCATTTTTGGTTATGTTCAAACTGTCTGGTTATTTCAGGGCCTTCAAGTTTCCATAATAGGGCAGTTGATTATTTATATAAGTCCCTGGAAAATGTGTATTTTTAACGCCATCTAGAGTAGGCCACCTTTGGGGGAAAACAGCTAATGGGTTAACAAGCCAACTGGTGTACCAAGTATGTACAAAAGACATCTTTTATAACAGTTCTCACGTGCAAAAGAACATTCATTAAGTATAACAATAAATAACAGGCAATATGTGCGTTTTTCCGGACCCTAAGCACCTGATAAAGCCATATTGTCATTTTACACTCATTTTTAGTAGCTGTTTAATTGGTATTCCTATATAGGACAGTTTTCTAGGTTTCCAGATTATTTCACATTCTCTTCTTCCTAGTTATAAATTTTGGTACAACTGTAAGCTCTCCTCACACTGTAAGATGATAATTACATCGCTGAGACCACATCTGTTTTTTTAAAAAAGATATTTTGCAAAAAATATATTTAAGTTGAAGTATCTGAAATACTTTTCAACGTCAAACTTTGAGAGGATTATGCTTAACTATATATCTTCACATCTTTAAATCGTTAAAAAATGAATGCATAAATATTTCCTAGGGATTTATGCTTGATTCATTTGATTCTTACATACTAGTTGTTATTTACCGGCAGAGAAAGCAAAAGCAAAAAAAAGAAAGCAAAAACAACAAAAATACTTGATTCTGGTGCTAGTCCAGAATCAGGTTGATTTCTTCATCAATAGCAGGGTTTCTACATTAAATTCATTCAAATTTAATTAGTTCTCTGCATAGATTCAAGGGTCTAGGAGAATTTAATAAAAGCTGAAAACAATCCTATCCTTTGCCCGAAACAGATTTTTATCCCAAATGGTACTCAGCAATAAGCCAACAGAGAAAAATGGAATAACAGACATATGCCATGTTCAAGAGTTCTCTGTTTAACCTAAGAAGCCTGAATTTGCCATTTTTTGATAAGGAACTGGTATACATCTTAGATGAAGTATTCCACTGAGTCTGAATTCTTGGTGGAGCACCCGCAGAAAGAGGACCAGTAAATAGTATGTATGAGGCCTGGCCTGGACATAATGACTCAGGAATCATCAATGCAGGCCTCTGAAAAACCACTGCACTTATGAGCTCTCCTAGCAAGTATGTGTTGTGTGAGAAAATGGACAACTCCAGGGGACTCCTATTAAACACTGATATTTAGAATTTCTGAATTCTGATTCTAAATATTTTGCAATATTTGGAATTTCTGAATCCTAAATATTGCAAAAGGTGGGCGCAGGGAGGAGGGGGAAGGGAGCCTGAAAGGGAAATGGAGGACAGCAGAAAGAAAATCAGAAGCAGCAGAATGATATCAGTGTGGGGAGAATGCACCCATCAACCGATGCCACTGAGAGACTGTGGGGGACACAACAGTGCCCAGTGAGTCCGACAACCAGAGTGATAGCAAAGAGCTCATTCCCTGGAGCTCAAGGAACAGATGCCTGGTAACAGGTGACTGTGGAGGGAACTGGAGGTTACGAAGATCACACAGGAATCTCTGACTACCATATAAAGAAGCATATCTGTGAAGAGACAGAGCGAGGGTGGAAGTTAAAGGAATACACAGAGTTCAATGACTGGAGTGAGGGACCAGGGAGCTCTAAAGAAGAGGAAAAATATGAGAAGGCTAAATACTATTGAGATGTGAAATTAAATACAGGGTCAGTAGGCCAAGGGTCTTTATGAAGTCAAAGATCAGATGCAATGAGGTTAAAGGACCTACTGAAGAAACTGTGTGCACGGATGCCCAGGAATTTAGACTCACCTAAGAATTTAGAACAAAGGTGGAAAAAGAAAACTAAGCTCAAATTATTTAAATAGTACAACAGGGTAACTTCTTGACATACTGAACATGAGCCTATTCATATTAAATATGCTTAGAGAATATCATTAGTCCATGGCTTACAATCAATTCTAAGCTTTCAAGAAAGCAAGAGCTACAGGACCTATTCATAAAAATATAGCAACATTGGGAAACTAATTATCTTCCCAACTGATATAGATACCATCCAATAAATAAGGGGATCTTCAGTGACATCCAAACCTTCAAAAAATATATTTTAAAATGTTACACCATATTCTCGAAAGGTAGTTAACACTAAAAGAAAAGATTTGGGGGAACTGAAGCTGGGTAATATTCTTGAAAATACAGGTACCTAATCAATAAATAAAAAGAATGCCCCCCAAATTTTTCATGGCATGAAAATACTTAAAGCTTTAGGAGGGGAGTACCTACATCTATTAATACATCAAACACCTACTGAAATGCCATATTCATGTAATCACTTAATAAAGACAGGAGTTCATGTTTAGGATGACAGGAGTTTATGTTTAGCATTTATAAATAGTATCCTAACCTTTAAGGTACAACATAAGAATCTGAAATTTCTAAAATCTATTATCACTGAATAATATTTAGAAGCAGATTTCTGTGAAAATTAATTCTTAAGGCCAGGCGTGGTGGCTCACGCCTGTAATTCCAGCACTAGGCCAAGGCGGGCGGATCTGTTGAGGTCAGGAGATCGAGACCATTGTGGGCAACATGGTGAAACCCCCTCTCTACTAAAAATACAAAAATTAGCCGGGCATGGTGGCGTGTGCCTGTAGTCCTAGCTACTTGGGTGGCTGAGGCAAGAGAATCACTTGAACCTGGAAGGCGGAGGTTGCAGTGAGCAGAGACTGCGTCACTGCACTCCAGCCTGGGCGACAGAGAGATTGTGTCTCCAAAAAAAAAAAATCTTTACCATTAGCCTTAAAAACTAAGGACAATGAAACTATTATAAATGAATCTAATGGTATGTTTTATCTCTAAACAGATGCCTCCGATACACTGACTTTTTACTACACATGTGTAGGATAGGTTTAACCCTATTTCTGGAGTTGAATGTTCTTTTTATCAAGATCCAAAGACACTTGGTTTCTTCTCTTCTGAGATCTCTGTTACTTCTTGGTTGTTACATAAAACCTGCTCTTCCTTTGTTGATCAATAAGGAGTAAGCAAAGTAAATGATTTTGCCGTAATCTCAGAAATTCTTTTAGGCATGTGAAATTGCTGCTCCACATCTTCTGTCTTTCTAATGTTTGAGCTATTCTTTCTTTTCCCTTTCCTTTTCCAATATTCGGCTACATCCTCAATTCATTCATTAAATATATATATTTATTAAGTATGTACTATGTGCCAGACATGTTCAAGCTCTGGGAATATTTCAGTGAATTGACAAAAGTCTCAATTATCGAACATCTTACATTTTGAACAAAAAACCATTATTTCCCAATGTTTGAGCACCGCAGGAAAGGGTTAACCATCAGCATCAACCATTACTTATTCACAATACAGCTGTACAATTATTGTTTCCTCTCATCAGGCCCTCAAAGCCACTGATTATAATACTTTCTCCCAACCTATTACCCTACAAGTTTGCTACTAAAATTCGAAGATGACCATGAGCTATTTGCAGGATACTACAGGCTATGAAAGTATTACTCCAGAGTATAATCAGTTTTTTCCCCAATCCAATTGTATCATCTATTAAAAGAGCTAACATAATAAAAAGCTATATCCTGATGCCCAGAATTTACAGTGTAACAAGGACTAAGAAAGCAGGTATCTTAGAGGTAACTTCAGCATATTAATGACATGTGCAGTACAAATAAAACCACATTGAATGTACCGATATTTTTCTGGACATCGAATAAGAGAAATAATCAAATGGATTAATGTCTTTCCAAATCAAAAATCTCTACAAGTGTTCCAACTTTAATGAACCAACTTAGTTCTATTCTAATTTTCTATTATAATTTCTCATTGCTACCAACACAAACTATTTTCCCTGGAACATCCCCATGAATATATTTATTTATTGTTTATTTATTTATTTATTTTTTTTTGAGACGGAGTTTTGCTCTTGTCGCCCAGGCTGGAGTGCAGTGGCGTGATCTCAGCTCACTGCAATCTCCGCTTCCCGGGTTCAAGTGATTCTCCTGCCTCAGCCTCCTGAGTAGCTGGGATTACAGGCGCCCATCACCATGCCTGGCTAATTTTTGTATTTTTAGTAGGGATGGGGTTTCACTATGTTGGCCAGGCTGGTCTCGAACTCCTGACCTCAGGTGATCCACCCGCCTCGGCATCCCAAAGAGCTGGGATTACAGGTGTGAGCTACCACGCCCAGGCCCCATAAACATTTTTAAATCTACACCTCTTCATTTTCTTTACATATCCCTCAGGATCCACATCATGGCTCTACTTTCTTTCAAACAACTTTTACCATATGCTCCAGCTGACAGTACCATCTCCCTACCTCCTATGCTTACAGCAACCCCTCATATGACTTACATTAAAAAGTTTACAATTATTAATTAGGATTGGAAGTTTCCAACAGATTTGTAGTCAGGAGAGACTATTCAAGGAACATGAGTCTAGTTTTGATCACATTGAGTTTGAAGTTCCTGAACAAACACCTGTCACTAAAGAAGTGAAGATAAACATGTTTCTAGAGTAAAAACAATCACAAGTACAAACCTCTACATCTTACACAGGGAAATTCAGCCCTAAAGTCTATCAAATGGGCATAAAGGTAATTTTATATATGTATAATCTTAAGTTATAGCCAAGAAAAAGCAAACATCTTGTGAAGTTGAGATATAGCACACAACAAACTCAGCTCAATTAAACCACAGTTTAGCTTTATCTAATCTAAGTTAGGACGCCTTTAACAGTAACTTGACTTGCAACTTCCAAGCTTAAAAGAAATTTTCGGCTGGGCGCGGTGGCTCACGCCTGTAATCCCAGCACTGTGGGAGGCCGAGGTGGGCGGATCACGAGATCAGGAGATGAGACCATCCTGGCTAACAGGATGAAACCCAGTCTCTACTAAAAATACAAAAGATTAGCCGGGCGTGGTTGCGGGCGCCTGTACTCCCAGCTACTCGGGAGGCTAAGGCACGAGAATGGCGTGAACCCAGGAGGCGGAGGTTGCAATGAGCCAAGATCGTGCCACTGCGTTCCAGCCTGGGCGACAGAGTGAGACTCTGTCTCAAAAAAAGAAAAAAAAAGAAAAAAAGAAATGTTTCAGATTAAAACGAATGTCTGGAAACCTTAAACTCAACTTCTTCCTGCCATCAAATATAGGCCTCCTTGATCGATTTCCCCATAACCAGAGGAGGTCACAAAAATCATTCACGGCCATCTCATTTAGTTGTCTCTTCTGCAACTTACTCCCTAAACTCTGTGCTTAAATAGCTATTCTCCTCATTTTTCCACTGTAGGTCTTCCCACTATGGAACATGAGCCCACCCCTTTCCCTTCCCACCATCCTACTGGTATAGTTTTACCCCATATATAGCATTTGTATTGTGAGTCTGCCAGAACGCTCATACTTGGGCGTATTTTTATCTTTGTATTTTACAACGCTGTTATTTTGTACTTTTGGCTTTTCTTTGTCTACAGTTAATATTTGCCCAATTTAAAAAATTTGCCTCATTTTCTATGCATCCATCAATACTGTATCTTTCCCAAACTCTCCAGTACAACCCTAAAAAGCATGCTAAGTACAGGAAAATGCATCAATGCCATTTTTTCCTGGAGGCCTCTCTCCTGGGACCAGCCCCGTTCGTCTCCTCCAATCTGGACTAGCTGCTCTCCAGACGGTTGCACAGCTGTTGCCTGAGATTTCCCTTCACTATAGGGTTTCAAAGCCAAAGCCTAAGACTCACTGACAGGAGAAGGAAAAAAAAAGACAAGACACTCCTGGGATGCATCACCAACGAGTTGAAATTTATCAAGGGATATGGAAGAGGGAATGTTTAATGAAGCCACTCAGTGACTAACATGATAAAAGAGAAAGATGACAGAATTTATCCTTTGACTGAACACTAAAACAAATATTGAGAACCTTCTTTGTCAAGTACTAAAATCTGAATATTTCCTAACAGCCTTTGACACTGAAATTAAAATACGTCTTAACCCAGAATGTAGATTCATCTTTATGTCATTTCTTATATCCATGATGCTTTTTTTGTGTACCTGAAAAAAAGCATATTCTTTTCCTCAGTGCTAATTGAGAACTGGCTTTAAAAAATCGTTCTTTATTTAAGTACAAACATCAAATAACTTTTTAAAAATATAATATGTGAGAAAAAATTGTCCTTAATTTCATTTCAGTATTCCCTTCATAATAAGTAAATAAACAGTTCTGCTTTTATGGGTATTATTTGGAATTATAAAGATATGCTGTACCTAATTCACAAGAGTAAAACTGAAAAATTTTAAGCCCACAAAAAAGCATTGTTTAGTTCTTTTCCTAGGGAAGAAATACATCAAAAGTTCCCTATAATTTATTATGAGAAGTCTATGTCTAATATATTTTACATATTTATATACTATTTTTAATGTAGTTCATTATTTAAAACATAATGAAAGTTGGGTTTCATGGCAAAGGCTGAAGTTAATTCAGTTAATGTCATTTTTTTTTATGTTGGATGTAAGCTATTCTTCTACTCCAAGAATCATAATAACAGCTGTCTGTACCACTCTAAACACTTCCTTAAATTTCATATTCTTCATCTGGCTACAATTATCCACATGGCATAAACCATAGAGCTCTCAATCCCAAAATCTTAAGTTTTGTCACACACAAATTCTGTTTTCTACTACAGCTGTCTGGAAAGTTATTTACTGGCTTGAATGGTTAAAAAAAACCGTCAAACTCGGCAGGGTGTGGTGGCTCATGCCTGTAATCCCAGCACTTTGGGAGGCCGAGGCACGGATCACCTGAGGTCGGGAGTTCGAGACCAGCCTGACCAATATGGAGAAACTCCATCTCTACTAAAAATACAAAATTAGCTGAGCGTGGTGGCACATGCCTGTAATCCCAGCTACTCAGTAGGCTTAGGCAGGAGAATCACTTGAACCCAGGAGGCGGAGGTTAGGGTGAGCTGAGATTGTGCCATTGTACTCTAGCCTGGGCAACAAAGAGTGAAACTCCGTCTCAAAAAAAAAAAAAAAAAAAAAAATCAAACTCAAGACAGTATCCCAAGATTTTTATTTGCTTTGGGAAATGACACGATGAGAAGAGGGTTCTAAAGACAAAGGGGAAAACTGTTTCCTTTCTCTGCTTGGGGTAGGAACTGATGGAAACACAGTGCTTGAGAAAGATGCTCAGAAGCGGCTAGAGTAGAAAAAGAACTTTGAAGAAAGTCCACTTTCTTCTTTGATTCCTCATCATAACCATTTGTAATCATTTACCTCAGAATAAAAGAGAAAATTCCACGACAATAAACACAGCTTGAGGTTAGCTAGAAATATTGTTCATATTAAATTTATGTTAAAACAGCAAGCTGAAATGGTGTGGGAATTATCTAATAATTTCCAAGACTGAATTACGCAGCTACAAAGCAGAAGCAGCTGTTTACTGGTTAGCCCAGAAAAGTTCACATTTCAGACCACCAGATCAGACATAACAGTACTAACTCCTCATACAGGGAGAAATTTTTGAAGACTCAACGTAACAGAAATCCACAGTGTTCAGCTGATATGTTATTAAATCTGACGGCATTTTTTATGGCATTTTTAAACCGTGACACAGCTTCAGGAAGACCTGAAAACTTCAGCCTCTAAAGGCATTTTTGTCTTTTTTATATAACATAGGTGCAAAAAGCTGAAAAAAATGTGACCATGGCAGTGTGAAATTTAAATTATACCTCACTTTGTTTTTTTTACTTCTGTGGATGCCAGTGTCTGTCTTAGTCTGTTTCTCCCTATATATACTGTATATGGAAACCAACTAAAAGCCTATCTAGGCCGGGCATGGTGGCTCACGCCTGTAATCCCAGCACTTTGGGAGACCAAGGCGGGTGGATCACCTGAGGTCAGAAGTTTGAAACTAGCCTGGCCAACATGGTGAAACCCTGTCTCTATTAAAAATATAAAAATCTGCTAGGTGTGGTGGTGCACGCCTGTAATCCCAGCTACTCGGGAGGCTGAGGCAGGAGAATCACTTGAACCCGGGAGGCAGAGGTTGCAGTGAGCCGAGATCTCGCCATTGCATTTCAGCCTAGGTGACAGGAGCGAAATTCCGTCTCAATAAACAAACAAACAAAGCAGCATCCATAAGAAATTAACACAAAATATGTTTAGCTGTTCATTTGAAAGCAAATGACTGGGGTTATAATTCACTTGTAACACTTAATAATCTCAAAGTTTTGATTTGTGAATTCCATTATCTCTTGGAGAAAGCTACAACACACATATAATTAGTGGTCTAACTCAAATAGTGCTGGAATTTCCTATAGAAATGGCTAAGCATGAATAACCAAAGTCGCAGGTGATTCCTAAGATTCTGCTCATTTTTTAAGTTTTTTTTTTTTAAGTTTTTTGTTTCTTTCTGCTCATTTTTTTTACATGACTGAATTAAAATAGCTTTTAAAAAATTTCCTGCTTTCCGCCAGGTTGTGGTGGCTCATGCCTGTAATCCCAGTACTTTGGGAGGCCGAGGCGGGTGGATCACGAGGTCAGGAGTTCAAGACCAGACTGGCCAAGGTGGTGAAATTCCGTCTCTACTAAAAATACAAAAAAAAAAATTAGCCAGTAGTGGTGGTGGGTGCCTGTAATCCCAGCTACTCAGTAGGCTGAGGCAGAGAATGGCTTGAACTCAGGAGACAGAGGTTGCAGTGAGCCAAGATCGCACCACTGCACTCCAGCCTGGGTGACAAAGCGAGACTCTATCTCAAAAAAAAAAAAAAAAAGAAAAAAAAAATTCCTGCTTTCCAGATTACTGATATCTTTTACTGGAAAATGGTTCCTAAAGACCATAATCTAAGTGCAGTACTGGTGTTTACCGCTACTGAGTTGGTCTTTTAGGCCTTTTCATTATTTTTAGGCCTGCGGTGGACAGTATTTATGGGAAAAAATGTTATCTGAAATCTACAATGATATGTTATACTGAGAAATGATACCTAAAAGTCAAACTCATGACTACAGGGTATCTTTTTAATAGATTACATGTTACATGTGAATCTTCTTTTACCACATCAAAAATTCTGATTCTCAAATACATGGGATGATCGAAATAAAATATCACACAACTATTCACTTATGTTACACCACATTACTTACGCACCAGGCTCAGAATTACACACTAATACTACCACCATTAATACAAAAACAGTTGTTTCTTTATGCACATCTTCTTCTCATTCTTCTTCCCCATTAAAGTTACTGTCACAACAAGGCTGTTTATTTCACCTGGGTGCAGGCGGGCTGAGTCCGAAAAAGAGTCAGGAAAGGGAGATGGGGTGGGACCATTTTGTAAGATTCGGGTAGGTAAAGGAAAATTACAGTCAAAGGGGGTTGTTCTCTGGCGGGCAGGGGTGGGGGTCACAGGGTGCTCAGTGGGGGAGCTTTTTGAGCCAGGATGAGCCAGAAGAAGGAATTTCACAAGATAATGTCATCACTTAAGGCAAGGACCGGCCATTTTCACCTCTTTTGTGGTGGAATGTCATCAGTTAAGGCAGCAACAGGCCATTTTCACTTCTTTTGTGATTCTTCACTTGCTTCGGGCCATCTGGGCATATACGTGCAGGCCACAGAGGATATGACGGTTTAGCTTAGGCTCAGAGGCCTGACAGTTACAGAATCTCTTTATTGTCACAGCATATAGCTGTGGAATACTATATTATCATACTTTTTACCATCGTTGAGTCTTAGTTTTTATGTTTCTACTTAATGCTCATTACCCATCCTTATATCAGTTTTTCTCTAGGTATTTTGGGTATCTGAAACTTGTTCCCTAGCAGATTCTACAGGAAAATAATGTGAAAATATGCCCTGAGTTATTGTACGTTGATATTTATTTCATGTGATCATATCTGAATGTCACTTTGATTGAATATAAAATCCTTGTTTTGGCTGGGCATGGTGGCTCATGTCTGTAATCCCAGGACTTTGGGAGGCCGAGGTGGGTGGATCACCTGAGGTCAGGAGTTCGAGACCAACCTGGCCAACATGATGAAACCCCATCTCTACTAAAAAGACAAAAAATTAGCTGGGCGTGGTGGTGGGTGCCAGTAATCCCAGCTACTCAGGAGGCTGAGGCAGGAGAATCCCTTGATCCCAGGAGGTGGAGGTTGCAGTGAGCCAAGATCACGCCATTGCACTCCAGCGGGGCAATAAGAGTGAAACTCCATCTCAAAAATGAATAAATAAATAAACAATCCTTGTTTTGCATTTGCTTTCTTTGATATCTTAAATGTTGCTTCATTTTCCTTTGGCATAAAGCACTGCTGTCAAAAAACTCTTATTAAAATATAGTTCCTTTTTAAGTGAAAAACAAATATTTCCTGCCCTCAAAAATTATAAACTTAGTTACCAAAAAGCAAAAAGCACTATGTGTATACATAAAAGCAATATACATTCATTACCATCTTGAAAACAATTATTTGGATACAAACTTTAAAATTATAACATAATAGTATTCATTATAAATGAATGAAAACAGTAATGATTTTTAAAAACTACTCCTCTTATCATGACCAATTACCTCTTCTTTCTGAAAACTGAACCATGTTCTTCTACACATATCCTTTTAGTTCCTACCTGAAAGACTTTGTTGACCCTCTGTCTGAATACCTAAAATACATCTCCTTTCTTGCCGTGAAATCTTATCCTTGAAATCTTGGCTCACAATGCTACTTCCTGTCAAGTCTTCCTTAAATTCCTGAGCTGAAATCCCATCCCCCTTCAGGCCCACTATCAACTCTGTAAGAGGAAGGCCCACATTTCACCCACCTCCAGGGGCTCACACACTGTGGGTGATCAATAAAACGTACACAATGAATACGTAAGTTTGACCTTTTACTGGTCAATTTTGTAGGACTTATTTCTCTGAGAATATTCAATTAACTGCTTCCCAAGGTGGAAATTTGGAAAAGCAATATTTAAAATTGTTTAAATAGATTTAAATAGTAATTATTTTAAATGGTTTTAAGTAGAAATTATAGGCGCTTTTACTGTATCAATAAAAAAATCATAGCTAAATGTAGGGGTATCTATGCTTACGTTAAACTCAGGATCATAAATCAGTATTAAAATTTTCCTCCATATTTTCATAAACAATTATGTGGCACATATATTTTATTACACCAACTATAAGATTTGCAAGGCATTCCGCCAATAACTGTTATATAAAAATCAACTAAACACAAATTTATCTACCAGGATGTTTATCACAGCATCATTCATAACAACTATTACACCACCACAAAATAAAGAAAACCACCTAAATGACCATAGAAAAAAGAGTAAACACATTAGAGTGTCTGGTGTGATGCTACATTAAAAATTATGCTCTCCAAGAATATTTAATTTCACAGATAGAGTATTCTAAAAATGTTAGGTGTAAAAAGCAAGTCACAAAACAGGAAACGATTATATAACACTAAAAACAAAAGCAAAACATACATGAAAAAAATGTAGACTGCAAGGAAGCCAAATGGTTTTGATTATTTTTAGCTAGTGGTTGTATTTTCTCAACTTTGTACATTGAATATATGTTACTTTTGTAATCAGATAAATTTCTTTTGAGCACATATTTGCAATTCTTAGCATGTACTACAAATGAGATGTCCATTAGCCTTGCTATTCATTTTTCAAAGCGATTACTAACAAGCCTTGGGACAATATCATGCCAAATAAGCTGGGTTTCTTTTTCTCACCTATCATCTAGGACCTACACAGATAGATAAATTCTGTGCTTCAAGAAAATATCAGCAAAGCCCACTCATAAGCCATAACAGCAGTTTTTCAAAAGTTATTGTTTCTTTTTAATGCCTCCTGTTACTTAATGACACCTGAATACAACTCCAGTAAAGAGGACAAAACTGAAGATGTAATGAAGTATAAATCACCCATGCTATTATAGCTCTTATCAATCAAAACATTAGTTGTTAAAAGTCCCAGAAAGAGGACACAATACCAGGTACAATAATTAAAATGAAAAGAAACAAATTGGAAATGGAGCCAAGAAACACCACTACGCTTCCTTCTTTTCAAAACGTCATTCTTAAAAAAGTCAGTCTCCTCAACTCATCCTCTGTCCTGAGTTTTAGAAAGCAAATCAAGCAAGAGCCAATGCAATTGAGGCAATTATGGAACTTGGGACAGGGCCAAGGAAGTGCGGCAGTGAACCATGGAGGATGACCTATCTAGAAGGACACCGTTTTTTTTTTTTTTTTGAGACTGAGTCTCACTTTGTCACCCAGGCTGGAGTGCAGTGGCGCGATCTCGGCTCACAGCAAGCTCCACCTCCCGGGTTCACGCCATTCTCCTGCCTCAGCCTCCTGAGCAGCTGGGATTACAGGCGCCCGCCACCACGCCCGGCTAATTTTTTGGTATTTTTAGTAGAGACAGGGTTTCAACGTGTTCGCCAGGATAGTCTCAATCTCCTGACCTTGCGATCCGCCCATCTCGGCCTCCCAAAGTGCTCTGATTACAGGTGTGAGCCACTGCGCTCGGCCGAAGGACACCATTTTTATAGGTGTTCTTGCTTAACCAAATGGAAGAGGGCTTCACTTTCTAAGTCTTCCTCACCCAGAAGGAATCTGTGAGATAAATGTAAGCTCTTCCCATTCTTCCTTCTGGCCTGAAACAAATGTGGCTGCCATATGCAATTTTGGAGGGAAAAAAAATTAAGGAAGATCAAGAATCTTCCTGAAGAATCAGCGATGATTAACGATGCTTAAATTTTGCTGAAGATCGTATGAACAAACGTTATTTTCTTTTATTTTGGCAGCATGGTGTTTTTAAAACTAAAGTGTATTTTCCCATACTGTATGTATACAGCTCATAAAGTACAACTACCAAGAGATAAAACAAATTAATGATCATTCTGTGTCGACTTTCAAGTCTTTTGACTTTTTTCTATTATCCTTCAATGGTACTACATACAAATACAAAATTATATGTACTGATTTCATAGTCTATCTTTTGCTGATTATAAAAGCTATTCATTTATTATACAAATTCATAGAAAATTGCTTAAATAAAATCAAAATCACCTGTAATCCCACTGTTTGGAGATAAACACTGACAAGATTTCTTTTCCGGACATGTTTTCTTTTACTCAGTTGAGAATCGGACTGCATATACTGGTTCTGAAGCATGATTAACGTGGACCATTCAAAGGTCCCATGGGAAGGCCACATATAAAGGGGTCTGATATCTCTCCAAGGATGGCTGATTAGCCTTTCCTGATGAAGAAATGCCCAGCAATTCTGGTCATTCCTTATGAGACCATGATGTTAACAATCAAGAACATTCAAGAATTTGCATCCTTCTTTTGTGCAGCAGCCGGGCTCATTAAATAATGAGAATGATGAAGTCATCATTCTCATCACAGCGCATGTATAGGTCCCACACATGCATCTCCCATGACTTCAAAATTAGTAGGATTTCCACAGTGCAGGTCAGTGGGGACAGGAGGCGCCATGGGCACCAATTCTCTAGCACACTGGATTACATACGGGGATTTACAAGATCCTTAAAGTCTACAATAAAAATGTTTTTCCATCCTCATCTCCATCTTTAAAGTTTGGTGAACTCTCATGTGACATTTCTGACTACTGTATTGATGTGTCTCAAGAGAATTGTTGTTTACATAAATTCAAAGAATTACCCTGGTATAATATGTCATAGTATTCAAATACATCCTTTCCATGCTAAAGAAGATAGCTGTAGATAATTGATACAAAGACAGCCAAGAAACCCAGAAAACAAGGCATGCTTTTCCTAAAATTGTATTAAAACAATAAAATTCAAAATTAATATGAATTGAATACCTTTCTCATTTGACCATACCTGATAAGATTTCTGGTCACTACTACTTACACATTTGGAAAGTCTTAATTACAAAATGAAATAGAATGACATTTAAGGTAAAATTCTTTAACTTGTAATTCCTTTTTTGGATTAAGCTATTAAGCTGACTTTGCCCCAATAATTCAACAGTAATTTATTTTACGCAATGTTCCTTGCCTTTGCTTGTCAGAGACAAGTACAGAAAAGTGCCAATTTCAACAGTGGATCTATTACACCATGAAGAGCAGTCATTCAAATGGAAAGGGTTGAAAGCTTTGCAAAGAAAATATTCTCCTTGAGTAATAGTAATGATGTGCTTGAATCACACATGAGATAATTAATAAAATGCTCATATGATTAAGATGAACCTTACCCTCTGGTTCCAGAGGTACCACCAAAAGCAAAGGGTGAGATGAGAAGGCCAACTTATTCTCAAGGGAAATTATCCACTCCATGGGAAGAAAGTGGCAACAGCAACCTGACATACTTTCTCCATGCAGCCGAGAAATGTACAGCACATATGTCCAAGGCAAAATATTACAGAAAAATAATCCAGTGCCACACTGGATCCTTCATCTGATAAAGAGGTTAGGAAGGTTGTATGCCACACATAACAAGCATTTTTCTCTCTTCAAGCTTTGTTTTGAATTTTAACACGCTTAATGTTTAAGACAATCTTATTTTGTTTGCTAGGTCAGTAAAAAAAAAAAACTCTTGTCTAAAACATGTATTTGGATACAGTCAAGAGATTTTAGAGCATACTTATGTTAATGCTGAACCGTAATTCTTTGTTAAGCAGGAATAATATGTAAGAATGTTACCTACTACTACTATGAAGTAGAAAATATATCACATGGAGATTTATCCTGTACTAGGTCATGGTTGTCTCCTTTGTCAACACAACGATAGCTGTGAGTTTCTTTTTTAGTGTTATTTATTGTCTCTAATTCATAGTGAATATTTGTTTTAAAACAAATTTTTGTGTATACTGTAAAAAACACTGGACCAATAATCAAGAGATCTTGGACTGTAGTGCTGACTCTCCCATTTATTTGCTGTGAGTTACAGCAAGAGATCCAACCTCTCTGGATCTTGGTAGTTGTATAGCCTGTGAAGAGAGACGAAGAACTAACACTGCCTGTCTATTAAGTGCAAGTAAAATGTACATGAGTTACACCTATGTACCTATGTTACCTGTTACACCTATTGAAAAACCTATGTTTTTCAATTCCTTCTCCTGAAAGACAAGGCATGCTCTGCATACTCTACCAGGTTATTTTATAAACTCTGTATTATACTCTGGGTTTGACACCTTTGGAAAATTTGCCACTACCTAAGAAAAAAGCAGCACCTATATTCCTTAATTCTAATCTAAGGTTAGTAACAAAGTAAGAGACAACATATGCTCTACTTGTCATATTAGGGTCTAATTTCAGGTCCAATGGAAAAGGACCAGTGATTCATAAAATGAGAAAATATGGTAAAATGATTCAAACAGGCCAAGTACCTACAGGAAATAGCAAATGATTATCTAGTCCCATAGTAGTCAAGAATAGTTCGTGTCAACATGCTCATTTCACATCAGACACTAAACCAGAACTGAGAAATTGGCTTAACATGTCGCAAGTGACCCATCTTCTTGAATTATGTACCTCCACATCAAAGGAGCCCAGAATCTGTTCAGTGGATGAAAGAGAAATCTGATAACAGCTGATGGCAAAGCCTTGGCAGGAATAAACTCCTTCCCAGAGAAAGAATTATTTTATGGGCTTCTCTCCATTTCTCCTTGCCAATCTCCAGCCTGTGCATCACAGCTCTGTAATTATTTGTCAGTGGAAAGATATATTTTCAAGTGGTTCTCTTTCCATAATGGTTAAAAACATAAGGTGAGGACAGGTCATTAACTTTTCTATCAGACAGGTGTTTGGTAGATGAGATTAATTATTTAAAACCACATTACTTAGGCTGTTGTTTCCCTAATGGTGCATAATGCAGTGTATCACAACAAATACAAATATTTGGACAGTCTCCGTGTAATTATAATATTATCATAAAATCTTCTGACTTGATATTGAGATCTGAGAACATCTTTTATATCTTTTATTACTTGTTGTACTGTTCGTTCACTTGGAGGTTTTTTTGTTTGTTTGTTTTTGTTTTTTTAAGAGATGGGGTCTCATTATGTTGCCCAGGCTGGTCTCTAACTGCTAGCTCAAGCAATCTTCCCACCTCGGCCTGCTACAGTGCTGGGATTACAGGCTTGAGCCACCATGCCCAGTGGAAGGAGAGCTTTTCAGAGATGAGGAGGCTTGAACAGCAGGGGCAAAGGAAGTGATCAACAGGTAGGATAAAATAGACCTGGCGTTCAAAGGATATTTGCTACAACAATTGGCACTAGGTGGTAAATAACAATCTTCATGTGGATTTCATCTTTCCATCAACTTTAATACAAATCATTCTGAATAGAATATGAAGCAGAAAGATCTATGTAAAATGATAAGTTCACTTCTGAAACATGACTGCAGTTTTGAGTGTCATACCAGGAGCAATAATGCCCATCCAAAGCCCTACCTGTTCTCAGTGAGCTTACATTCTAATGAAAATATATTTGGAATACTTCATAGAACAGGCAAGTAAGAACAAAAAGAAACAAATCATTAACAAAGCCTGGCCCATCAAATTAACAGACTCATGATCTGCTTCCTAACTTGCACTGAATTGCTCAATCTCTGTGTGTTATTTCTTGGTGTAATAACTAAGTGAGTATAAAATACAGTTCCTGGAGACAGATGACTTCTATATTTTTTTGAGTAGGAGTTCTGTGTCTAGTATTTAAGTGCTGCTTATTTTCATCTAATTAAACTGCACTTTTTGATCAACCAGAAAAGAGTTAAGAAGCCTTATAAAGCATATAGGTACAAGGAATAAGGAGGAAAAAGGAAACTCTTGAATTATCAAATGTTTAAGAATCTAGTTTTCTACACTCTCTTCGTCAATTACATTGTGAGTAAATTACACTGTAAGTAAATTCACCAGGTGAAATCTTCTTTCTAATGCCCAGTGTTTTCATTTTATGTCTCAAATTATGCACAGCAATTATGCATCACACTGAAATCATGCACACTCAAATTATGCATCACACTCAAATCACACTCAAATTACACTCAAATTATGAACAGCAATCAGTATGCTCTTAGGACATTCATTTTTGACCATATATTACATAGATCTCCAGAATCTTCAGTAATTATCCTTACTTTCTAAGTTTGCTGTTGCATTTTCTTTGAAATATTCCTTTTAACCTTTATAAGTAGTCATCAGAATGTACATCAATATTTGTCCACAATCTCCACAGACAATCTCTATATCCTTATTTACAACCTGCCTACTGATGAATACACTTGTGGAAAACATCTAGATGTAAGATATCAGAGCAAAGAACTTAATTTCTGCAATGACTGGTCATATAAAAACAACAACTAGGAACAGACTAATAACCAAGTTAGATTAAATATGGAGTATGACAGTTTCCAGAGGAAAAGAGCACGATACCACATAAAACTACTCAATTTTTTTAAATAAAAGGTTGAGGTAAATTTGAGGTTTGTGACAAAACAAACATTAAACATTCGTGATCAGACTGTTTCCTCCAGTTTGATGTAAGCAGAAAAAAAGCCTTCCCAATTCCAATTCCTCTACTATCACCAAATAAGAGGAGTAGTTATTGTAGAAAAGTCTTTTTTTTTTTTTAAAGAAATTAACAAAATGCTGCAGCTTCACATTAGATTCCTTCTTCTAGAAAGTCTATGTGAAGAAACACACAAGGCCCCAGTTCATGAGAATCATCTATGGGATACAGGAAAGTAAGAATTCCCAGATCCGCTACTATAGGCATTTTTAATTCAGGAGTCCTGGGACTAGCCCAGGAATTTGTAATTTCAATAAACACCCTGGGTAAATTCATTCTGAGGCAGGGAACTCAAAAATACTGCTCCTGTAGTGTCAGTGCACAGAATGTAACTGCAAGAGTCCAAAACACAGTACAACACAGAGTGGCAATGTGCTGAAGAACAAGTCTGTGTACGCGACCTAATAGGGGCATCCTCTTTTTCTTCCCTCAAGACCAAGCCCCCAATCAACACCAGCCCCATGGCCGGCCGGCTCACCTAAGCAGCGGTAGGGAATCACAAAGTGGGGATGGGTCTTGCACTGCTTGCGGCCCTGCTTGCACCAGTTCTGGATGGTCACTGGTTGGTTGGCTTCTACCACATTGGTGATCTGCAGTTCAGGGTAGACCTGGGAGAGCACAAAAAAAGAATCAATTGTTACTTGAGGCAGGGGACAGCATGTACAAGCAACTAACAAGCCTCCACTGTAAGGTACAGGTGGAGTGTCCCTTATCCAAAATGCTTGGGACCAGAAGTGCTTTCAAGGTCTCTGACTTTTTCCGATTTTGGAACATCTGCATTATATACTTACTGGCTGAGCATCTGAAATACGAAAAGTCCAAAATCCAAAATACTCCAATGAGCATTTCCTTTGAACATCATGTTGACACGCAAATAGTTTTGGGTTTTTGAGCATTTCAGACTCTGGATTTTTAAATTTGGGATACTCAACCTGTACCCCTATCCCCTAACAGTCAAGCCTGCTCTACCTCTGACCAAGCTAAAGAAATTCAGTAGAAAGAAAAAGATGCAAATGACAAGCATCTAGCCATTTCATTCAAAATATTAAGCAATGCAACTTTTAATTTATTGCACTCATTTAGACTTAAAATATTATTTTTCCAGGGGAACTAAAATAGAAACAAGAGGGGGAAAGGAGGATTCTTACAAGCATGGGGTGATTTTTGATGTGAAACAAATTGGTGTAGGATAATAGTCTGTAATGTCCTAAACAAATGTTACAGTAGATGTGGCTGGGGATATTATGTTTAGTAAAATTCAACCTCCCCCTATATCTCACTAATCGGACAAACATTTTACAGGTTATGACACATAGAAAACTTTCTATATAAAAATCCTGCTCTTATTCCAAGTAATTTACATGAAAATAATTTATCGAAAAGTTATCAAGGGTGTCATTTAGATAAAAATAAACTCATGAATTCTCTTTGCTCCTATAACTAACTACAGCCCCTTGCTTTGATTACTGTTGTGAAAACATCATGGTGTTGAACTGAGCACTTAGAATGAAATGTGAAACTCGATCAATTAAATCACATTTGTGAAATATCAAACCACTTCTATTTATTGAGTAGAGATTTGAAAGAAAAACATAAACATAAAAATCTATTTCAAAAATGTGCATTCCCTTGCATAAGTCTTGCATTTCAGCAGGGTGGCTGTTTTGCCAGATAAATAACAATGAATACAGAAGTGACGGTATAAGCAAGGGAATGATTAGAATGCTGGGCCATGCAATCTCAAGTGGCAAAAGTGAGAACATGAGGGGAAGAAGACACAGGTAAAAGGTGGTAGGACCAGTGGAGTTTGAGTCCACTGATCACACTCCAGGGGCTAAAGAATGTGTGGCGTACAGGACTGGAGAAAGTGAGGTGGTAATAAGCAGTACTTGCAGAGTCAGATAATTGAAATTAAAATTTTGGAGGAGTTGCAGTGATTGCTCATTGCAAGGAGTATAATATGACCATTGTAAGCAATGGATGATGGAGAATGATGAAAACAAGGTCACTGGAGGGATGGGAATCATGAACTGACAAACTGGAATATTGGAAGGATCACTGAGATCAATATTAGGATCACTTAAGGATCAGCAAATGAGCAGCTACACCGGATGACAGCAAGGCAGGAGCTAAAATCTTCAAAGTCTGAGTGGTGAACATTGATGAGGTAGAAAGAGGTCTGGAGATGACCAACAGGTGAAGGAGCAAAGTGATTTGTCTGAAAGCATGCACTTCACAGCTGAGGTGGGAGAGGCTTTTAGGGAAGAGAAAGGAAGAGTGGTTTGGAAACAAAAATGAAGAGGAAAAGAGGACATTCCTACCTCTAGGGGCAACGCTGTGAGGATTTTGAGAAAATAACTTCGACCTGAGAAGGCTACAGGAGAAGTAGTGCCTTCCTTGGAGGGAGAACAAGGTTTCTGAGCAAGATAACGTCCATGGGGAGTTAGACAATACACGGAATTTCGCTTATGATTATCCACAACATTCAGAGGGCTTGGCAAATCTAAATTAATAATCCCTTATCTCTGAATAAAAGTAACTGAATCAGGTTGAATTTACTGCTTCCATTTTAATAAGGCAGTAGGAAAACTATGCATGGGCTTGATGTCAATTGAGCGTGACTCAATCTTTGTCTAAAAACTTGATATTTTGTTCATCATGGAGTTTTGCATTAATTTTGATTTTTAAAAATATTACATTAAAAATTCTTAATCTCAATTCCTGAGTGCCTTGTTTACCTCACCTTAGTCCCAGACCCCAAAAAATCAATTAAAAAATAAGGTACTGTGAATGAATAAATAACACTGTGGGGTACACACCTAGACAATGGAATGTTATTCAACACTAAAAGGAAATGGGCTATGATCCCATGAAAAGACATGGAGGAACTTAACTAATATTGCTAAGTGAAAGAAGCCCATCTGAATAGGCTCCATACTATATGACATTCTTCCCACTATATGACATTCTGGAAAAGGCAAAACTACGGAGACTAAAAAGATCAGTGGTTGCCAGGGGTTTGGGTGGTTGGGGGCGGGGGGAGGATGAACAGATAGAGCACAGAGGATTTTTAGGGCAGTGAAACTACTCTGTATGATACCACAATGATGGACATATGTCATTATACATTTGTCCAAACCCAAAAAATGTATACCACAAAGAGTGAACCCTCAGGGAAACTATGGACTTTGGGTGCTAATGATGTATCAATGTCGGTTCATCGATTGTAACCAACGTGCCTCTCTGTGGGGGATGTTTATAATAGGAGAGGCTAAGCATGTGTGCAGGTAGCAAGTATATGGGAAACCTCTGTACCTTCCTCTCAACTCTTCTGTGAACCTAAAACTGTTCTAAAACCGTCTATTTTAAAAACAAAAATTTAAAAATAAGGTATCAATCAGTATAGCAGCAGGGGATAAATTCAGTGGTAGAAGTGCATGCTATGAGAACACACCAAAAAATCTCTAAATCAGAATCCTAGGGTGGGTGTTGAGAGAGTTATTCTTGAAACCACTCACAGTAACCTAGCTCCAAAGGGATCCAGCTGTTAGTACTTCTCTTTATTTTACTTTGTTCTTAAGTATCTTAATATCTCAATGCAGGCACTTTAGATCACAGAAAATGCTCAACTTAAAAATGCCACTAAAAATGTAATATTCCCATGGCTTTTTTGTGGCTTTTTGTACAGGAATATAATTCTCCCACTGTCTTTACTTGTTTATTAGATCACAAAGCTGCGGCACTCATGAGTCATAAACTGTATGACACTTGAGAGTCCACCCCGAGGGACATGACTTTATGTGCAGTAAAGTGTGAGTTACTGCATTTTTCCAAAGGGTTCTAGCTGCCACTTCAGTGAAAGACAACCCTGCTGAGAATTTCCTCAGGAGTCATAGGTGTTCTATAAACCCAGTAGCAGGCATATTCACAACATGGTTCCCTCTATACAATTTAAAACCAACGAATTGTTTGTAGGGTACAAACTGATTACCAGGAGAAAAGGATCTCTTTTTCATGTTAGTTGCACACCATCTTCAGATTCCTATGGTAATAGTTGGTGCAACAGGGCAGTAACTGATTAGGTTGACTATTTCCGAGTAGGTAGAATTGCAAATTGACAAATTAAAATACAGGAAGATGGGGCTTTTTCCTAAAGACTAGTACTAGAACTTTATACACTGATCAGCCAAACACAGAATTTACTTCCAGTTCCCACCAGGAAATCTAGGACATGCGTGTTATTTTCTGTGCTTCAGCTTCTCTCTGTCTATAACACCGACAATGACAATTGTTAATATGCAGATAGATGTGGAGATTATAAAATCTGAACCAGGCTGGACACAGTGGCACACATCTGTAATCCCAGCACTTTGGGAGGCTGAGGCGGGCGGATCACGAGGTCAAGAGATCAAGACCATCCTGGCCAACATGGTGAAACCCTGTCTCTACTAAAAATACAAAAATTAGCTGGGCGTCGTAGCGCACGCCTGTTAAGTCCCAGCTACCTGGGAGGCTGAGGCAGGAGAATCACTGGAACCCAGGAGGCAGATGTTGCAGTGAGCTGAGATCACACCACTGCACTCCAGCCTGGTGACAGAGCGAGACTCGCTCTCAAAAAAAAAAAAAAAAATTTAACCACATAAAGCCCATGCATAGTTTTCCTACTGCCCTATTAAAATGGAAGCAGTAAATTCAACCTGATTCAGTGACTTTTATTCAGAGATAAGGGATTATTAATTTAGATTTTCCAAACATAATGCAATTTTGCTGTTACAACATCAGGAGGTTTATTTAAGGGGGAGAACATTAGCAATCAAGGTAACAAAACTTCTTCTGAAGCACAGCAAGACCCTTTAGATAAAGCGATTGCCACATGCACAACCAACTCCCAGCTCAGAAAGCAAACAACGAAACAAAACAAAAAAAGAAACAAACATGTTAAAATTTAAAATTCCAACAAAAACTCCCAGTATCATTTATTAAATAACCCCAGTAAACATCCAGAGAGGAAAAAAAGCCTTTTTATGTTTACATAAACATAAAAATATTTATATAAAATACAAATATATAACTCATTTATAAAGATATAAATATAAATATAGTTCAACATTTTAGACAAGAATAAAAATTTAAATAATCAGAAACACAAATGTCCTTGTGGCTAGATTAAGTTCCTGATTTTTATCATAATTATAGTAGTCCTCCCTTATCTGTGGTTTTGCTTTCCATAGTTTCGGTCCAAAAATATTAAATGGAAAGCTCTAAAAATAAACGAGTTTTATTTTTCTATTTAGTTAATTTATTATTATTATTTTTTTTTGAGATGGACTCTCACTCTGTCGCCCAGGTTGGAGTGCAGTGGTACAATCTCGGCTCACTGTAACCTCCATCTCCCAGGTTCAAGCGATTCTCCTGCCTCAGCCTCCTGAGTAGCTGGGACTACAGGCACCTGCCACCATGCCCAGCTAATTTTTGTATTTTTAGTAAAGATGGGGCTTCACCATGTTGGCCAGGATGGTCTCGATCTCCTGACCTTGTGATCCACCCGCCTTGGCCTCCCAAAGTGTTCGGATTACAGGCATGAGCCACCATGCCCTGCCTGTATTTAATCTTAAGAAAGAGACTGGGTCATCCTGTGTTGCCCAGGCTGGTCTCAAACTCCTGGCCTCAAGAGATCCTCCTGTCTTGGCCTCCCAAAGTACTAGGACTACAGGCATGAGCCACCATGCCCAGCCAACAGTAAGTTTTAAATTGTGCACCATTCTGAGTAGTGTGATGAAATCTCAAACCCACACAATCCAGAAAGTGAATCATCCCTTTTTCCAGCATCTCCATGCTGTACATGCTACCTGCCCATTGATCACTTGATCATTGCACTTGTGTTCAAGTAACACTTACTTGACTTAATAATGGCCCCAAAGCGAAAGAGCAGTGATGATAGCATAGTGTCATAATTGCTCTATTTTATTATTAGTTGTTGTGAATCACTTACTGTGCCTAATTTGTGAATTCAACTTTATCACAGGTATGTACATAGAGGAAAAAAACATAGTATATATTGGGTTTGGTACTATCTAAGGTTTTGGGAATTCGCTGGGGGTCCTGGAAGGTATCCTCTGCAGATATGGGAGGACTACTATAATTTTAAGTATCGGTTCAATGTTTTAGTATTTTCTTTGCAGCATCTCAAATCTTACATAGGAAATAAAGATAGAAGTTCCTTAAGCTGTTCAATTTGCATGTGTTTTCCAAAACATACATGTATTGCTAATATGACAAGCAGTGCAAGTAATTTGCTAATACGGCAAACATTAGCAAATCCTAACTCTCATACTCCCCTTCTTTTCTAAAATGCTTCTTAGGTGAAACCCAATTCCGACTATTTTCTTGATTTTCCTTTTTAAAAAAGGACTTGAGATACTTATACTTAAAGCAGAAGCAAACCCAGAACTCTGTCAGCTAGTAGAAAAATAAGCTGTCCTCAATTCCTACAAATTTTCCTCAATTATAGCCACACAGAGCATTTGCTGTATAAATACATACACTGTGTTCCAAACACACTCTTACCTAAGATCCCTTAGACTACACTTCAAATGCCTAAGCCCATTAGGGTCCCCCTACATGGACAAACCTCCTCTGCACACAGTGAAATAATGCTAACCCCTCTTAGGGAATGTTTTCTGGTATTTATCAGTGTGCCTCACATCGCTATTAAGTACATATCTGTACTGCCTGCCTGGCGAAAAGAAGCTTTCCTCAAGGGCAGAAAACATAACACGGCAATGCTATAGCCTCCCTGTGGAGCCCCACATCCATCATCTTTGGCTTTCAGACTATCAGGAGGCTGCTGACCCCCAACTCCTTTTATGTGGTGCTCCCACCCTCAGCTCTCTGAAGGAGGACTCATTAGTGACTGTATTTCAACTCTGCAGCGCCATCCCTATAGCTTATTAGAGCCCAAGAAAACCAAACTGTACGTAGCATTCTCTCCCTCAAGGGCTTTCATGAACACACAAAGGCTGTCGCTAGATAAGGAAGAAACTTGACTGGAGGTGAGGATAAGTCTGAGCCACAGGTGGCGTGTCAACACCCATGGGTGCATGGTTGCTTACGCCTATAGTCCCAGCTACTCGGGAGGCTGAGGTGGGAGGACAGCTTGAGCGAGGAGGTCAAGGCTGCAGTGAACCGTGATCGCGTCACTGCACTCCAGTCTGGGCAACAGAGTGAGACCCTGCCTCAAAAAAAACCAGAAACAAAATGTAACAAAAAAACAAAGAAAGCCCCCCAAAAAACCATGGGTGGACTCAAACTAGGCATCTGGAAGAAGCAGTTAGTCCAGGAAAGGAAAACAGAAATACCCAGAGAGACAAGGGAAGATGAGCAACAGACAAGACTGGATCTGGCAGAGACCAGGTCTGACAGGGACCGCCTGTGTGCCCTCTAACTCTTGTGAGTCTTGGGATGTGCATTTGAATTCTAGGAGATGCCTTGTCCCCTTCAAGAAGCCCTATTTCTAAACATAAGCTACTTTAGCAGCTTTATGCTCTTTCCAATTGAACCAAAGCTAAGAAAAAGGCCCGGCTTGCATGCTAGTTCACTAATTCCCACCACATGATCCCCTCAATCTCTGTGTGCAGACCATTCTATCCTACCACTGCATCCTCCACTTTCCTTGATCACTTTATCTGATCCCTGACCACTTTCTACCTCCTATTCTGCTGATGGGCTGTCTGTCCTATTAGAATATATAATCCTTGAAGGCAGGGACAATATGATTCATCTGGTGTTCCCTCAACAGTGGCCAACCCTGGGATAGCACAGTAAGTGTCTGATAAGCATGTAATTAATATTTCCGGTTAAGGTCAGAATCCATTCAATCGGGGACTTTCAGTATATATTAAGTTCCCTTTGGGTATTATAAACCTATCTCTTAAATAAGACTCTAAATAGTTGTCGGATTATGGGCTTTTGAGGAAAATGAGTATCTCAATGCCTTTCAATATTGTTCTTCCAAGTAGATATGACAGCTTATACAAATCATAGCATCTGCTATAAGAAGCAGTAGATTACTGTAAATAAGCACTCAGCTGAGGAAGACATTTAGGAAGAGTGACAAGTTAAGCTCTCACTTGGGTTAATGTGGCCCATTCAGTTAGTACAGGAATCTGAAAAGCAGCCTACCTACCTGGTTATACAGCCATGTTTTATCATTGAAAGTGAATGCATCAGTATCAGTACATGAAATAATTTTAAGAGTGCATAGGCCGGGCACGGTGGCTCATGCCTATAATCCCAGCACTTTCGGAGGCTGAGGCGGGTGGATCATGAGGTCAGGAGATCGAGACCATCCTGGCTAACACGGTGAAACCCCGTCTCTATCAAAAAATACAAAAAATTAGCCAGGCATGGTGGCAGGCGCCTGTGGTCTCAGCTACTCGGGAGGCTGAGGCAGGAGAATGGCGTGAACCCTGGAGGCAGAGCTTGCAGTGAGCCGAGATCGCGCCACTGCACTCCAGCCTGGGCGACAGAGCCAGACTCCATCTCAAAAAAAAAAAAAAAAAAAAAGTGCATAAGAAATTCCAAATCCTAACAACCAGGAAAGAGGGAGAACAGAAACAATCTTAGATCTTATTATATTAATATTTTTATATATAATAATTATTATTAATATTAAAAGCTTATCATTGGTAGCCTAAGTAGTTTTGTCTACTGAAGAAACACCTTAAAACCTGGTCACCATCAGAATGTTTTGTTCCACATTTTAAAAATCTGAAGTCTCTCTTCTCCTACCTCTCCAAGTTGGAAATATATTGATCTCAGACAAGATGACATTTAAGTTGCTAAATACGTAAAGCAAGAAAAGACATTGATGATATTTAAGAAAGCCAAGAAGAGAAATATATATATTAAAAAAAAACTTTGTAAAGCCATATGTTGTCAGAATCCTACAGAAACTTTGTCTCTATTCCCAAAGGGCAAATGGAGAACCTAAAAGTCTCTTTTGTAAACAGGCCACCTAAGACAGGTGATTAATGCCAAAAGTCCTAAAATGACCAAAGGTATTTCAAAAACACAAAATCAAACATGGCTAACAAAAGGCTGAAAACAAAGTTAATGAACAGAGTAAATGGAATTGGAAATTGCTACTAATTCTGAAAACAGTTTGCCTACTTTTCTACTTAGTCATTCCATTTTTAAAATTCACCTTTAGCCAAATTCTCAAAGATATTTCTTTTTGAAAACACTAAAAATTATGTGGTACCAATAATATGTTTTAAATATACTAACAAAACGTCAGTGAGTAACATGTGTTGCTTTAGCACATCTTAATTTACAGGTCACTGAAAGAGATGAGCTGAAACCCGCGTGTGTTTTGCCAGGATTGCTGGAGAACCTGAATAGTTAAGAAAAAAAACCTGCATTCCAGACTGACTCAGGAACAAGAGTGACTAGATTTGATCATTACTGCAATTCAGTGACAGGTAGATGGGAGGGTTCATTTTACTATTCTTTCTACTTGTACATATGCTTGGAATTTTGCATTTAAAGCACTGAAAATTTAAATAAATACATTTAGTCCAGAGGAAACAGCCAATTTTCTAAATTTATAACTGCCTATGAAAAAGGAAAAAAAAAAAAACCCAACACCCAAATTGTGTCTGCATGACTGCAGCTAGCATATATGAATATATACATTAAACAGAGAATCAAATGCTCTATACCAAATTGTTTCAGAGATAGCCTATCTTGTATATTTTCATCTTCTGAAAGCTTTTGCATACCAGTCCCTTTTTCAAAGAACATACCCAAGAAGAAAGAAAAATGTCGTAACTGAGGGTTTCCTAAGTACCAGACATCACTGCAAATGTTTTATGTGTAGCACATCATAATCCTCTGAGTTAGTAATTACTCCAATTTATTTAAGATGAAACTAGAACAACTAAAATCGATGCCATTTCTAAGCATCCAAAGAGTATATTAATTATAAAGTTTAAACTACTCGGACTTAGGTATATAAACCAAGACAAAGCATGTCCTAGACAATATATACTTCTGTTTCTGGATTTCAATGACATTCTTTAAGTTTTCCTGGAATACAAAGAAATATCACATCTTAAACTATTCTCCACAAAAATTCTTTTAATAATGAGGAATACTGAAAATAGAATCTCTAACTTAATTGAGAAAGAGAACTGGAAAACGAAAACATTCTCTGCTTGCAACTTAATGAGGCGCTGAGAGGCAGCGTGCAGCTGGTGAAACGCTACTGAAATAATGGGAGGTATCAGCGTGCTATGTTTCCAAATGATGGCCTTATGTAAAAGCAAAGGTGGTAAAATGGGGCAGGGCGTTAGAATATTTCCCAATAATCTGGCCAAACTCTGCTTCTGACATTCTATATAAATATATTGTTATATCCACACTTTCATACTCAGAGTTGGAAAATCCTGTCAAAGAACTTTGTTTGATAGATAAGCTATTCTAATTTCAAAGTGCTGAATGAAAAACAAATTGGGGGCAGGGGTGGGGAAGAGATGGGAGAGAAATCAAAATAAATAGGACAGGAGACAAATGTGAAAACACGAGCAGATGTGTACGTAGCCTAGATTTTCCTATTCTCTCTTTCAATGTAGGGCTAATTTTCTTATTTTAAAATATCCAAACTGGCTTCAACTTTTTAGCCCTAGAAGAAATCCTACAGTCAGTAAAGCAATCCTTACATTTATACAGACCAGAAATGCATAAAATATATCCATACTCACATATAGACAGCCTGATCCCTCTATTCAAAAACTGTCTCACTCAATATGAATTTGAGATCTTTCAAATTCCAAAACCACAATGTATACATGCCTATGATTTGTCAATTTTCAGCCTACAAGGGTGAAGGGTGCCCATAGCAAGGTAATAATGGTCAAGAATGTACCAGACCTTCTACCATAGGATAATGTATATAGTATACCTTTCAACTTGGTAAGATTAAAAAGACCACCTCTGTTGTTTGCTTTTTATTTAATTTTAATTTCATACAACTGTAGAATGGAAAAAGAAAGGCTGAGAAACAATTCTTGTCTGGGAATCCCATGTTCAGTTATGTATTTTAGAGGAGAAAGTTGGGCAAAGGAAATGGTTTTGCTCAACTCATCTAACAGGCAGTTTTTGCTTTGTGCAGGCACTGCTGCGCTTTGTTTGCTGATCCTGTTAATCTATAGACAAAGCAACTGTTCATTTAAAGCCAGAAGGTTAAAGAGGCAGAGAACAGATAATGTTAAATGGTGGAAAAGAAAACAGGAAAAAGAGAAAATACCCGTAAACCAATAAAAGAGATGACAAAGCCACGTTCGCCTAACTTTCCCAATTGGAAATCTCTGCCTGCATTTGAGGCTTAACCTGTTCAAAGTTCCCTCCAGAGACCTGCCCCGCAGTGTAAGTTACCAGAGACATCAACACCTTCAGGAAGCCCCTAGCCCCTAGCTCCAAGAAGTGCACTGCTGCATGTTATTAATAGGAATAGAGAGGCTGGAAGAGCCTGTTTCAAGTTATCTCTCTTTTTTCTTTTTTTTTTCGGGATGGAGTCTCACTCTGTCGCCAGGCTGGAGTGCAGTGGCGTGATCTCAGCCCACCGCAACCTCGGCCTCCGAGTTCAAGCAATTCTCCTACCTCAGTCTCCCGAGTAGCTGGGACTACAGGCATGCGCCACCATGCCCATCTAATTTTTGTATTTTTAGTAGAGACGGGGTTTCACCATGTTGGCCAGGATGGTCTTGATCTCTTGATATCATCACCAGCCCGACTCGGCTTCCCAAAGTGCTGGGATTACAGGTGTAAGCCACGGCACCCGGCCCAAGTTCTCTATTTAAAAGAGGAAGAATAGTATGGGGACTCATCCAATTTCTTATTTAACTGACAATATGTAACTTTTACAACACTTGCCTGTGTGTTTCTATCATAAAGTGAGGACATGGTTTAAGACCGTGAGGACACAGTCTAAGACTGAACAGGCAGCCTTCCTGGACTGCTCGGGTGACAAAGAGCAATGATGCCCTTAATACAGCACCTCAGGGTATCATGAATGAGGGGATGGACAGGATGATCTCCCACAACACTTTTCACACTATTATTTTGTAATCTGAATTCCTTCTCTCCCCAATCTAACCTACTCTTGGAAACAAGCTAATTTTTCTAAAAGTGTCTTGACCAGAAAGCATTCGTGCTAAAAATCTGCCATAGCTTCCACTTATCTCCAGAATAAGACCCTTTAATTTGCAACCTCATTCTACCTTTGCAATTTTCTAAATTTTCTTCACAATTTAATTGTATTAATAGATTTATAAGGTCCTAATGGGCCAAGAATGGTATCCCGCCACTCAGCAACACCTGACACAAAAACCTAACAGTGCCCAATAAATATAGACTAAATTTGCCTGTATTAAATTTGGGAAGAAATAGATTCTTGAGATGTAGAATTGAAGTACACTTCCTTTATTCTTCTGGAATCCCAAAGCCTTTGGTTTAAATAAAACTATGTGTTTTTTTTTTGTTTTTTTGTTTGTTTGTTTTGAGACAGAGTCTCGCTCTGTCGCCCAGGCTGGAGTGCCATGGCATGCGATCTCGGCTCACTGCAAGCTCCGCCTCCCGGCTTCACGCCATTCTCCTGCCTCAGCCTCCCAAGTAGCTGGGACTACAGGTGCCCGCCACCACGCCCGGTAAATTTTTTTGTATTTTTGGTAGAGACCGGGTTTCACCGTGTTAGCCAGGATGGTCTTGATCTCCTGACCTCGTGATCTGCCCATCTCGGCCTCCCAAAATGCTGGGATTACAGGCATTAGCCACCGCGCCCAGCCAAAACTATGTTTTTTTAAAAAACTTCATTTCATCCCAAAGAAACAGGACAATAAAATCTAACAATTCTAATTTTTAGCCCCTGGTTTTAGAATATGTTTCAAGGGGAATATTATTTTTGTTTTGTTCTATTTATATTTATAAATTCCTCAGGCCAAAATTTTGGTACTATAATAGTTTATTAAAGCAAGTGGCCACTTTATGCTGTTAAATGATGAATAACTGCCAGGCACGGTGGTTCGCACCTGTAATTCCAGCACTTTGGGAGGCCAAGGCAGGTGGATCACTTGAGGTCAGGAGTTCAAGACCAGCCTGGCCAACATGGTGAAACCCCATCTCTGGTAAAAATACAAAAATTATCCGAGAATGGTGTGGGCACCTGTAATCTCAGCTACTTGAAGGCTCAGGCACGAGAATCGCTTGAGCCCAGGATGCAAAGATTGCAGTGAGCCAAGATTGCACCACTGCACTCCAGGCTGGTTGATGGAGTGGGACTCTGTCTCAAAAAAAAAAAGCGCATGAATAATTGACGTAGTCGTATTCGAGTTGTTTCCATAACGCTACAAGATATATTTTTTGCTTCTAGTATAAATAACAGAGGAAAAGCACTGTTTTCTATCAAAGAATGCCAAAAGAAAATAAAAACAGTCTGCTGTGGTCATCTATGATTCACACAAACTACCCTAAACACTAAACAAAAAGAACAATATAAGGATCTTGCATGCTTAATGTGTTCGGAAGCATACTATGTAATATTACAACCAAATATTTTAAGTCATACTATGGATTTATGACTTTACTATTGAGTTATCATGGCCTTTGCATTTGAAGTGGATAAAAATAAACTGAAGGCAAATCTGGACTATGGGCCAACATTCCGCCAACTCTTGCCTAAACATGTCTTTAGAGTTCTGTCGATGGAAGGCTGCGCGCGGTGGCTCATGCCTGTAATCCCAGCACTTTGGGAGGCCGAGGCAGGTAAATCACTAGAGTTCAAGACCAGCCTAGCCAACATGGTGAAACCCCATCTCTACCAAAATACAAAAATTAGCCACATGTGGTGGCATGCACCTGTAATCCCAGCTACTCAGGAGGCTGAGGCATGAGAATCACTTGAACCCAGGAGGCAAAGGTTGCAGTGGGCTGAGATCATGCCACTGCACTCCATTCTGGGCAATGGAGTGAGATCGTGTCAAAAAAAAGAAAAAGAAAAAAAAAAAGAATTCTATCAATGGAAAGAAATGGTCTCTGCAAAAGGAAAGTATAGGCTCCATTTTATGGGAAGCTCTCTCAGCATAAGCTGGATACAGAACTCCTGCCCATACTGCTCCAATCTCTGTGCCAGAAACTGACCATCCACATTTACCTAATGATGACTAGTGTGCTCCAGGTCAGAGCTAAGTGTTGGATAAAATCCACTTTAAGGCATGATCCCTAGAAACATTAGTTCTCACAACACTTTGGGTCTGTAGGGCTTTTGCCTACAGAAGCCACAGTAGGTCTCTGTCTTAGCTCAAAATGCTGCCTTACTGTGAATAGCTTAAACAACAAAAATGTCTTTTGTCACAGCTCTGGAAGCTGGAAGTCCAAAACCAAGGTGCCAGCACGACCGAGTTCTGGTGAGGCCGCTCTTCCTTGCTTGCAGACAACCACCTCCTCGCTGTGTCCTCATGTGACTTCTTCTTTGTTTGAGCAGGGAGAAAAAGGCAAGCTCTTTGTTATCTTTTCTTATAAGGGCACTAGTTCCATCACGAGGGCACATACTCATGACCTCATCTAACAGTTATCACCTCCCAAAGGTATCATCTCCGAATACCATCATGCCTGGGGTCAGAGTTTCAATATCTAAATTTTGGGGGAACACAAACATTCATCCCATAACAGTCCTCGATACATACTTGAAAAAAAAGGGGAAAAAAATCTCAAATGGTGCTAACACAAAATATTTTTTAAATGCATTGAAAGGCAGGTATTTGACTGATGACTAGGCAGAAGCAAAACTATTATGATTGGGAAAGAGGAAAGAATACACAAGCACAAAGAATTTGGAAGACTTGGGATTAAACAAAGACTCAATTTAAACCATAAGATCCAAGTTATCTTCTCAATCAAACTTTACAAGGGTTTATAACCAAGAGCAAAGATAAAAGACTGTGTTTTTACTTTTTCTCTTGAATCTTGCTCTTGACCAAAAACTGGATCAAAGAAATCAAGGGCAAAGAAAACACTATGAATGATAACAACAAAACAACCCAGTAACACAAAATACAAATTCAGAGAAGCATGAGACTATGAAAGGAGCAGAGTAGATAATTCACAATCAAAGTTATGTATTTATCATCATGTTAAGCTAAGCACCAACATGTATAATGCAAAGCAATCCTTTGGAAAAACAAATTAAACAATGAGTTAAACTGGTGAGCAAAAAGCCAAAATGACGTGACGGTGATGAGTTCTGTTGGTTTTGTTCTATCCTAGGACCAGACTGCTAACAGCCACCTCAGACTTAGCCAGCTAGCTATCTCTAAAATATTTTGGTCATGAGAGACACAAAGTGAGAACACAAAGTAAAAAATTCATCCACCACTACTGGGAGAAAAAAAAAATCGTTAAATGGGTAGCTCTGTTAATGGTAACTAATGGTTTCCACGCATTTTTTTCCGAAAAAAAAAAAAAAGAAGAAGAAGAATTTGCCCAATGACAGATACCAGAATGCCATGAATTTTCATGGTGCTGAATCAAACACCCATCAACCAGGAATTCTATACCTAATGAAGCAATTGTTCAATAATAAGAAAAACATTGTTCAACAATAAGAATGATTAAGATGAAAGTCATCCAACAAAAGGGAATCAAAATATTAATATAATACAGGGTTTGAGATGATCTGATGAATAGACTAGCTGTAAACAATGAGTCCAGTTAAAGACAGACCCTATGAATGAGAATTATGGTAACAGAGGAGACGGTAAGATTATAACTTTGAAAATATAAAAATAATACAACTTATAAAACCCGTGAGAAAGAAACATGGTAACATTGTGAGAGTATTCTTTTCCTTGCTCTTCCTAGCAATGAATCCATCAATACTGTTTAAAAAATAAAAACATGAAGTTAAAAAAAGAAAGGCAAAATGAACACTTTCCAACACACACACGAAAATCCAAGCCGCAAATGAGAACTATTCATTATTTCTAACTATAAAAGAAAAACACCAGAATAGCTACAATGTGGAAAGTGGCAGGAAGATCCTGAAATATCTATAAAGAATGTTCTAGAGAATTCAAGATGCACAATTTGATAGAAAATGTCAACACTGTCTAAAACTTCTGAGTGAACTTCTCTCCCTGCCGCCTGCTCAATACTCCCCAAAAAGCCACTTAAAATCCTAATGCATGATGCACTCCCTCACCTCTCCCTTTCCAGCCTACAGGCCTTTTCTAATCCATACCCACTGTGTTGCAGCACTGGGGTCATTCTTCTATTTTGCCCATGCCATTCTTCATCCCTCTTCTGGTAACAGCTCCTCTCCCCACATCACACCGCCACACCCACAAGGCCAAGATGGGCTAGTCCTGATACTGAGTCCCTACAGATATGGTGGCGGCTCCAAGGGTCGATGTGTAACTCAAAGCAGTGCCAACCAGAAGCACTCCCTGATAATGCCTATGGGCAGAACAAAGTTGGGATGCCAAACTGGGACTAACACTACCAGAGGTCGTGGCTACCAACGTCCCTGGTCTCCTCGAGGATGCCCATCTTAGGAGGAGAAAAGGAGTAAACACACAGCAGGAAGGTAAGCAGAAACAAAAGAGACCCTAATGGGGAAATTCTAGGCAGTACTGACTCTCAGTTCCAGCACCTAGTGATCTCATTTCTGTGTACATTTTTAAGAAATTGGGTAAGCATCCCCCACACTACGATCCTTCCCATCAGTGGGAGAAAATATTCTCCATATATAAAATACAAATTGTTTAGGGGGTTTTTATCACCTGGCAAAAGAAACTACCTAATTAACCCACCCTTACTATCTCCCCATTCTTCCTCAGAAAAGGAGATGTTCCCTCCCCTTTCCAAGACCCAGCCAATCACATATCCACTGGATCTCCTTTCTGCCTAGTTCTTACAGAACTGAGTACTATAGTTATAGCTTACTGTAACCTTGTACTCCTGGGCTCAAGTGATCCTCTCACTCAAAGCGCTGGGACTACAGGTCTGAGCCACAGAGCTCAGCCAAAACCTAGTTCTTAGAGATACCTGCAACTAGTGCTTAGGATGGATATCAGTCCTCCCCACAGTTTAGTTTAAGCTTCCTTCTGCCCAAATTCCTTCCATGTAAAAAGCAAAATCACAAAGCCTTTCCTTTTGTCTTCAATGACCTCAAAGCTTTTTGCCTCTAGGTCTTTCTTCCAGGAGTCCACAGCTGACTCACCATTGACCCACGTTGTTTTTCCTGCAACGGACTGCAACTTAACTTCTCCCCATGCTATTCCACAGGGTTAACAATGACCTTTTATTTGCCAGATCCTAACAATGTTTTGTCACACACACACACAAATGTCCAAAAACAAGGTATGAGCAAAAGAGATTCCTGGGTGTCCTAGCAGTGAAATGCAGGTGTTGTCTTTCAGACCCTGAGGGTGGTGGGGAAAGGATTATCTGATTCTACAGCATGTTCCTCCGGTTGACTTGCTACTAAAGAAGCTATTTTATGACTTACACCCTTAAAATTCTTACACCTTTATTACTTACATCCTTACAAGCTATTGTGCACCCTTCCAGCTTTGTAAAGATGGATACTGCAGACACCTCATAGCAATGCAAGTGTTCCTGTACCATGGAAATAATTTGACGATATTCCAGATAATTCCAGATGATTCCTGTTCATAGCCATGCAACTCAAGTGTTCTGGGGAAGAAATTTTAAATCTCTCCAAGTCAAAATGAACCATTTTTCACATCTTTCACTAATGAATTGAATAAAATATTTGACATGTGTTCAGTCTGCATGACAGACATGATTTTACCTTGTCAAAAACTACACTTCAACTGCTTTCCGTTTGCATCATGCTTGCACTCTTGCTTTCCCCTCATTTAGAAATTCACATGGCTTGACTTCCAGCATGTAACACCTCCTACTTCCTATCCTTTCTCTCTGGCCACTGCTCATCTCCCTCCAGGGGGAATCGTCTCTCTTTGTTTGCCTTCAATGTTGCAATTCCCCAAGGTGCTTTCCTTGGGTTCTTCTCCACAGGTGTCACTGAGTGGGTAAAATGAGTGCAAGTACTTAGCATAGTAGCTGACCCTTTGTGAATGCTCATTGCTGGTGGTATTAGTGTCACTGTCACCATGTAGTTTTTAGATTGCTAAAATTATGATTTTACAAGCTTTTCTCCCCCTTTAAAGAATATGCCCTGTGTTCTGTTCATCAACGCACCCTTAGTATCCAAAGACGTATGTCTGAGTAGGAAGAGAGCACCACAGGGCTCTAGAAAGGCATATAATCATCTTACATCAAAATGTATTTAATGAAAGATGTATTTAAAAGGACCCCAAACAAGCCTTCTTCCCTGACTTGCAACATGCAGTGAAGTTCTGGTTGAAGGTATGGAGGGACTCCTCATTTCTACCTCCTCCTCCCACTTGCCAGATCTTGGGATGTAAGACCCTTACAGCTCAGAGTCACTGGTGGCTTGGGATAGCACAGAGAACAGCACTGTTCCACGGAAATAGAACGCAACTGCCTATGGAACCTCAATTTCCTCGCTGCCACATGAAACGTCAAAAGAAACAAGTGAAATCAACTTTAATCACATAGTTACAACTCAGTAACATTTATGATGTATTTAACAACATATTCAAAACGTAACTATTTCAATGTTAAATCTATATAAAAATGAATGTGATCATTTTACAGGTTTTCTCACATTGTATCTTTTGAGATACGGTATTTATCTTACACTTACAGCACACATCAGTTTCCACTAGCCACATTTCAAGTGCCAAACAACCACTTGGGGCCAGTGGCTACAGTACTGGACAGCACACGGCTAGAGGCTGCAGCATGGCAGTCTCTGGGAGGACGAAGATATATGGTAGGGGACATAGTGATAAAGCAAGAGGGTGATTTGTTTAAATGCAAATCTACAATCACTCTTCTTCTTTGAAAAAATAAAGTCTAGGCCGGGTGCGGTGGCTCACACCTGTAATCCCAGCACTCTGGGAGGCCGAGGAGGGTGGATCACAAAGTCAGGAGTTCGAGACCAGCCTGGCCAACATGGCGAAACCCTGTCTCTACTAAACATAAAAAAAATCCCGGGCGTGGTGGCAGGCGCCTATAATCCCAGCTACTCGGGAGGCTGAGGCAGGAGAATCGTTTGAACCCAGGAGGCAGGGGTTGCAGTGAGCCGAGATTGTGCCACTGCACTCCAGCCTGGGCAACAAGAGCAAGACTCTGTCTCAAAAATAAAATTAAAAAAAAAAGAAAAAAAAGAAATAAATAAAAAATAAAGTCTAGTGACTTCCTGTTGCTACAAAATAAAACCCAAATCCATTAAAATGGCTCACAAGGTATGATGTTTTGGCCCTTTCTTACTTATGGCGCCTAATGTTGAAGAATCTGGCTGGTGTATATCATCCGACAAGACTTCCGTGGGTGGGTGGTAGGCAGAGGACAGATGATACCAGAATTGCAAGAGGAAGGTGACAGCAAAGGGCTAATTCTCTCCACTCATGGTGGCCACAAACAATCTGGTAAAGTCCAGAACTGGGAAGAACCACTCTGTGCTTAACCCTTTGATACAGTTTGGCTCTGTGTCCCTACCCAAATCTCATGTCAAACTGTAATTCCCAGTGTTGGAGCTGGGGTCTGGTGGGAAGGGATTGCATCATGGGGGTGGTTTTAATGGTTAAGCACCACCCCTCGAGTGCTGTCCCCTGACAGTGTTCTCATGAGATCTGGGTGTTTGAAAGTGTGTAGCACCTCTCCCTTCACACTCTTTCTCTTTCTTGCTCCAGCCATGTGAACATGCGTCTGCTTCCCCTTCACCTTCTGCCATGATTATAAGTTTCCTGAGGCCTCCCCAGCCATGCTTCCCGTACAGCCTTTGGAACCATGAACCAATTAAACCTCTTTTCTTTATAAATTACCCAGTCTCAGGTAGTTTATTATAGCAATGTGAGACCAGACTAATACACCCTGGGACCAACAACAGGCTAAGACAGAAAGTAAAGCTACCCAGGCATTAGTAGGATCTCTAAGTGAAACGGGAAAAGAGGGGTGTTCCTGGGGTCAAGAAGAGTAATTTTTGTATGGCCACCATACAAATGTGAAAACATCTGGTTATTCATACGTGAAACTAAGGGAGGAAAAACTTAGATGCAAACTATGACACATGTATCAAAATAGTCGATTCACCAGAAAAGGACAATTTGGTCAATGTCATAAACTAAATTTTAATTCTAGCCTTTAAAAAAAGTTTATTTGACACTCAGAATACATAGTCTGTATGCATATATCAAAAAAGGGTATCAAAAACATATAAGTATGCAGAGTTCCGATTTATAAAATTTATAACTTATCTACACAATTGTACTACAAGAACTCTTCAGCAGAATGTGAATATTATTTCTAAAATTGATACTTTATAAAAGTCACACCCAGGCAAAAGCTGATTTATTATCAATCCATACTTAGTAAATCAGTACACAGAACGTTCTTGTAAAAATACATATAATGGACCATACGCGGTAGCTCATGCCTACAATCCCAGCACTTTGGGAGGCCAAGGTGGGTGGATCACAATGTCAGTAGTTCGAGACCAGCCTGGCCAATATGGTGAAACCCTGTCTCTACTAAAAACACAAAAAAATTTAGCTGGGCGTGGTGGCGGGTGCCTATAGTCCCATCTACTCAGGAGGCTGAGGCAGGAGAATCATTTATACCCAGGATGTAGAGGTTGCAGTAAGCTGAGATTGCACCACTGCACCCCATCCTGGGTGACAGAGCAAGACGTCATCTCAAAAAAAAAAAAAAATACATATAATGAACTTAAGTATTAGTGATTTCCACTATTCATCATTTCACATCACGGTTCATACTCCTTTCAAGATAAAAATTACTTAATATGTAATATATTGTGATAATGTAGATGCTTTTTGCTTCTCAAAATACCAATTAGTAATTAGAGATTGTCCTTTCTTAAACAGAGTGCTATCAAACAAATTAAACCTTTTAATAATAATTTTAGCATTTACAATTTAAAATAAAAGGATCTCAATAGAATAGTAATATTAATTCAACAACAAACATTCATCACCCAAGTAGGCTAAAGAAAAATTTCTAGTACAAAAAGGATTACAACAAAAGAAAATGTTGCCAGGCTATCTTGCTTTGCCAACAAGCATAAGACTAATTACTTCCAATGTTCTTAAGATGCAGTCACATGTAGAGATAACTATCTAAGAAGTGTGAGATAAAATGCCTGGAACTCCAGCTATTTTAAATTGAATAAGAAAGGAGCACCCTGTATAGTAACAGCAAAAAGACTACAAAGAATTAAACAAAAATGAAGATCTCCATTAAATGAGAAAGGATGATTTCCAGGATATAAAGTTAAGTTTAAAAAAAAAAAAAAAAAAGCAAAGTGCAGAACAGTGCACTTTGTATTTTTTTGGTACAAGAAAGGAAAAATATGTATTTTCTTTTGCCAAAAAAATAAATCAGGAACAATGAAAATGTTTATCAATAGAGAATGAGTGAAAAGTGAGCTTTCCGAGTATATTTCATAGAACACGATAGTCAAAAAGTAAAATTAATAAGGGAGGAAAAAACTAAACTATAATAGAATATATTATATATATTCTATTATATATATTCAGATATAAATGAACTAAAATATATATCAAACTGATAACAGAAAAAAATTAATTCTAGCACTTTTAACCAAAAGACCTTGACTGTAGAGCCGTGGTGAGATACATACTAAAGATGAAAGGAGTGCGGAGGGCTGAGCATGGTGGCTCATGCCTGTAATCTCAGCACTTTGGGAGGTCCAGCCAGAGGATCGCTTGAGCCCAGGAGTTTCAGACAGCCTGGCTAACACAAGGAGACCCCATCTCTACTAAAAATTAAAAAAAATCAGTCAGGCCTGGTGGCATGTGCCTATAGTCCAGCTACTCGGGAGGCTGAGGTGGGAGGATTGCTTGAGCCCAGGAGGTCTAGGCTACAGTAAGCCATAATCTTGCCACTGCACTCCAATCTGGGTGACAGAGTGAGGAAAAAAAAAAAGTGCTGTGACATCTTAAACTTTACTGTTTAGTGATGGTCATAATATGACATCATAATTTTTAAAACATTTATATGTGTATCATAGGGTAATGCAAATAAATATATTAATGGTATGGTGAATCATTAGGAACCAAGATTTTTACTGTAGGGTTAACATACTGATGCAAAGTATAAGAAGTTAAATTTTTTGAAAACAAATGCATGTGATCCAACGTCAACTGCTAGCCACCAGACAGGACTTACTTCTTGGCAATACTGCAGGATGCCTTCCTTGGTATCAATGCAGGTTTTGGTCCCTGATGGATCTGAATCCCACTTCCCATTCTGGACATTCATGTGCATGTTCAGTCTGCCACAGAACATGGCAATCTGGGGTTCAGCCAGCAGGCCAGCATTGCCATCAGTGGGTACCTGAAAGAAGAAGCTTCAGTTAGTTATAGAATCCATAGATCCAAGGCAGAGGCTGGGGGGAAGAACAGGGATCAAAAAGAGTTCTATTCTTGCTCATTCTTAATTAGGAATCAGCCCGGTCTTCAACACTCCTTTAGATTAAGTGCTATGCATGATACAGACATTTCTAGCCACCTATAAGATAGTGCTTTCTTTTGTACTAAAACAGAGAAGGAAATTACCAATACCGAAAGGAATTTATTCATGAAAAATTTATACATTTTCCCATATGAGATTTTGTGGTACCTGCTGAAAGGTTCTGACAACAAAATAACATGTTTTTCTATAATAAATATAATCACTGTGGAGGCTACCGCATTCTCATAATAAACTCCACTGACTCACACAGAGCACAATGCCTGCCAGGCCCTGCCTGATGACCAAGCCTGAAAGTAATATTGTGTGCCACCTCTGAGCACTGAGAGCAAGCATGGCGTTGGTAGTTAGCAAGTGACTGTATTATGATTTTGAACAGAAAAATTCACTGTAGAATTCACCATCCACAAATATAACTGAGTATGTTGGCAATTCCACCTGGTTTCCCCCAGAATATTCTCTGGTTATCACTCTCAGCTCTTAAAAAGACTGTAAAGAGTGCTGGTGTCCCCTCTCCCAACCATCTGCAAGGAGCCAACATTTTCTCATTTGGAGCTCTGCATAGTGCCTGCTGGGTAGTAAGTAAGGGGTCCTAGCTATTACTATTGCAGGCAACAGACCACTTCACAAAAATAACTTCATGAAAAAGGGTGCCTTCTGTATTTTCAAACCCTTCTGTGTACAGGCATTACCTTTACAAAAATATTTTTAAAAGAGAAAATGGAAGTCCTGAAATATCTGTACTATGTCACTTAATAGGTTTTGGTATCTCAAAAAGAAAAAAAAAATTCAGCAAGAAATGAAAAATACATCCACAGGAGTAAAGGTGTTACTTAAACCAATCAATTAGAAGGCATATTAATCAGGATAGGCCCTCCCTTGTCAAATCCAGCTGCTGGGGAAATGTGAGACATCCATGCTAAGAAGAATTAACTTCCAGCAGAAGCCATTCGTTCACACACTCAAGAACTGGGTGATTCCACGATAACTTGTATCATTCCTAAAAACTGTCCACAGGAGGAAAAACACCAACTAAAATTGTACTGAGAAATTTTCGGTTAAAGAAATGAAATAGTTTTCAAACATTTCTTCCCACATAAATGTAAAATAGGATACCTCTGGCCATTTTAGTCATTTTACACATATTTCGTCAAAACCCAGCAGAGGACTTAGGTCCTTACAACAAAAAACAAAACAGGTCTTAGACTGAACCAAGTCACGAGTGCAAAAGCTGCTGGCAAAATCTCTAGAACCATGTTTTCAAGTAACTTTTCCAATATTTAACGAAATTCTGCCTTTACGTTGCCAGATGGTTAAGTCAAAGCAGCCGATGCCAAAATATCCAGATCATCTGCAGAAATAGCTAGAACCCCTCAGTTCCATCAGAGCCCCTTGCCACTTCCTGTGACTTCCATGAAACTGGGGGGTCTCATTCTCTGACAGATGCAAAGCAGCAGGCTAAGTAGAATGCTCTATAAATTTAAATTTCACAGCTTTCCTGAGGGATTAAGAGGAAATTCATTGTCTTGATCTTAGAAATCAAAATGCAAATGTTGTCAATCTTACTGAAATAAGTAGTACAGATAATAATACTGCAAAAACATTAAAGAAAGTCAAATAATAATCAGATACCTGTGGATAAGGCCCTACATCAGATGCTATGGAGGGCCCTGCCCTTAAGGAACATACAATCCACTAACGGAATCGCCATTGTTCCCACAGTACTTTATTCTGTTCACCTTCTGAATTCATTCCTGTCCCGAAGATTTCCAGTCTTGGCAGCATGTTGGTAACTGTACGGAGACACTAATGAGCCCTTACCATAGCTGGTAAATATTCTGTTGAATCAATCTCCTCCTCTCTGCCTCAAACTCTCTCTGTACTTTTGTTTATCCACAATCTGTTCATTACAATGTCTAAGGAAAGCGTTCTACCTTCTTGACAATACAAATGCCCTTGATTCCATTTCCTCCCCGCAAGGAGAGGAAATTGACAATTTCTCTCCCCAGGGTAGCCAGCCTCCAAGAAGGCCCCCAATAGTCCCTGCCTCCTGCTATTCATGGACCTTGGGCAACTCCACAATGTATCAGGGTCTGTCTGTGCAACAAATGGAGTACAGCAGAAGGGATGATGGTGTAACTTCCGAGCATGTATATATTAGACTTAAAGATGCTGCAACTCTTTTTAAAACAAACCTTTTGCTACCAGAAAGGTCATGAAGGGCATGATGATGTGTAACATCCAAAACAAGGTCATGAAGGGCATCACAATTCTTCATTGCTCTCTGGGATCATTCACCGTGAGGGAGGTCAGCTGTCATGTTCTGAGACATTTGGTGCTAAAACCAGGTAAGTTTTTGGCAAAATACACTGGATCACCACCCTACCTGACAAACCAAGTAAATGCTTCTTCATTTTTTTTTCCTCTTTTGACTTAACTTCCTTTGATTTCTTCTACTTTTCACTTTGTCATCCTCCCTGCTTCTTGACTTTACAGGTATTTTAATGTCATCTGTTGGCATATGTGTGTATGCTGACTATCAAAAACTGGTAATTTTTTAAACATTTTTTTCAAATAAATTTATTATGACCCTATAATTGTCTCATGTTCTTGTCATTTTTTAATGCCATCTGTTGGCATATGTGTGTATGTTGACTACCAAAAAGTGGTAATTTTTAAAACTTTTTTTCAAATAACTTGATTACGGCCCTATAACTGTCTCATGTTGTCTTCATTTTAACAATGAGAGTTTAGACTAGAAAATATATGCTTCAGTTCCTGTCAGGTTTTCCACCAGATGAGATTTAATATTAACTTTAAAAATATATGTTTGGAGAATCATGATGATTAACATGCTCTATTTTCTTCAAGTGGAGATCGTTTAATAATTTAAACTGTGAATCCTCAATAATTAGGGTAAGCTGTTGAATTAGAAAGTGTAAAACTGGTTGTATGTATAGATCTTCTTACATTTGACATTACAAGAGGCCCTTCACAAATAAATACCAACTCACAAAAGCCATGTTTCTCAAGTAAAATTTTTTCCCTGAACCAACACCAGGTGTGTATATGGAAATCAGAGCAATTAGCTTGGAGATACAAATTGAACCAGAAGCCTTCCTATTCTTACTGAAGCCCATCTGCAAACAATTCCATGCTTTCACTACACACGCCTGTCTCCCTTAATTAAAACAAGACAAACAAACAATGTCTCCCTTAATTAAAACAAGACAAACAACCCACGGCATCCTCACCTGCATCAAATAACCCATTTATGAAACAAAGCCTGGTTGCTAAGCACAGCCACTCCCTGGCGTTCAGCCAAAAGGAAATGTGGCCACATTAAACATTGCCATCCAAGGGTTAACTCCCTTTTCCTGAGTGAAGCCTCCAAGAAATGACTTAAATGAATCATACACAGGGTCCTATTCAGCATCTGTTAATATGGACACTCTTAAAATTGAAATCTTTGAGTAAGATATTTGCTGCCAGTAAAAAAGCACAGTCTTACAAAGTCATCCTAAAGATAATTATTCCTAATTTTTTTAAAGTTTTTCTTTTCTAAAAGAAAAGAAATATAAATACCTTAGCAGATGGGAAATATAACCACTTAACTACTACATTTTGGTTCTATTTATGTCTTAACACTATTCTAAGGTGAGTTAAGGTTACTTTGCAAAAATCTAAGACAACATTTAAAAGATGAGAACTGTGATATAACTGGCCATTCGTGGTCTATGCATTTCTCATTCGTGGTCCATGCATTTCTAAGACTGAATATGAAGGTAATTCTTGTAAACTGAATGACTTGCCACTGACATCATAAAACTGGAGATGCTTTCCCATGGGAAAACAGTGTTCCTGACAATGAACAAAATAACCAGCTAAAAACAATGAAGCATTCACAAATTGCCTCAAAAGCAAGAGGCTGTTTACCGAGTGCTCTGAACTACAGAGACGTACATATCAAACTTAAAAATGCTACAAGTCTCAAAAACAGAAAAAAAAATTTTTGTTACCAGAAAAAAATATTTTTGAGCCACAATATAAAGAATACTGAAGTGAAATGGATTTTCCAAAGCAAGTTTTAGAAATGGCTTTAAAAGAGCCTTAAGGGGATAACATAAACGAATATAAACATATATACCTAATCTGGACCAGTCTGCAGAGGTGAATCTGGAAACCCTACGCCTACAGTTGCTACAATTTTCAGTTAAATGCAAAGCCACCTTCTTGAACAAGTTCTCTTGTTGTCCTTTCAAACAGGGTGTTCCCTTTCTCCAAAAAGTTTCTCTCTGTTATCATCTAGGAGATCAAAATTCCTTATAGAGCAGGCTTGGCAGCATTCCTCCCCAACAGGGTCCCAACTAGGAGGGAAAAGTGAACAAGGAGCTCTCTGTTTTGCTAGCTGAAAGGTCCTGTTTGGCAAGGAGAGGGCACAGATCCATAGCTTAGTTGCATCCGTGGATTTATGTAATTTTAAGGTTTCTGGCTAATGAAAGCCATCTGTTTTCTGCATTTGAGCCACCCGCTGACTAGTCTAAATAGCTGGCCTCATATAATGAAGTATTTGGTACTTTTTAATCAGTTCTAACTTCTTCGAGTCAGATTCTTGCATAATCTCAATTTTTTTTTTTTTTTGGGATACACTGTCACACTCCATCACCCAGACTAGAGTGCAGTGGCGTGATCTCAGCTCACTGCAACCTCTCCGCCTCCTAGGTTCAAGCTATTCTCCTGCCTCAGCCTTCCGAGTAGCTGGGATTACAGGCCTGTGCCACTACGCCCTAGATAATTTTTGTATTTTTAGTAGAGACAGGGTTTCGGCATTTTGGCCAGGCTGGTCTCGAACTCCTGGCCTCAAGTGATCCTCCTGCCTCAGCCTCCCAAAATGCTGGGATTACAGGCATGTGCCACTGTGCCTGGCTTTGCAGTGATACTATTTCTATCACATCCATGGTTTCCTGACATAAATACTGGATTCCCTTAACCTGGGCAAAATTCAACTATACCCCACAAGAGTGCTTTACATTTTCATATTAAAACATTTAAGTTCTCCATTGTCAGATGTAAAGAACTGTTTTCTAGAATCATAATCTAGAAAATCTGAGTGAACCCCTTTCAGTGGAATAATTCATCTGTAGGGTTTTCTTTTAAATGCCAAAAAAGTATTTCCAGTGGAAGCGGAACATCGGCAGTTGCTCATTTCATCACTAACAGAGAACTGAAATTAAAATTAGAATCACATAAGTGGACCCTAAGACGGAGGAAAGGGCACCGGGTAAGGATATGTCCAAGGCCATGCGGTTACAGGGACAGAGAAGGGAATTCAACCTATTCCATCAAGGGTTCTGTTAATGTGACCGGGCTGTCTCTCAAATTAAAATGGAAAATTGCAATTTTCCAAGGCTTTGCCCGTGTGTGTGTGTGTGTGTGTGTGTGTGTGTGTGTGTGTGTGTGTGTGTGTGTGTGTGTGTGTGTGTGTGCGCGCGCGCATGTATTTGTGGTGAGCAAAAATAGAGAAGCTATTAAAAAAGAAAAATAAAATGTGATGACTGAAACTGCAAGTGGTTTCTATTTACCCTTGTGGAGAGTTGCCACATCTATTCACAGCCACTATTTGCTGCACAATTACTTCAGAGCTTGAGTTTCAGCTTAAAAAATGATTTGCCATAAAAGTGAATGGGAGAAAAACAATTCCTTTCAGAGGAGTAATCTACATATTTCACTCCTGGAAACCTGAAATTCTTTTTGGGTCACTGTTGATCTGGCTTCTAATTACAAGCTATCCTCCCTTGATGTTTTTCATGGCCTCTGTTGATATTAGATTGGTGCAAAAATTGCAATTACTTTTGTGCCAACCTAATACCAAGCTTTTTTACTACTCAAAGGACAGATGTTCTCAAGTTGACCCAAAACTCCTACCCGCTCATAAGAAGGCCAGTAAGTCATGCTTGCTGCTGGTGCCCAGTAGGAAATGAAGAGGTCCCTCAATAGGAGCCTTTGTTATTCACTACTCGTGAAATTAATAACCAACATCTGAAGCATGCATTTAGGCAGGACCCAGTAAGAGTGGCAGCTACTGCTAGGACTGATATAAATGAATATAAAAGTGGAATTACAAAAAAATAGAGCCTTATGCATGGCAACCAAACTCTTAGTCTCAAAAACAGTTTACAATCTAGTCAATATCCATTTAGTCCTAAAAGGTGAATGTTTTAACTTCATATATATACATACACACAAACATATATGAAACCATACGCATACTATATAGTATGTGATGAAATGAGCGAGATGTAAAAAGTTCACCTCTTTCATTCTGTCTTTACAGTTTTTCTGTGTGTCTTTTGTTTTGTTTTGTTTTCTGAGACAGAGTCTCGCTCAGTCGCCCAGGCTGGAGTGCAGTGGGGTGATCTCGGCTCACTGCAACCTCTGCCTCCTGGGTTCAAGCGATTCTTGTGCCTTAACCTCCCAAGTAGCTGGGACTACAGGCGTGCATCACTACTCCCGGCTAATTTTTGTATTTTTTAGTAGAGACGGGTTTTTGCCATGTTGCCACTCCTGACTTCAAGTGATCTGCCCCACCTCGGCCTCCCAAAGTACTGGGATTATAGGCATGAGCCACAACGCCTGGCCTGTCTTTAAAGTTTTACTGACATGTCTCATACAGTCACCAAAGGGAAAAAAAAATAAAAAAATATATATATAGTATTTGAGATCTTTATCCTATTCTGACTCTCTCAATATTGCCATATCTCATCAGCCTTGACCTTGTGAACATGCAGACAGAAAAAGGGTTAGAGGCAAAAATCAAAGATCTACTAAGGCCTTTGCTCATTATCTCGTTTGACTCAGAAAAACCAAGATAAGTCACTTCCACATCTATTTAGATAATCAGAAGGGCTCAAAACCAGCCTAGAGTCTAATCAAGAGTGTTATTCCAAAGCACATGCTTGCTTTTTGACAGAACACACCAGCTGGCATTCCTGGTACTAGATGTCAAGCTTTTTTAATTTTTCAATCTTGAATATTATTTTCAAGTAATTTTTCCCCCATGGCAGTACTATTTTGTATGTCTTTGTTACTGGCTTTTAAAAAAATTACTTTTAGAGCAAGTAAAACAGGAAGCAAACCCACAGCTTAAATGTCTAATTTGCATTTCTCAAATTTAAATCACTAGATGTTAATATCTACTAACCTCTGGTAGTTTCCTCTTTAAGACATCTCTCCTGAAATGCAAACACAAATTTCTCCAAAGTTAGTTCTTTCCTTAAATCAAATGCAGCCAACTGAATCCGCTAACTAGGAGTCCAAATCTCCCAATGTTCCAACTATTAACGTTTATCAACCCTTACTTTACTTAATGTGTATTTTCTAGTTTTCAACAGTTGACATATACCTACCTATGTACATATACACATGTATATATACCTGCTATACAGCTACTTGTATGGTATGTAGTGGTAGTGCTAGAATAAACACACACACACACACATACACACAGTTTAAGAGCTCAATTTGCACAAATCTCAAATGCCGGTGCTTTGCTAAAATCTCATTCTAGAATTAGTTAGTGCATTTAAGTCCATGTTGCTAACAAGGTGGAGGACTTGGTAACTGGGCTCCTCAAAGATAGTGGTTTGAATGGCATTCACTGAAATAAATTTGATAGTAACAAATAAATGATTTTCCAGTATGGCTTCTACTGGTTCTGAGCTAGGACGGATTAGCACCCAGCACAGAATACAACAAAGAAAAATCAAAATCTATTATTCCTCTTCATTTTTGGTACAAGAGATATTCTACATATATTCAATTTCTAAATTTCTACTGTTTTATATCAAATGTAGCCAAGCTAAGCCAAGATCAGCTGACCCTTGAGCTTGTGGGCTATAATAAATGGTTATTGTTCTAAGCCACTAAATTTTGGAGTGAGTTTGTGGCTTTGCAGCATTTTTGTGGCAGGAGAAATTAACACAGTCATGTATTTGATAGGAATAACTAAAATACTAAGTGACAGAATCAAGGCATAGATTGTTTCAGAAGGTAGAAACTTTCTCAAGTTGCCTTTTTCTAGGCAGCTGGGAGTACAGGCCTATACCACCATACCTGGCTAATTTTTTTGTAGAGACAAGGTCTCAGTATGTTGCCCAGGCTGGTCTCAACTTCCTGGCCTCAAGTGTTCCTCCTGCCTTGGTCTCCTAAAGTGCTGGGATTACAGGAACTGGTCACCATGCCTGGCCATAAATATTTTATAGTTAATGTATTATGTAAGGTAGGATCAGTTATGGCTTATGATCTATACACTCTGGGTTGTCCTAGAATTGGAAAGTAAGAATCTGAGCAGAGGCAAATAGAATGATACTGTAAACACATGCACTGAAGCTTTTAAGGAGATGGTAATCAATCTTTGCAATCTTTAGATCTGATTGATTTTGTGAGCTTCTTAACTTTTCTCCTACTTTTTTTAGACCTCTGTAAATGATAAACAATTTGTACAAAGGCATAGTTTTTTAAAAAAATTAAACATATTTTGTTTATACTTAATATATTTCTAAAAGGAAATATTTCAAATCTGAAAGCAATCTAATGCTATTAAATAGATCCTGTTCCTGCTCATACCTCACATGTGGCTATGTGAATACAAAAATCTTATAATTATACTTCTCCCAGCAAAGGACATGCAAATTTCATCACCAAACACTCATGCTACTGCAATCACACTCCATCAAGCCATATGTGTTGAAATCTGTGTAACAAAAGCAGTGAGGGCTCTTGCCACATGTAGCTCCCGCCCAGCCCTCTCCGGGAGGTAGGTATGTATGCAGAGAAGAGAGTGGGCTGAAAAATGGAATTCTGGCATGTTGGGTCGAGCAGACTGATCACGTGACACTCGCACTGTGATCATACCAAATTTCACCATGTGGCAGAGTCAGCACCAAACAAATCCCAAAGTTAAAGCCTCAGTATCACCTGGGTTTTGCTGCATAGACCTAGCCAAGTATGTGTAAGAGTTATGAGCTCTAGATATAATTTATTTTATTGCCCTGAAATAGAGTGTCCCCACATAATTTGCAAGTTTAATTGCAATTATATTCCTGGGGGTCACTCCTCATACCTGCACAGTTAGGATATTGCTATGTTATTCATGGTACCTCACACATCACCTGGCAGGTATACACAGATCCTCATCTTTTTTTTTGAGACGGAGTCTCACTCTGTCGCCCAGGCTGGAGTGCAGTAGCATGATCTCAGCTCACTGCAACCTCCGCCTCCCTGGTTCAAGCGATTCTCCTGCCTCAGCCTCCTGAGTAGCTGGGATTACAGGCGCGCATCACCTTGCCTGGCTAATTTTTTTATTTTTAGTAGAGATGGGGTTTCATCATGTTGGTCAGGCTGATCTTGAACTCCTGACCTCGTGAGCCACCGCGCCTGGCCTTACAGATCCTCATCTTTTATGCAATATCATATTCATCACTAAATAAGAACACAGCACAAAAATGAACTTTTACTTTATCATGGTACTTTACAGCACTGCAGTGAGTTTTCTAGAGTTTAAGGCTTACGCCAATATGCTTAATGCACCAGTAAGTGCAAACTTAACAGGTTTCTTTCTGGTTCTTATATTTTTCCCCTCTATTTCTTCTCATTGACCCACTGCAATGTTGACCCACTCGGAACGTAGAGCACGGGCAAAACAGAGCACCAAGAGATCATTAGAGAAGAGAATAAGTCTTTGAAAAGCTGCAAGTGGGAATATAATGGAAAACAAGCTTCCAGAAGAGGTAGTGGGTCTACCATTTAACTAGAATATGCCCAGTAGAGCCATACTGATACATCTGCATCTTAGAGTTGCTGATATACCTGGACAAGGGGAAAAAGAAGCATATTCCTCTATGCTTTGTCAGCCCAGAAATTTATCCCAACCCTATTTTCCTATACAGTTTCTACCAGCTTTCAGGCATCAGGCCATTGTAAAACCAACATAGGTGGAGAGTGCAATTCAGGCTAGGATGGGGAGAGGTAGTTAGCAGGATTTCCAGTTCTGGGCTATAGTGAGGGAGTCAGTATACATTGCTGGGTCTGGTACATACATTCCACATTGTCCATACCCTTTAATATCTTTACAATTTCTAGTACCAAAGTGGTATGAAAATACTAGTGAAGTTAAAGACCCTTACCAAAATGCTAGTTTTCCAGGTTATGTTATCATATTGTCTGCAATGTACATTAAAATCTCGGAGCAGCTATCGGGGGATAAGGAGAGTGAGTACCCATTAAGCTCAGAGGCCAGCTAAACTCTCTAGAAAGTCATTTCCATCTGTCTTCCCATCAGCATGAGGCAGAGCAGTTCAGAGTATTTTTCAAGTGAGTCGGCCTGCCGTTACCAATGCCAAATTTAAAGCACTTGTATGTTTTATCACAAGCCCATGAGCTTGTGATTTCATAAAATGGTACTAACTGGTCTTTGCCATGAGTAAATTCAAGTAACATATATGAAGAAGATTTTAATAAAATTTTTTTCTTAAAAGATTTTAATAAAATTTTTTATTAAGATTTTAATAAAATTTTTTATTAAGATTTTAATAAAATTTTTTATTAAGATTTTAATAAAATTTTTTATTAAGATTTTAATAAAATTTTTTATTTTACTATAAGATTTTAATAAAATTTTTTATTTTACTAAAAGATTTTAATAAAATTTTTTATTTTACTAAAAGATTTTAATAAAATTTTTTATTTTACTAAAAGATTTTAATAAAATTTTTTATTTTACTAAAAGATTTTAATAAAATGTTTTATTTTATTAAAATATTTCTTAAAGGTCATTAAATGCAAGTCATATTAGAAGAGATCACAGGCAAGCAGACAAAAAGAATTTAGTCCATGAAAGCTCACTGAAATGGGAATTCGGATATTTGACATTTACTTTTGTTCTTGTCTCTCATATGTACACATCAAAGCACACACATTCACATGGATGTAAAGATAGTAAGAGGCCACTGCAATCAGAACAAGTGAGATTATAAATAAGTATATTATATAAGAATCCAAGACAAGAATTCCTTACTTTTAAGGAAAGGGCATCAAAGAATTTATGATCTTAGACCTTTACCTTTCTATTTTTAGCAGATTTACAGAAATATTGCAGGAACAGAACATGAAGTGACTTATTTTTGATAAGCACAAAGGATATTTACATTATATCGTTTGGTTTATTTCCTTTCAAAGTGTCATAATATTTACTCATCAGCCTTTACTGTGTGCTTATAACTTTCATACTGTTCTGGTTTTATTACTAGGATTTTTGGTCTAGGAGAAAACTGCTTTACAAACATAATAGAAACTCAGTGAGAATATTAACGACATAAAAAACCCAAGATAATTTTCAAACAGCATTCTTGTTCATTGTTCAAATTGTATTCTGTTAACTTATTTAATTTAAGCCAAGATTATTTCTTTTCCTGCAGGCTTGGAACACTAAAGAATACTCTAGGTTCAAATTTCAGGCTATTTGCTTGATAAGCCTGGGTAGATTGTCCTTCTTAAATAACTTACACCAAAGCACTATCAAAGAAGCTTTCCCTTTGTAGAGCCCTCAGATTCACAGAAGGAATTTTTCAAATTGCCATCTCTATAGGAATAAAGGCTATCAGGAACCACAACACTAGGAGAAAATAATTCTGAACGGAAGGTAGCAGTGAAGACTCTATTTCTATTTTCTTGACTATATCTATAAAAAATTGTTGCCGAAAGAACAGAAGACCAGGAGCCAAAAATCACACTGCAGTCTTACTCTTGGATGTAATGTTAATATCAGTTTCAGTGACACAACATCGGAGGCAATCTGATATTGACAATGGTAAAAATATGCAGATGCCAATATTAGGAGGGTGCAGTTAGTTGACAGCAGAGCCTGTAAGTATTCATCTAAGTTTTCTCTGTTTGAAGAGAAGAAAAGAGAACATCAAACATTTCTAGTATATAGAGCAAGGATTCCTAATCTTTTCTTTTTAATGTGCAAACAAGACAAAAGTTACTTCACTGTCTAGGGGTTATTCCCTACTCTTTAGCACTGGCCTGACTCTCTCACTCCCACATATAAGCATTCAATAAATACTTATGCCAACAATTAAGAAACACCTGGCATGAAAAATAATAACAGTAATAAACTAGAAGGTAGAAAATGTAATTATTGACAAAGGTGTGGAACAATACAAAATAAATTCCAATTTAGATACCTGTGAAATTTTTTATTGTGGCATCAGCAGAGTAATTTCCTAACAGAGAAAAGAAAACATAGCATCCACACCTCTATCTTTACCAATTCCTAAATACCAGTTACAGCTCAACTTGTCCACGGACCTCAGGCTCCTCCTAGAAAACAAGAAGGCTTAAAAAGCAAGACAACCTATTAGCTATGTTGCTCAATAAATTTCAATGTTAATTTCCTAATTCTTTGATAACACATTCCTGAATTCCTTTGTAATTCAGGCAACATTTTAAAAATCAGATGATCTAACTAGACTCCAAGAATTACATAAACAGTGTGAGCAGTGAGACTTTGAATGTGCAATCAGTATTTTTTTTAATCCTGCCGCTAAAAGCCTTCAGTAGCACAGAACTGATTGTCAGAGATTTCAGTGTAACCTAACACCTAAAGTGAATGACTGGTGTACAAAAATACACCTGAAAATACTATGAGGAAGAGATAGAAACGGATTGTTGATGGCTAAGCAAAACAGCAAATGCTGATGGTTATCAAACACATGCCGTTCCCACTCTACACAGATAAGATTTCAAAGCTGTTTGAGTCCTAGGTTAAGTTTTGGGCAAGTTCTGGCTTGATGCCTTATATTCAGATAAACATTTTCCAGGCAGTGAACATAGTCAAAGTTGGGGACAGTGGGGTAACCCAAAAACATTCCTGACCTTGATGGACAGATAATCCAATGGTGGAGACACAAATAAGGCCAAACTGGCTAACCAAAGGTGCTGGAGTGTTAATGCAGAGGTCTGGCAAGGGTGCATCAAAGAGCTCTCAGGAAAGAGTGACTGGTTTGACTTGGAGAAGGAGAAGGAAGGCAGATCAAAGATCAGAGCAGAAAACGTGCCCAGGCTGAGTGTGGGGACAGGAAGCATGAAAGGTAGCACAGGGCTAGCGTCCAAATGACCTTGAATTTGTAATAAATGTGTGAAGTCACTGGGAGCTGCTGCCACATTCCAAAGCAAGCAAGAGCAGCATTCCACCTGTGTATGAGGAGGACGCGGGGGCCCCAGGACAACTTTCGTGGGCCCCTTTCTCTCTTAAAAAAACATTAAAAGCTATATTTTAGGGCTCTGTTGGTTGGTATAAAGACAACTCTAAGTCAGGCTGGATTCATTATTGTATATTGATGATTATTATCATGTTCTTTATTTTTCCTTCAGATTTTAAAAGAAATTCAACATTTTTGAGGGCTCCGAAAGGTACTGCACAGCCAAGACTACGGTCTGACTGGAAGCACCTGGAGTAATAGGAGGCAGTAAACAGGAGTGGAGGTAGAGAAGATTCTAAGGCTTGTAAGTTTCAAGGATGAGCACATTCGGTGTGGTGTTTAGGGGGTGAGTCTGGAGTGCTTTCATGGCCAAGGTCAACAGGCATTATTAGAGTGCACCAGGCCAGAGAATGTGAGTTTGTCCTGACGGGGGTGGGAGAGAAAAAGAAGGAAAACAATCACTACTTCCCTGATTTATTAGCAAACATCCCATTCTGTCTAGCCCCACATCACATCAGGAGTTCTAAGAGTCAATCTGGCAGAGCAATTCATCTACCTTTCATTGCCTTGAGTGATGGGAACTTATTTTAATTTTCAAAACTAGCAGATGTTTAACAGACCTGTGCAGAGCTGCCTGTGTGACCTGGGGAAAAAATTATCTGCACTCTCACCATGCAGATTACCAGCTTGAATTGCTAATACATTCCTTACCCCCCACGGATGTCTTTTAGACATGTCTACAGAGGAATAAGCCCTAAAACACAAAAATAACAAGCTGTACAATCTATATCTCGCCCTTGGGCAGGAGGGGTATTGCATTGTTATTGTGTGGGAAAGATTTACATTCTACCAAAAAATCTAAGCAAAGAGTATTTACATAAGCACAAAAATTTTTTTCACAAAGTTGTTCAAATAAACTAAGAGAAGAACACAACTGTGATCACAAAACAGGTAACATCACATAGATTCTGGCTTCTGACTTTACTGCTGTTATTCATAGCATGTAATTCCAGGTAATAAGAATTTTAGGTAATTAGAATAGAAGTGCCTCTTCAGATGTGCTAAAATGTTACGTGCATGGCTGTTTCTAAAGAGGGAATAATGCTGGTGTACACCTAACACTAACCAACTGTGCCCTAATGAAGGTAAATCCCCAAATATCCATACGCACTCACTTTGTTTTCTGTGCACGGCCAATCTTCAGTCAAGAGCTCCTTTACCCTGACACTAGTCTCACCCATGTTGTTCAGCTACGCAGTGGTTCTCCAACAGGGCAAGCTTGTTAACTACATGGGTCCTAGGCCACTTTGCTTTTTGAGCCCTATGAACTGTTTCTAGGTAGAGGCCCAAAGTTCTTGGCAAAGATGATTGTCATGACTTGGGTGGTGCTACTGGCATCTATCTAGTAGGTAGAAGCCAGGGATGTTACTAAACATCCTACAATGTACAGGCAGCCTCCGCTGTAGGCCCTCCCCCACCCAACATAAGAATTATTTGGCTCAAAATGTCAATAATGCCCAGGTTGAAAACTCCAACCTAAGCCTTTACTTAGGGGGAAAGAGTCATGTCTTACTGATCTCTGTATTTCTATTTGTTCACAGAACAAAATTAGCATTCAAATATTGGTTGAACCAAACAGTTTCCACCCAAAACATAATTGATCCAACTGACATATAAAACAATAACTATGTAAACTGTAAATCCTACAAAATACAGCCTGCCATCCACAGAAGCAAAAAAAAAAAAAAGTTCATTTTTAAAAAGTAGTTGGTGTATCAAAAGTTATTAACATTAAGCAAGATAACCCCTTCAACTCAAGATTACAGAAGATCGCCCCATAATTATTTCATGTAAAATGATCGAAAATAATTTTATTGTATTAACTCCCTGTGGGTCAATCTATAATAGTAATCTTTTAATTAAGAAATCTTGAGGGTTAATTATCCAGCTTTCATTTAAAAAAAAAAAATGAGGTGGTAACTATTTCTGGGCAAAGTTCACCAGGAAGCAAGACAATGCACCCATAACTAGGGTTCCAAGACCAAGCAAGCCAGTCAGAATCTCTCTGTAGGTAAAGACTTTCTAATTCTAGCCAATCATTTCATAATGAACAACTTAGACAAATGGAGAAAAGGCTTAAAAACTGGAATCTCTTTGAATAATGTATTAAGTCCACTGGAATAACAAATATATACTAATAGGTTACATAAATCAAAAGCCCTATGAAAATATATAACTAAAAAAATTATTGCTAGAAACTTCTCTATGTCTTGTATCTGCAACTATGAACAAGGTCTAATCCATCACTGTCTATATCTCTAGAGACCTCAGGGGACTTACAGCTGGGTCAGGGTCACTATAGGAACTGGCTGAAGGGACCCACACATGAAAGTACCAATATGATCTTTGGAATCAAAAGGCAAAAGTCAATTCTGTATTTAGTAATTACCAGCTGTTTGGAGAAAGCCAGTAACTTTACCTCTTCATTTCCTTTATCTCTCAAATGGACATAGTAACATCCCACCTCACAGGATATTATGAGGATTACAATGCAGTAATATACATAAAATGGAGAGTAAGCACTTTAAGAACTAATCATATTGCCTCAACTTGTATTTAGCAGGAAGAGGGAAAAGAAAACTAATATGAGCACGTTCATAAGACATCTGGGGAGCCTGAACTGATGAATATACAGCATTTGAAATCTCCTGCGAGCTATCCCTACAAAGATATCTGCTATTTATTCAGGAACCCTGAGAGAGGATTTTCTGCGCTAAAGAAAATGCTGACTATATAACCACATATGACACATTGGTTTAAAGAATGTCTTATGCCACTTGAAATAGACAATCTTTCCTTGTTTATCTGCAAGACGTCTGCCTGCCAAGTTGTCTCTAAAAGAGACAAACTGGTAAAGACACTGCAACACGTGTGTCGTCAACCCCAGCTACACGCTCAGTGTGGCAGATCTGACTCACCAAGTCTACATAGTATTTTTAAACTATCTAAGATATTTTAACTCATGCAGTTTAATGGCAATTTTAGCTCTTTTCAGAATGTCTGATATAAGGTTCATGAAGTCCACTCTGACAATTTACTATCTGTGAATCACAATGATTCTAAACAGAGCTAAGAAGCAAATTTCAAGATATTACATTTTTTTGGTTCATTTCTTTAGCCACAGTATTAAATCTGTTTCTACACAGAACTTCTCTTGTGTTAAGAAATTTTTTATTGCATGCTTATACCACTAAGTTATTAAATATATCACTAGTAATGTATACTCAAAATGGCCCAATGATGTTTAAGACATTCATTTCGAAGTATGAATAAATGCCTCATTTCATATCTAATTCAGTGTTCTCAAAAACAGTTTTCAGAAAATGTCAACAGTTATTACCTGGGAGTGGGGAGAATTCTGTCGTAAAACACGTATGGGAAATGGATCATTCAAGAGGGATACTGGAGGCTTTTGAAAAAAAAAAACCCGTAATAATGAAGTCAGTTTAACTTTTTTAAAACCAAGGTTTCCCTATATGTATTTGACCGTGGGACACTTCCATTGTGACACATTTAACATACTTGGAACTGAATTTGAAAAATGTACTAAGAGATTTGAAATGGATGATCAAGCAAAACTTAACCAGATCATTCTGAGTGAAACAAAATAAACAAAACCAAAAGAAGCCTTAAAGGGAACAAAAGCAGGAGTGTTACCAAGCTCCTGCAGAAATGATGATTATAGTAACACATCAGATTTGGCTCTAGGCAAAATAATTACATGACATGAAGAATTCAGAGCAAGAAAAGAGAGGATTAGAATGAAGGAGTGTTTCCAAAGGCCTAAAATATTTCAGAAGCAAATCATGAGCGTTCAGAACATGCCAAAAAAGTACAAGTCAAGAATTTTATAAGGTCCCAATGCAGTGTAAAATTCCGGGTCTTGGACAGGCACCGTGGCTCACGCCTGTAATCCCAGCACCTTGGGAAGCCGAGGTAGGTGGATCATGAGGTTAGGAGTTCAAGACCAGCCTGGCCAAGATGGTGAAACCCCGTCTCTACTAAAAATACAAAAATTAGCCATGCGTGGTGGCAGCTGCCTGTAATCCCAGCTACTCAGGAGGCTAAAGCAGAGAATTGCTTGAACCCAGGAGGCAGAGGTTGCAGTGAGCTGAGATCACACCATGTATTCCAGCCTGGGTGACAGAGTGAGACTCCGTTTCAAAAAAAAAAAAAAATTTCAGGTCTTATGTCTTTTAAACTACGCAGGTGAACTAAATCATGGTGGTTTGTTCCAAAGTAAGTTAAATTTTCATTTAGCGATATAAATGTGAGATGGCTAATGACAAGCAGATGCACAAACTTTATCACATCCCTGGATTCCTAAATTGCATTTGTGAAATTCAATAAAGTGATATGAAGTAAAGACAATAAGTGAATAAGAAATAAAAACAGAAAAAGTAGAAGACATGGATATCTGAAGCAAAGCCCACACCCGAGGGGAGAAAACCATTAGTGCTTTTGTTTCCATGATACGAGCACAGGTTCCTACACTGATTTCACAATAAAAAATACAAATTACTTCTAATTTTCCCATTTTCACACAAGTGAAAGAGAGTTCAGCCCAATTTCTGAATTAAATTTTCCTTTCTATAGAAGGAAGGTCTTTAGAAAATCTTTACAAAATAGTATTACACATGCCTTGTGATATTAGGGTGATATGGTGATAAATTAAAAGCAACAGGTAATTAATATGATTAATATAATACCCAGAGAACTTCACTATTTCTTAAATGTTTTCCTGAGATGTTATATTGAAACGTTGTGCTAAATGTCATTATATAAAATGTTGAGCATCACACAACAGCTGACTGGCTAACCTTCCAAAAAGAAAGGAATAGATGGTCATTCACACAAAGGTTACATTTACAAACAAAACTGGACACACAATACCATTCTGTGATGTTTAAGAGACAATAAAACACGTACTGCTTTTTAAAAAATTGCTATAATTAGGCTCTCACAGTTATTCACATGTTTTATTTAGCTACAAGTTTTAAGATACCTGTGAAAGAAAAGTTCCTTGTTTTAAGTTCTTGTTTGAAGATCACCAAGCTTCTATAGTGTCTCTCTGAAGTGAGACACTGACTTCCAGGCACAAGCTGGACACGCTGACTTCCAGGCACAAGCCAGGCACAAGAGAAGCTCTGCAGAAAACAGCAAGGCCACTCTCCATAAGGAGACAGGCTTGGCCATGACAACTGTGGCTTAGAGCTGAGGAGCACAGCAACTCACAACTAATGTCTTTGAATTTTAGGTACCAGCACTGAGAATCAAGTTCCTCTCCATGTTTTAAGAAACTAATAAAATCCTCAAGAAGACCTGTTTTAGATATTCATGACATTTCCTAAGGCATTCTATAATGTTAAAATACTTAGAAATGACTCAACCATTTGGCTAAGCTTATGCTAAGGGCAAATTCCTGTTTCTAGATGCGTCAGGTCTGGACAGCACCAATACGTGAGCTTCAACACCCAAACAGAGACTTGACTTCTATTTAGCAATTTGTATTTTTAGCAGTAGCCCTCCCTTCCTTCCTTCCTCACTACCACAGAAAAGTACAAAGAAAAAAAAATCTGCTTAAAAAGCCAAAGAGTTCACTACTAAGAATAAATTCTATTATCTTCCTTAGACTACGCCTATTACTGGGTAATATAAATGTATGTTGTTGGCCAGATGCGGTGGCTCCCGCCTGTAATCCCAGCACTTTGGGGGACCGAGGCGGGTGGATCACCTGAGGTCAGGAGTTCGAGACCAGCCTGACCAACATGGAGAAACCCCTTCTCTACTAAAAATATAAAATTAGCTGGGCGTGGTGGCGCTCGCCTGTAATCCCAGCTACTCAGGAGGCTGAGGCAGGAGAATCGCTTGAATCCGGGAGGCGGAGGTTGTGGTGAGCCAAGATCGTGCCACTGCGCTCTGGCCTAGGTAACAAGAGCGAAAAGCCATCTCAAAAAAAAAAAAAAAAAAAAAAAAGTCTGTTGTCAATGAAGTAGTGAAAAGGCCCATAAAACAAAACACTTCATTATTTACCAAAGGAGCACCAAGGTTTTCCAGCAAAATGCAACCATCTTATTGTTCACAGTGATTCTATAAACGTTTTTCCTTTAAGACAATTGAGCATAGAGCAATACTGTCAGTCAGTCACTCATATCTTTTTACTAAGCCAAAACAAAGATTATTAAACTCTTATTAGAGACAACAACAGTGTAATGGAGGCATGCTTAAATAAGGGAAATAAGAAAATTTATACTATACTAAGTATAATTTAAGCATTGATAGCCAAATGATCAATATGGCAATACTTGAGAAATGTCCAATCATAACAATCTCCTCTGAACTATAAAGCCAAACTTATTGACAACTGACTTGAGCTAATACCTAATTCAAGCCATCTGGGAGATCTAACCAACTGTTCTCATCAGTGAGAAACATTATATAATATGTTATCTATTGCACAAGATGACTGAAAGATAGTCAAGTCTTGAATCTCAAATCTTCAGAATGATAAACCACAAAACTCTACTTTGACATCTAATGTATACAGATGAATGTCTGTCTACTTCTTACTGGAATCGTGATAGTTGAATTAAGATTTTTGTTCACTCAGATCCTGTTTTCTTAAATAAGGAAAAACAATAATAAACTTACCATATTAAACAACTAAAAATAAGTTGTCCATAGATGACAAATGTGATACAATCTAGCTGTCACTAGATAAAGGGTTAATTTTGTAAACAGAGTCAGTTAAAAAAACATAAACAAAAAAATAAGCAATTTAAGATAAAAGTACTTTGGCATGGTGAGAAGTTACACTTACTGGGGCCAGGAGTTCAAGGCTGTAGTTTGCTATGATTGAGCCTGTGAATAGCCACCGCACTCCAGCCTCACACAGGGAGACCCTATCTCTTTAAAAAAGAAAAAAGTGATGTCTCAAATATAGTGTTTGGGACTCACTAAAAATAACTAAATTTAAGGGGGAAAGATTAAATTGATATTATATATGCCATATGCTTGAATTCTGATTTTAGCTCAACCTTATAATTAAATCTGTACTTTGCACCCATTAGACATTTCAGCAAACTGAAGTTCATTCAAATCAAAATCTACAAAAAGAACAAGGTCCCAATGCACTGAATTAGACTTTTAATATTCAAGATGTAAAATAGGCACTCTTTAAGAAATTAATTTTAGTTCTCCTCTACCTTTAAAAAAAGTTTCTCTCCTACTCGTGAACTAATTCAGAACTTTACATTTCCGTTACACAGCATATGATTTCTGCTTTATTACCTGGATATCTGTTTAGTATTCACAACATATATGTATCTCCATTAAGCCCAGAATTCTTTGACAGATGGTCTCACCCAAAGAACACATAAATACTTGATTACTTCAACTTAGTTTGCAAAAATTAAAAAAATCAGTAAATTATGTTACAGACTATAGTATTTTGAGTATTAAAATCACTTCTAAAGAATACCATCACAACAGAACCCTACTTTAGTGCCTGTTAAATTCTCGTTGCTGGTGCAAAGACCCCAAGGGTCAAAATAAAGAATCTGGCTGACATGGTCTAAGAAAGTGAATAAATGGGTAAGTGATCTTCCTGGTGCATCATATTCTACGCTAAAAATTCACTATTTATACCTCATTTCTGAAACTCAATGTCAAAGAGAAGATTAAAAATCTGGGGGCTGGGCACAGTGGTTCATGCCTGTAATCACAGCACTTTGGGAGGCATGGGTGGGTAGATCCTTGAGCTTAGGAGTTGGAGACCAGCCTGGGCAACATGGCAAAACCCCGTCTCTAAAAAAAGACACAAAAATTAGCTGGGCATGGTGGCGCATGCCTGCAGTCCCAGCTAGTTAGGAGGCTGGGGAGGGAGGATCACTTGAGCCCAGCAGGTCAAGGCTGCAGTCAGCTAAGATCGTGCCACTGCATTCCAGCAGAGTAAGACCCTGCCCCGTCTCTCAAAGACAAAACAAAACAAAACATCTGACAGTTCCTGAGTAATTGGCAGCCTACGTAAGGAACCTATTAATATCGCATATGCAATTTTTATTAACACACTTGCCAATATCCTCATTTTAGGACTAGTCTAATGTTTGTATGATGCCAGACTAATTTTGAATGTCTGAATTATTCACAATTACTAGGATGACAAATCATTAGACTATGGATTCAGTTCACAATCTTATTCTATATCTTTTGGCTATGTTAACTGATTAACAACTAGAATAGACCGGGCGTGGTGGCTCATGCCTGTAATCCCAGCACTTTGGGAGGCTGAGGCGAGCGGGATCACGAGGTCAGGAGTTCAAGACCAGCCTGGCCAAGATGGTGAAACCTCATCTCTACTAAAAATACAAAAACTACAGCACGCTTGTAATCCCAGCTACTCGGGAGGCTGAGGCAGGAGAATCGCTTGAACCTGGGGGGCAGAGGCTGCAGTGAGCCAAGATCGCGCCACTGCACTCCAGCCTGGGCGATAGAGCGAGACTCTGTCTCGAAAACAAAACAAAACAAAAAACTAGAATAAAGAAAACAGTTTCCTGTCCATATCAAACCAATCAGAACCAATAAGAAAATGTTCTTCCACCAAAATAGAGATTTGATATGGTTAACCAGATAATACATTTCTCTTCCTGGCCCTAATCTGGAACTTAACTTGGTTGTGACTTTGATTTCTGACATTTACAAAATGGCATTCAGTCCTTTATAACCCATTAACTTATTTTATGTTGAAATTCCTTTGCAGGAGTTTCCAAACATGTTAAAGTATGGCATTTGGAGGAG